>NC_057740.1:21241525-21284911 GCF_004010195.1 Chiloscyllium plagiosum | reverse complement strand
GGGGAGATGTTAGGGGTGGGTTCTTTACCCAGAGAGTGGTGGGGGCATGGAATGCGCTGCCTGTGGGAGTGGTAGAGTCAGAATCTTTGGTGACCTTTAAGCGGCAATTGGATAGGTACATGGATGGGTGCTTAAGCTAGGACAAATGTTCGGCACAACATCGTGGGCCGAAGGGCCTGTTCTGTGCTGTATTGTTCTATGTTCTATTGTTCTATGAAGGTTTTCTGGAGCAGTATGCAAATAGTCCAACACAGGAAGGGGCCATACTGGACCTGGTCTTGGGGAATGAGCCAGGCCAGGTGGCTGAAGTTTCAATAAGTGATTACTTTGGGAATAGTGATCACAATTCTGTAAGTTTTAGAATACTCCTGAACAGAGACGAGTGTGGTCCAAAAGGAAGTGTGTAAAATTGGGGAAGGATAACTATAGGGAAAGTTTGCAGGAGCTGGGGAATGTGGATTGGGAGCAGATGTTGAAAGTAAATCTGCATTTGATATGTGGGAGACTTTTAAAGAGAGGTTGATTAAAGTGCAGGACAGACATGTCCCTGTGAAAATGAGGATAGAAATGGCAAGATTAGGGAACCATGGATGACAGGGTAAATTGTGAAACCAACCAAGAGGAAAAAGGAAGCATACATAATGTCTAGGCGACTGAAAACAGACAAAGCTTTGGAAGAATATCAGGAAAGTAGGTTCAATCTGAAACAAGGAATTAAGAGGACTAAAAGGGGTCATGAAATATATTTAGCAAACAGGGTTGAGGAAAATCCCAAAGCCTTTTATTTGTATATAAGGAGCAAGAAGGTAATGAGGGACATGGTTGGGTAATGAGGGAAAGGGTTGGCCCACTCAAGGACAAAGGAGGAAAATTATGCATAGAGTCAGAGAAAATGGATAAGATTCTTAATGAGTACTTTGCATCAGTATTCACCGAGGAGAGGGCCATGACGGATGTTGAGGTTAGGGATAGATATTTGATTACTCTAGGTCAAGTTAGCATAAAGAGAGAGGAAGTGTTGAGTATTCTAAAAGGTACTAAGGTGGATGCGTCCCCAGGTCCAGATGGAATCTATCCAAGGTTGCTGAGGGAAGCAAGAGAGGAAATAGCTGAGGTGTGAACAGATAAATTTGCAGCATCCTTGAACATGGGTGAGGTCCCTGAGGATGGGAGAATTGCTAATGTTGTCCCCTTGTTTAAGGAGGGTCACAGGGATAATCCAGGTAATTATAGACTAGTGAGCCTGACGTCAGTGGTAGGGAAGCTGCTGGAGAAGATACTGAGGGATAGGATCTATTTACATTTTGAAGAAATTGAGCTTATCAATGATATGCAACAAGGTTTTGTGCAGAAAAGGTCATGTCTTACCAACTTATTAGAATTCTTTGAGGAACTGACAAAGTTGATTGATGAGGGAAGGGCTGTAGATGTCATAACAATGGACTTTAGTAAGGCGTTTGATAAGCTTCTCCACAGTAGGCTGATGGAGAAAGTGAAGTCGCATGGGGTCCAGGGTGTACAAGCTAGATGGATAGAGAACTAGCTGGGCAGCGGAAGACAGACAGTAGTAGTGGAAGGAAGCTTTTCAAAATGGAGAACTGTGACCGGTCATGTTCCACAGAGATCCATGTTGGAACCACTGTTGTTTGTGATATACATAAATGATCTGGAGGAAGGTGTAGGTGGTCTGATTAGCAAGTTTGCAGATGACACTTAGATTGGTGGAGTAGCAGATAGTGAAGGGGACTGTTAGAGAATGTAGCAGAATGTAGATAGATTGGAGAGTTTGGCAGAGAAATGACAGATGGACTTCAGTCCGGGCAAATGCGAGGTGATGCATTTTGGTAGAACCAATTCAAGAGTGAATTATACGGTAAATGGAAAAGCCCTGGGGAAAATTGGTGTACAGAGATCTGGGTGTTCAGGTCCATTGTACTTTGAAGGTGGCAACACAGGTCGATAGAATGGTCAAGAAGGCATACGGCATGCTTTCCTTCATTGGATGGGGCACAAGTGCAAGAATTGGCAGGTCATACAGGATGGTCCTATAGTTGTATAGGACTTTGGTTCTGCCACATTTGGAATACTTTGGAATATTACCAAAAGGATGTGAATGCTTTGCAGAGGGCGCAGAGGAGGTTCACCAGGATGTTGCCTGGTATGGAGGGCACTAGCTATGAAGAGAGGTCGAGTAGATTAGGATTATTTTCATTGGAAAGACTGAGGTTGAGGGGGGACCTGATTGAGTTCTGCAAATCAGGAGAGATATAGACGGGGTGGATAGTAAGAAGCTTTTTCCCCCAGAGTGAAGGACTGAATTACTGGGGGTCACGAGTTCTTGGTGAGAGGAGAAAAGCTTAAGGGAGATATGTGTTGAAAGTTCTTTCCGCAGAAGGTGGTGGGTGCTTGGAACATGTTTCCAGTGGAGGTGGTAGAGGAGGGCATGATAGCATCACTTAAGATGCATCTAGACAGATACATGAATGAGCAGGGAGCGGAGGGATACAGATCCTTAGAAAATAGGCGACAGGTTTAGATTGAGGATCTGGATCAGCGCAGGTTTAGAGCGCCGAAGGGCCAGTTCCTGTGCTGTAATTTTCTTTGTTCTTGTCAATGTTCCTTACCAGCTAGTTTCCTGAATTAATGTGAGGGCATGTCAAACATAAATTACACTAAAACATTGGTTCGTGTCTTGTCAATGGTACATACATTGTTGATGAAAGAAAGCTGAATACTCTGTCTCTCTGGATTTATTATTCTAGTGCTCTCCAAGCCAGGTTTCTGTCCTTCTCATTCCGTAAAATTCAGCTTATCCAAAACTCTGCTGCTGCATCCTTACCTACACCAAGTCCTACTGCCCCATTTCCTGCTAACTGAGATGGGCTCCTGGCCCCCATATGCATCCACTTTAACATTCTCATCCTTTTCTGTATAATAATTTGTGGTCATCCATTTCCTTATCTGTAACTGTGTCTCCCTCCCTATAACCCCTTCAAGAACTCTGTATTCTTCCAAATTGCCCTAAACCTGGTTTCTTGTGCCCCACCTACTCACATCAGGTCATATTTAGCAGCTGTGGCTTCAATATTTAAGCTGCAAGGTTTGAAACGTTCTCTCTGAATATTTCTGTCTCTCCAGTACCCTCTGCTTCTCACAGACTCCATCTAAAATGCCACCTATATGACCGAGCTGTTGATGATCTTTCTTCGTACCTTATTCTTTAGTTCAGTGTTGACTGGGGTCTGTTGTTACTTGGTTGAAGCAAGTTGGAATATTTTTAGTACGTTAAAGATATTATTTACATGAAAAATGTTGTCAGTCCAAAAAACTCAGTCAAGCCTCAGCAAATAATTCATACCATCATGATCTTCAGCCTCCATTTGAATTCCAGGAAATATTGTGTTTTTTGGCTCAATGACTCCTCAACAGATGCTCACTTCCCACAATATTTTTTTAAAAATTCTCTTCTCAGTTAACTGAATTTTACTTCAACATCCAACAAGACCTTAGAATGGATCTGTGTACTTCCTTTAAAACAATCTACATGTGACAATTAGGAGTGAGAGCTGCCGAAAAGCTGATCTGAATAGTGGCAAACTCAGAAATAGATATTCATAAAAGCAATCATATCTAGACCTCTGAGTATAAAATCACTTTACACCAAACATTCCCGTTCAGTTTCATTCACAATTCTTTTCACCCAACATTACTTTTAAGGCCATTATCCATTCATTGAATTCACCAAGAACATTAGAGCGGATTTTCCTCATTTACTAATCTTGAAAGTAGCACCAATCAGGCACAGCGCACCTAAAAATGTATGCCACCAAATATTAGCTGAAATTGCTTTCACTCACAGCCTTGACCATTTACTCATGCCTGCTTCTGGGCTAGTCCACCCCTAGTTCTGGTAGGCTGAACTTATAGAATCATACAGCAAAGCGATCATTTGTCCCAACAAGTCTGTACTACTAAGTTACATGAAATCTACACTAATATCTTGCACTAACTTCCAGTATTGGGCCCATAGCCTTGAACGTTATCACATTTCAAGTGCTCAATGAAGCATTTTTTAAAATTTGTATGGTTACCTGCATCAACTAACCTCCCAGGCAGTGTATTCCAGACTCCCAGCCCCCTCTGGGTGAAAACCTTTTCCTCCAATCCCATCTAAACTTCCTGCCTTTCATGCTAAAATTATGTCCCCTTATATTTGATGCTTTGACTAAGGGAAACAGTTAATTATTATTCACCCTGTCATGTCTCTCATAATCGTATACACCTTCCACACATCCCCACAAAACCTTCTCTGCTCCTAAGGGAACAACCCAAACTTACCCAGCTTCGCTACAAAGTGAAAGAGTTGCATTCCAAGCAACATCCTGGTGAATGTCCTCTGTATCTCCTCCAGTGCAATCATAACTCATGGAACTGATGAGGAAAAACTTTATGCCTGAAACCATTCTAGCAGAACTTTTCTGCACCTTCTCTCTGATTTCATAAAATTTTAAAAAAAGCTTGTCACAGAAAGAGGCTATTGTGCCCATTCAAACTATGTTAGCTCTTTCAAAAAGCAATCTATTAAGTTCCTCTTTCCATATATTATGAACATATTTTCTCCTTCAAATATTAATCCAGTTCTATTAGAGTCATACAGCATGAAAAAAGGCCCTTCGGCCCAACTCACCAATACTGAAAAAGTTTCCTAAACTGAACTAGTCCCATTTGCCTGCATTTGGCCTATATCTTTCTAAACCTTTTCTATCCATGTAGCTGTCTAAATGTGATTTTTACCCGCCTCTATCACTTCTTCTGGGAGCTCGATTCAGATATGCTTCACCCTCTGTGTGAAAAAGTTGTCCGTCAGGTCCCTTTTAAATTTTTCCTTTCTCACCTTAAACCCATATCCTCTAGTTTTAGACTCCCCTAGGTTGGGGAAAAGACCTTGGCTACTCACCTTTAATCTCTGCCCTTCATGATTTTTTGAACTTCTATAAGGTCACCTCAATCTCATCCCCCCAGCTTGTCCAGCCTCTATCTTTAATTCAAACCTTCCAGTCTTGGTAACGTCCTTGTCAATATTGTTTTGCACCTTTCTAGTTTAATAACATCCTTCTTATAGCAAGGCAACAGGAATTGTACACAGTACTCCAAATGTGGACTCACCGGTCACAAACGAAAACAGAAACTGTTGTAAAGTCGCAGCAGTTCTGGCAGCATTTGGGGAGAGAGATCAGAGTGAACATTTTGGTCCAGGGACTCTTCTTCAGAACGGATGGCTAAGAAAAAGTTGTTTTCAAGCAGAAGATAGACTGGGGGGAGGGCGTAAGGAGTAAACAGTACATTGAGGTAGACCCCAAAAATAGAGAAAAACAGTCAGACAGACAAAGGAGTGAATAATGCTCAGCCTGGGACAATGAATAGCTGGTAATGGAGACTATTAGAAACTAACAATAGTATGTAATAGCAAACCATGTGATAACAAGGCCTGATGTGTGGGGATTGGGGTAAGGACAGGGGAGGAAGTGTCTCAAGCCCCAAAATTATTGAACTTGCTATTGAGTCCAGAAGGTTGTACAGTTCCCAAGCAGAAAATGAGGTGTTCTTCCAGTTTGCGCTGAGCTGTGCTGGAGCACTGTCACAAGCCTGAGACAGAGATGTTGGCCAGGGGAACAATGTGGTGTGTTGAAGTGGCAGGCAACTGGAAGCTCAGGGTCTTCACAGCTATGTGTTCTGTGATGTGCTCACCCAGTCTACCCCTTGGTTCCTCAACGTAGAAGAGACCACAGAGTGAGCAGTGATTACAGTAAACTAGACTGAGTCAAGTGAAGGTAAAGCACTGCTTCGTCTGGAAGGTTTGTTTGGAGCCTTAGATACTGAGGAAGGACTTGCATCTTCTGCGGTTGCAGGGGAAGATGCTATGGGATTATGGGGTTTGTTTTGGAGTGAAGGAGGAGTGGATCAGGGTGTCCCAGAGAGAACGGTCCTTGTGGGTTGCTAACAAACAGGGGGATAAAGTGCCTCGCGATGGCATCCGCTGGAATTGGTGGCTAATGATCCTCTGGATGTGGATGGCCTTACTTGTACAACTGTAATGGCTTATCCAAACTCCCATTCAGTGCTCAGACCAATGAAGACAAGCATGCCATATGTCCTGTTCAGCAACCTGTCTACCTGCAAAGCCACTTTTAAGGAACCATGTATCTGCAATCCTAGGTCTCTCTGTTCAACAATACTCCCCACAGGCCTACCATTAACTGTGTAGGTCCTGCCCTGGCTTGTCTTACCAAAATGCAGCATCTCACAATTATCTGAATTAAACTTCACCTGCCATTCCTCAATCCACTTCTGACTTGCCTTGCATTTTAGTGCCGATACAAAGCCAGGCAGTTTGACATGGTGTCCGCAGGCCAAGGGCTTTTCTATGGCACCTTGTTATACCAATGAAGAACACACAGCATGTTCCAGTGGGCAGATTGAATGTGCTTCAACCAATGGTCTTGTTTTATAGTCTGAGGGAAGGAATCCTCAGTCAAGTCAGGGGGAACTGTTAACAGTCAGGAGGACACACCACAATTGAAAACACTTCATAATCCTTGCAAGTGAGTAGGCAAAGAAGGGATGCAATGGATGCTGAAGAGCTGGGAGAGTGGTAGCTGTCACCTGAGGATGAAGATGAGGAGATTAAGCAACATGACCCACATCATGATAGAGTTGTACAACTGTGGGCACAACAGGCTGGACAGGACTTGATTCCACTAAATCTGAGTTAGCTAAAGGGACAATTCACTGACTGCAAATGTGTTGCTGCTTGAAAGGTAAGCAGTTTATTGCCTGAAACAAATGCAGCCTTTTTGTTTGCTCTTCATGTTGCACAACAAAAGTTAACATTTTCAACTTTTTGAAGGTTTTACAATGTGTGATGCTCCCATGTGTAATAAGAAGACGAGGTTATATTGCACTTGGTGTTAGAGAAAGGGTTGCACTCCCCTGAAAAGGGTTCTAACATGGTGTGGCATTAAGGCTAGGTAGCCTGCGCAGCTTGATTTCTGTAACTGCTGTTACAATGACAGTCAGTCTGACAGATGATGATCTAAAGTAGCAATACATTTATGATGTGGGTTTCTACTTCCAATGAAGTGTCCTCCTGCCTACCTGTGTGCCCTCAGAAGCTGTTCATTTTACTTCTCCTCCCTCTGTGTGTTCTATAACTGACCTGACACACAGCTTTGCTTTAAATATGGCACTGCTAATGGAAATCCCAGAGATTACTGACAGTAGTGAGTACCTCCTCCACAGGTGAGTGCAATATAGTGTGAGCATGCTGCCAGAGACGTGGCAAATACATAATGAAGTGAGCAACAGGAAACTGTGAGAAATAACAAACCAGAGCTCACAGAGGGAAACTCTCCCCAAAATTGATACCTGGTAGATTTCTGGTAAAATTCAGTCTGAGGTTTCTCTCTTTTTACACTTCCTTTACTTGATATTAAGTTAAAAATCACACAACACCAGGTTATGGTCCAACAGGTTTAATTTGACCTGGTGTTGTGTGATTTTTAACTTTGTACACCCCAGTCCAACACCGGCATCTCCAAATCATGATTACTTGATAAGCATTTCACTCTCTCACCAAAATGCATCAGCCATGCTGAACCCTACTGAACTGCCATGAGTCTGCCCTGTTCACTAGTCTAATCCCTCCTGAAGTTTATTACAATCTTCCTAATGGTTAGAAGAATCATAAAATCCCTACAGTGTGGAAGTAGGCCATTTGGCCAATAGAGTCCACTTCGAGGAAGACAGAGCATCTGGAGGAAACCCACGCAGACACGGGAAGAATGTGTAAACTCCACACAGACAGTTGCCCGAGGAATCGAACCTGGGTCCCTGGCACAGCAGTGCTAACTATGGAGCCACTGTACTTCATCAATTACACAGGAAATAATTATACCTCAATGTTTTGGGTCATCTGCAAATTTCAAAATGAGCAATGTCTCAACAAAGAACAAAACAACACAGGAACAGGCCCTTCAACTGTCTAAGTCTGTGCCGACACATTTTGTCCTTCCATACTAAAATAGTCTTCACTTTTAGGATCTGTATCCCTCTACTCCCTTCCTATTCATAAACTCATCCAGGTGCTTCTTGAATTCTGCTATTGTATCTGCTTCTACAACTTCCTCTGGGAGTGCGTTCAAGGCACTCACCACCATTTGTGTGAAAAACTTGCCTCACACATCTCTTTTAAACATCACCCCTCCACCACATCAGAAACCTGTAACCCCAGTAATTGACCCCTCCACCCTGGGAAAAAGCCTCATACTTTACACTCTGTCCATGCCACTCACAATCTTATAAACTTCTATCAGGTCGTCCCCTCAACCTCCTGTGTTCCAGTGAAAACAAACCCAATCTCTCCAACCTTTCCTCATAGCTAAAATACCACATTCCAGACAACATCCATAAAACATTCATATCCTTCTGGTAGTGCGGTGATCAGAACTGTACATAATGTTCACAGTGTGGCCTAACTAAAGTTCTGTAAAACTGTAGCATAACTTGCCTCTGCCTATACTCAATGCCCCTTCCTGTGAAGGCAAGCATGCCATAGGCCTTTTTTACTACGTTATCTACCTGTACTGCCACCTTCAGTGATCTGTGGACCTGCACATCCAGATCTCCCTCTATATCAATACTCCTAAGAGTTCTACCATCCACTGAATAATTTCCACCTGGACTTGACCTTCCAAAATGTATACCCCCATATTTGTCCAGATTAAACTCCATCTGCCATTTTTCTGCTCGCACCTCCAACTGATCAATATCCTGCTGTATCCTTTGATAATCCTCTTCACTATCTGCAACTCCAACAATCTTTGATTGTCCGCAAATGTACTAATTAGATCAGCCATGTTTCCTCCAAATCATTTATGCAGACCACGAACAGCAGAGGTCCCAGCACTGATCCCTGTGGAACACCACTAGTCACTACTCTCCATTCCAAAAAACATCCTTCCACTGCTACCCTCTGTTTCCTATGACTAAGTAAGTTTTGTATCCATCTTGCCAGCTCACCCCTGATACTATGTGACATCACCTTTTGTACCAATCTGCCTTGAAGGACTTTGTCAAAGAGTTTATTGATGTGTTTATTGATGTCCATGTAGACAACATATCAACCGCTTTTCCCTCATTAACCATCTTTGTCATCTCTTCAAAAAACCTGATCGAGTTAGTGAGGGGCATGACCTCCCCTGCACAAAACCATGCTGTCTATTATTAATATGCCCATTTGCCCCTAAATTTGTATATATCTTGTCCCTGAGAATCCTTTCCAATAACTTTCCTACCACTGTCATGAGGCTCACAGGCCTGTAATTTCCTGAATTATCCCTGCTACCCTTCTCAAACAATGGGACAACATTGGCTATTTTCCTGTCCTCTGGGACCTCACATGAAGCCAAAGAGGATAAAAAGGGATCTGGACATAGGGATCTCAATATATTTCTCCTTACAATTTGAAAGACTTCTATTTGCCACGTCTCTGTTTCATTTTCCTTCACCAATTTTACATCCATCTTGCTGTATTGAACCTTTTTGTTCTACTGGCTTCAATTTTGCCAACTGGTCCAATATATGGTAACTTATCAATACCTTCTGAAATCCATATACACAACACTATTGCACAGCCCTCAATCACCTGTTTGTTAAAAATTTTAAGGCTAATCACTTCCTACCTCTTTCATTCGTATTCATAGAATCCCTACAATGTGGAAACAGGCTATTTCACCCAATAAGTTCACACTGACCCTCCAAAAAGTAACCCACCCAGACCCATTCCCCTAACTAATGCATCTAACCTACAGATCCCTGAGACTATGGGCTAATTCACCTAACTTGCACATCTTTGGGCTATGGGAGGAAACTAGAACAACTGGAGGAAAGCCATGGAGACACAGGAAGAATATGCAAACTCCAGACAGATCGTCGCACAAGGCTGGAATCAAACCTGGGTCCCTGGCACTGTGAGGCAGCAGTGCTAATCACTGAGCCACCATGCCACCCCCTTAGAAGCCTTTAAAACTTCTGTTCCTTTTCCTTTGGTTTGGAATTGGGAACTGAATAAAAACTGTTCTTTTACACTGAGTAAATCTAGCACATATTTTTTGTAGCCATCAACATGATTTGGAAATAGAATCATGTGCTAAATCTTTTGCTTCTTTAGTTTTGAATTTACATGCAATTAATTACAGAATAACAATGGTGTAATACAAATATTTGCAAAGCATATAATTTTTCTGCATTTTAAGAAAATCACAACCAGTAAAACATATCTTGGTAAGCAAGTTCTATATTTATCTGACCCTTTGTGCTTCGACACAAGAGCATCGCATTTCTCATGCTGTTAGTTCTTGCAGAGAAAATCATGGTATTATATAGAGAACCACACATGAAAATGAAGACATAGAACCACAGAAGAAAATTGAAGCTTCCATCACCAGAATTTGCTGCAGCAGCTGGAGTAAATCAACTGAGGTCAATGAAGCAAAGGCACAATGAAGTTCAACATTTTCATGGACCACCCTACTTGCATTTTACAAACAGTTTCTTTCAGATTTTCTTTTTGCAGCAATCTGAACACAGTTAAATAATCTACTCAGAAATACAGCCTCATATGAGCAGAGAGCCACCTGAATGTTAACAGGACAGAGACCACAGATATTTATGGTCTAAACTATGCACCACGTGATATGCGATTTGTTATATGTATTGCAAATTATTGATTATGACTCTTGATAAAGTTGCAGATTGGACACACAATAGGAATTGAGCAGGGTGACAAATATCAGTACAATTTTATTATCCCATTTAGCTGCATGAAGCAGATGTTTAGCTTCTCACATAGTTAATAATGATCAGAATGCCAATTAACGTACTCCTTCCACAGACTGAGCTGCCCTGAGCAGATCAGTTTTTGGCCCTGCACCACTTTTTGATTGTTGATTCTAAGCTGAATTTCAAACCCTGTATCCTTGAAGTCACACAAACCACCAATGCCAACATGTATGGAATCTCAACCAACATTTGCTACCTTCAGACTCAACTATTCCAACAGTCCTGTCACCAGCTTTTCATCTTGCATAGACTTCAATTTATTTAATTGGCTGCAGTAGCCTTTCACCCATCAAATCCTACTTACCAATCCTACTTACCAATCCTTATCCTAAGTGTTCAAACTTACAACATTCTCAATGCCGTTTAAAACCCTTCTGGCCTCACTCTGCACTATTTGCTATATGTTGCTGTAGTGCCAACCTCTCCTGACTGCCAATGACTCTTAGTTGCCCATTCTACCTTCCTCATCACATCATTTGTGCCGGAGCTGCCTTGGTCCCACATTCTGGAATTCCTTCACTAAACTCTCTTGCTGCTGTTTCTTCATAACTCTTCTTAAAGCCCACTCATTGACCAAGCTTACAGTACTTCATCAGCAACTTTATTTTCTTTATATTTGTAGAATTACACATTATATAAAATCATACACAGTACTAAAGAGGTCCTTTGGCCTATTGAGTCTATTTGAAGGACTTTGAGGTGTGGAGAATGCTGATGATTGTTTGGGAATGGTAATAGTTGCATATATATTGTAGAAAAGAGAAAAGTCAGTACTATTGCAATGTCTCAAAGTTGCAGACACTAAGATAACTCAACAGCTTTTCTTTATTCTTCACTCTTGTACACTTATTCTACCTCCTACCTTTCATTTGCTCTGTCTCACTGCATTATTCCCCATGAGGTCTGATCTGGGAGGACCAATGAAGGAAGGACTTAGCAAAAAAAGAGTCAGTAATCTTTCGCAAGCTCTCCCAGTCCCCACCTGCAACATTACTTGGAGTTCAACAAGAAAGAACGGCCATTTATAGCCTTTCGATGAGATTTCCACTGAATCTACAAAATCTTACAGCAGGACATTGGCAAATCCTTTACCAAAACTTTGTCCTGAAGTGTTTCCATCAGGGAAGGGATTTCAGATAGTTCTTTCTCGACTCTTTGAACTCAGTCTGACAGCAGTTTTTACATCAATCCTTTGGGCAAAGAACAGTGCACAGCATAATGGGAATTAAAACTGATAGAGGAAATAGCTTGCAAAGTGAAAAGGAGAGGTACATTTAAAGGGTATTTATTCAAAAGTGTCACTAATTATATAAATGAAAATACATTCTATACTAATTCATGCCCTCATGGTGCAAAACATGTCTCCAAGAAGACATATTTACCTAAGCAAAACATTCATGTTCAAATTATACTCTGCTATTGGAACCACTGCGAAACAACTTGAGTTCACTTTAACAACAGAACATTTTGAATGGTCTCAAAGGACAATGCATTGTCAGCACAGTCTCCCTGGAGGAGAAATCTTAAACAATCAATTTCTGTACTCACCTCCTTCCATTTCCTCCTGCCAGTTCCTACTGCTGCTTGCAGGTGAGCTTGGTGAAGGGTAAAACTCCCCACCTGGACTAGTGTCAATATCATCTTCCATTGAACCAGATTTGTGTCTTTTACTTCTGTTGAGGAAGAAAGATTCTCTTACATGTTGAAAATAAAAAAAACATGCCATACCTTTTACATTTGCCTTTTTTTAACCCCAAAGTTGTCTGAAAATTCTGAAGAGGCTTGACAAGGGTAGATGACAAGAAGTCATTTTGCCTGTCTGAGAAACACAAGGTGGGGCACAATTGCAGGGGACAGAGTTGATCATTCAGGACTGTGATTCAGAGAGTTTTACACTCAGTGGGTTGTGGACCTTTCTCTATCACAGAGCACAAGGGAAGCACCATCACTGAATATACTCAAAGCTGAGACATATAGATTTTTGACCTCACGTAAAATCAAGGATTATTGGGAGCTGATGGCACAATGAAATTGAGGAAGACAGTCAGCTCTGACCATACTGAATAGCAGAACAGCTTCAAGAGTTCATATGGTCTACTCCTGCTCCCATTTTTTGCATTCTTAGTCACACAACAATCTCCTTCAGCAGCAAGAAAATACAATTCATCACATTGTAAAGCAGCAAATCCTATGCCACAAGAGATATGTTGATACATTATCTTATGATAAGACAAGAATTCTAACAATGAGCATCACATTCCATTTATCCAATCTCACCAATTTGGCAAGCATTACTTCAAGCAAGTTCAATATTCCTGTTTGTAATAGTTTGGCACGGAAGTGTTTAAGGCCTACCCTGCCTTCAGTAGATTTACAGTGATATGAGGATGTAATTGTAATTTCTCTCTTTCTCCCTCAAAGGTAACTCAATGACCATGAGGGGTTTAACCTATTTTTCTAATCAACCTGTACAGAGATGTTATTATACACCTCTGGAGCAAGTAGGACTTGAACCCTGGCCTCCCAATCCAAGGGTAGAGACACTACTACTGTGCCATAAGAGGACCACAATTTTCCAATTAACCTGAACACAGATGTTGTTACATATAACTGGAACAGGTGGGATTTGAATCTGGGTCTCCCAGCTCAGAGCTATAGACTGTACCACTGAACCAAAGAGCTCAGGGGTTTAATTCCTTCAGAAAATGGAAGAAAATTAAATAAATAGTGGAATTGGGGTAAATCATTGAGCAATATTTAATGGAGGTGATGGGGGTCTTACCAGAGAGCTTACCTTTGGGGAAAATCAATTTAATTAAGTACCATCAAGCACTTAACTGGACAGTGGCTGGCCTTGCCTAGGTTCAAGGACTCTAAGGATGGAATTCCCATCTTCCACGTGCTGTCACCTAGTAGTAGGCTAGCAGCTGTACATTGCTAGGTAGTTCCAGTGGGAGTGGTGGCTGCTTCTGTGGATACAAAGCTCACCAGGACTGGCCCAGAATTGCCAAAAGACTCTGGGCACAGATTAGTGATGAGGGTACAGCAGACAGCACGGCAGAAGGTTCAGCAGTAATGGCAGGAGATTTGGCTCTCAGCAGGCACCCTCATTCCTGAGGTCTCTTAATCAGACACTGAGTGCCCTTGAACTCCTGGGAGGTGGCCTCATTGCTCAAAACAAATGCTCAACGCAAAATACTGGGCAAATGTCCAGCAGACAATCAGCAAAAATCATTCAGAATGGAAGAGCAGGTTTGAGAGGCCATATGTTCCATTCCTGCTCCATGACTGCAATTTCCTGCAACACATAAATAAATAATTCTTTTTAAAAAGTAGATAGAAGTCCAGCAAATGCAAGACAAGAGTGTCACTAAGCTATTATTCTGTGGAAATCGTAGATGACTGATTACACCGGTTTCATGCTATAAACATGCTGCAACCTTGCTATATCAGAATTGCTAGCAGCATTTTTACAGCTTCCGTGATGACACTGTGAAAATGCTCCACTAGTCATCAGAGAACAGCACCTCTCACAAAGAACAGCTCACATGTATCGTGAATTTACACGATATATATCTGGTGTTGATTTCTATTCAACAGTATTGTGGACTAAAGCCACTTGGTAAAGCATTTCTAGATTACTTACAGTGTGGAAACAGGCCCTTCGGCCCAACAAGTCCACACCGACCCTCCGAGGCAACCCACCCAGACCCATTCCCCTACATTTACCCCTTCACCTAACACTACTGCCAATTCAAGTAACCTGCACATTTTTGGACTGTGGGAGGAAACCGGAGCACCCGAAGGAACCCCACGCATACACAGGGAGAATGTGCAAACTCCACACAGGTAGTTGTCTGAGGTGGGAATTGAACCTGGGTCTCTGGCTGTGAGGCACTGTGCCATTGTGCTGCCCATGACTGAATTTTTCAGATTTTGATGGAAATGATGAAACATAATTCCTACTGAGGACTGAAATCTTCCTGTGATGTCATGTTTGGGCTCTAACTAACCTGGCACTCTGCCAGTCCACATCTTCAGAAGGGCTAAGCACTCTGCATAGCTGAACATAATCTTGTGACACCTAATACTGGAAGAGGATGAGAAGGAGTTGCAGAAGGTACTTTGAGAATGAGATGCTATGGCACATGATAAAAACCTTTAAACCTTCAATGCCCAGGGTACATCTATTCTTGTTTTATGTAAGCTTTTACACTGTTGTAGCTGTCCCAAGGAAATATCCACTTGCAAGATCAGTGCAAAGGCAGGGAATTTTTGCATAGGTGCAATTCAGTAAATTCAGAACAAATGGAAGCCTGACATGGGACTGATTTTCAGATCGCAAAATCAGATATGTGTGTGGCCATTTTTCCTATTTCCCACCCAAGGTGCAAGCAAAGTTCCCACCAATATCTCAGCTATGTTTTTAAAATTAAATCAAATTTTAGACAGCTAGTGATAAAGTGCAGAATACTGAATTCTAGCATTGCAACATTGAACAGATGGTTGGTGTTGAGTTACAATGCCACATTCAATCGAGTGATTCCGATCGCTCTAGTAGTTTCTGATTACAAGCAGAAATGAAAGGTCCAATTAATGTCTCAAATTTGCTGATAACTAGGTACAACATTTTTGAGTTTTGCTTTAGCTTCTCTTGCCATCATACAGCATTCCCGATAAGTGTAGATCAGAGATGAAAAATAATACTGTTCCATGACTTACAGGTGCATAGCACCATGAGATTTTTTGAGATTTGTTTTTGATTCAGACCGCAATAAAGTATTGCAGCAAAAATATTTATGATTAAATTCAACACAGCACTGAGAGAACGTAAACACACGGGGGTGGAAATCTGGATCCAGCATTGGGAACACCTCCAGAGTAAGTGCGGAGGAGGGACCGCAGAATAGAGTGGAAACTAGTTCCACTGAGATTCTGGACTGTTCAGAATAGGTTGGGAAATTCTAATGGGGGTTCCCACTAGTGCAACCTCCACCTGCTCCCCCATAAGTAGGGGATGTAGCTTGGGGAGTTCCCAGGGCTCACAAATAAATTCCACTTAGCTGCCCTTTTTTGCATAATAGTATTCAGAAAAGACAACCGTACAGTGGAGGTCCATTATAATGTGTTTGATGCAAATTTGTCTGTAGTGCAGGGGTCTCTGAAGTTTGATAATTTCAGGTGGCAGAACACAGATGGTTTGCACATACAATCTAACAGCAGATGGAGCTGGTGTGATTGAGGGAGGGTGGCTGTGGATCCCAGGGTCAGCAAGAATGACTGCTGATTAGGTGACTTGATGTCTGGTACCACTGGCAATGGCAAGCTTATTTATAAATTGAAATTGCAAATGAGGCCCTTTCAGAGATAGGGTCCTCCGAATTGTATTATTAAACAACCTCATGTCTATTTTGTATATTTGAAGGCCCGAATGAAAATTGAATCAGATGGCCAAATGTGTATCCAAGAAGCCCTTCTATCAGGCAAAAATCTGGCAGCCAGCACCTGAAAATCCAGCTCCTGATATCCAAGGAAACCAGCAATCCCAATGGTCTGATGATAACAATGGCATAATAGATATTTCATTTAGGCAAAAGAAGCAGCTGTGTACATTCAACAACTACTCTGCATTCTATATCTTATTGTATTCCATCACTGGAATTTACTTAATGATTGGAAGCTCTAAAAAAAACAGTAAAATTAAAAGCAAAGCATTGGAAATGTGTATATTTTTAACTTTTCTGAGAAAGTCATGGCCCCATTTATTAGAAATGTCCTGTAGAGTGTTCTATTTATAGTCCCTCGTGGGTTATACAGTTTCAGTCACATACCCGCTCGATGAGCTACTTGGCAAAGTTCTCCTCATCCCTGCACTTGGTGGATTCAAATCATAGGCCAAGTGACCTTGTAATTCTCCAAGAGAGAAGTTCGGCCCTGTTCCTGTCACAATGGGAGCTAAAAATTAAAGAAATCAAAACGTATTGTTAAATTTGTAATCAATCTTAGATTTAACTCTCTTTACAGTTCTGTTTGCATCACTACTTTGAAAACTCAGTTTCTGTAGGTGTAACTTTATATCCTAGTTTTTAAGCTGCTCTTACAACCACTAAATACAAATAAGTTGGGTGATTTGAATTCAAAAGTTCATTATTCTTTTAAAACATTTACAAAAATATGTTTTTCAAAATTATGCTTCTATTAAGAGACAATTGATAATGCTCTCTTGTGAGAATTCTCACAAATTAAATCTCTCCAAATTTTTTAACTTTGTCCTTCTAACATCCCTTCTTAAACTTGCTTTATTTGTTATGCTATAACCTCCATATGTAGCAATGGTATCTGGTGGATCCCACTGTCCTTGTGAGGGTGATAGGTCCTAAATCTCCATCAACAGAAAGAGATGTATGATGGAAATTTGGTGGTAGCATTCTTCCAACATTCCCCTCTCCTCAGTATAGGCAGTTGTTGAACCAGCACCTCTGTCAAGAGCTCAGTCAAATTCCATGAAACATACATCCTCATACTAAGGTAACATTCATTAGAACTGTCTCCGTATTCCATCCTAATGCCAGATACTAAATTTTTATGACATTTTAAATATATAATGAATTTGGATTGGTGCATCCAAAGGACTGCTAAGGGCAAATGATGCCAATGGCTGTATTAAAAATCAGTAACATAACTGCTTGTTTCTTTATTTCCCAAACAAGACAAAGTAGACCTTTAAAATACACTATTTCCATATCAACACAATATGGAACATAAACGAACTCTGCTATGGGATGTAGACTTCACTGGAATCTATCAGCTTTGATAGATAAAAAAAAAGAGATGTTGCAATATTGATGCAAATACTGCAAACTCTCAGCTATGGTATAACACAGCATGACCTATAGGTTCTGGTAAAATTTGCAAGTAAAATAAAAGGAAGTTGAAGAGGTAAAAAGGGGATCACCAAATAAAAGACTGTAAAAGAAGCATCATTGGTTGGAGTAACTTTATTATAATGGGAACATCTCAGCAAAATCAAAACCAAAGGGGACAGTAGAAAGCAAAGAAGAACAAGGGGAGCAATGATTATATGAGGAATATTTGACAGATAAGGAAATAAATGGAAACAACTGAGATTCAAATAATGTCAAATTAGAAGTGAAGAACAGAAATGTGGCAAGAAAAAGGGAAATAACTGACTGAAGTACATCTAAGATGAAGATCATGATTTGTAATTGTTACATTGTCCCTGAGTGCAATAGTCAGCTCTTCATGCAGAAAAGTGGATTGCTAAGTGTGGCATTTGACAATATCTATAGGATAGTAAAGATTGGAGTTAAAGCAGTACAAATGAAATAAAAGTTGGTAGAAGTATTCATGTAAATTAGAGGTAACATGCTACTATGAGATAAATTTCAAAAAGAAATAAGTACGTAGCAACCTTAGAACCAACCTATTTTGGGATTGGCACAAATTCTGAGATAGAGGATACAAATTATTGATTCATGCATTGGGCCAGTGCTTGGAAAAGGAGGGGTATTGTTAAAAAAAGATGAAACACAGTAAGGGATAGCAGCATTTTGTAAGAATGCTACCTTCATAAATAACTTAGAAACCTTGTTGGAAATAAAAGGATTAGTACAGGAAAAACTGGCTCCACATAAACCAAACAGAAACAGAGTGAAGGTCAAGGAGCAAGAAAAATTAATTTAAGCAGGATAGCTGAGGGTGCAAACTGGGAGGATGGAGTCAATAGGTTCCTAATTGAGGCAGGCATCAGAGTGGATGGAGGTTAACAGGTGTATAGAATTTAAATCCCAAGGACAGGCACACAGGAGCAGGAGTCCAGAAACAGGCAGACATCGGGGAACATGAGAAGAAGTAAATCCATAATAAAATATATACATACAAGCAGTATGAGCAGTAGACATAAGATGCAGGAACTGGATACAGTTATGGCTATTGGGAGCTAACGGTGTGAATGCAATAAACCAAGACAACAAAATCCTGGGGATGGAAATGAGTGTTATGTTCAAGAACAGAAAGCAAAGACAATGCCGAGAAAAGAGATGGGATAACCCAAAAGTCAGGGACAACTAGAAGGTAAAAGAATCTAGTTTACAACTATTTTCAACCTTGAGGACTGTGGGAAAATGGCATTGCAGAAAAGACAACAGAGACATGGATTTTTCATACTAGAAAGGAGGCAGGTGACATACTTTTAAAGAGATATGTAAGATTGTTAAGGATACAAAATCCTGGCTACAAAATTATTTAAGTTGCAGGAGAAGAACAAGGGAACACAAGTTCAAACTAATTAGGCCTGATATTAGTAAATCTTTATTTGACAAGTGGATTTGAAAGTCTCGTTCTGGTAATGAGGATAAAAACACAGACTTCATTCTTGCCACAACAGGGAGTTGTTGGAGCATTCTATTGATAAAATTAGGTTAGATTACTAGCCTTGCTCGTCTGGAATTATCTTACAATCCGGCCCTAAAATTTGAGTTAAACTCTTCCATACAAGCATAAATTCTTTTACCATATTAGAGTAACCAGTTACTATTTTCATTATAGATAAAACAGCGTCTCAGGTATAAAAAATAAAAGCAGTAAAATGTTTAAATTCAACTATAAATGGCCACTACTTTAAATAATAAAGCTGAAGAAATTAAAGAACTGTAGTAAATACAGACCCTTTGTTATTAAAGGGACTTACATAAAAAAAAACACTTACTTCTGGATACCTGCACTAGCTCATTTACATTGAAGACACCAGAAGTCACAAAGCTGTCCTGAAATTCTGTGTGTTCTGCAAAAGATAAGTCAAATCAATTCAATGAAACATTTGTGAAAGTAATATTTCCTTTCATTGATAGGAGATGTGAGCATTATTTTCAAGTGCTGGCAGATCAAAAGGTTAAACATTCATATCTTAGCAGGTAACAGCACATTTAGAAACAAGAATGATATGGTCATAACAATAATTTCAGTAGTGGTGTCAGAGTTCTGTTATTTTTCAAGCACAGTTGCACATACTAGCATCATAGATTTGTGTAGCACCGTTCTTTTCCATGGCTCTGTGAATGAACTTTCTTCATATAATTATCTAATAGTCTTTTGAAAGCTGTGGTTGAATTTGTCTTCATCACACTCTCAAGCAATGCATCCCAGATCCTAAACACCGGTGGTTAGGAAAGATGTTCCTTATAACATGTTTCTCCCTTTTCAATCACCTCAAAATAGTGTCTACCAGTTCCCTGATCCTTCTACCACCAATTTCTCCTTATTTCCCCTATCCAGAACCCTCATAATTTTGAAGACTTCCACCAATTTCCTCCCAAACTTATTGCTATTTTATTATTGATTGCTAGCTACTTTTCACATCCTATCATAATCTCTGCAGAAGCTCCTAAATTCACAGTTTGATTGACAGCGCAAATAGGTTCTTAAAGGATTAAATGTGTTTGATGTGGGATTATATTTACATTGCTGTTTGCTTTTGTAAAGAAATAAATGCTTGAGGTGATTTTAATATTTGAATGGGCATTAAGGAAGCAAGAGTTTTTTTTAATATAGTGAAGGCAGTAGTAGACATTTATGATTTTATTTTAATTTCATTGCAACATGGTTGCTGAAATCTGACCAGTGGATAATGCGTAAATTGAAATGGAGGGTGTAAGCTGAACAGGTCATTAAAACCAGCTTAATTTGTCATCATTCAGCATTTGGGGACTACAAGTGGTCATGGGAGTAGATGTGGGTAAGCATCAGTTAGCATGCACTATGCAAGGAGTCATTGCAGATGAGCGTGTTGACATGGTTGGGATAGAGGGATTGGGTCTCTCTCAATTCGGACACTGCATCCAAATCCGGGCATTGCTACCCCAACAGTCTTTAGAGAGGATGCAGAAATGATATCTGAGGGGAGTTCCAAGGATGAGGGATTTCTGTATTGAGGACAGATAGAGATACTGGGTTGATCCTCTTACTGAAAGTTGAGAGAAGGTTTGATAGAGTTGTTTAAACGCATCAGAGGGCAGGACAGATCACACAGGGAGAAACTGTTTCCTTTGGCAGAAGGATCAAGAACCAGAGGGCACCATTTAAGGTGACTGTAAAAGACAGCATAAGGGAATTATTTTTAGGTGAATGATTAAGATTAGAAATGGACTGCCTGAGATGGTGGTGGAGGTTGACTCGATTTTGCTTTTCAAAATGATATTGTGCAAGTACTTCAAGATGAGAAAATAAACTGCAAGTTCTGATTACAGGTTATGGTATGGAATTACCTGCCCTTGGAGAGCCAGTGCAGATTCAATGGGCCAAATGATTCACCCTCAGTGCTGTAACCATTCTGTCATTTTAAGCCAGTGATTACATAATAGCTGGTCATTAATTGAACCTTGCAAAGGGTGTCTTTCTCTACTAGACCCCATACAGCCATTAAGCGCAGCCTGTGCACTGAAAACCAATGAGGCAGTCAAAGCCAAGGCCATATGTTAGCTGCTCCTCAGCATTGGTGGCAAACATGATGCATTGATTAGTTCTGACAAGCAAAGCTGTTAGACGTTCTTGTGTGTGTAAAATACAATCACATTGTCTGCAGATGATGTCCTGATGTCCCCACGTGGTGCTTCATAATGGGCAGAGACATTCATAATGTCACAACTGTAACAAGCTCCAGCATTGCTGAATACATTATTGCTTTCTGTAATCAGGTTCAGAATTCAGTAAATCCCAGTTTCTGACCATTTAATATACCACACAATGAATCTGTGGAGCTGCATAGTCGATCCAGTTTTGTTTCTATTGTCAATACACAGTGGACGTAAATGGATTAATACATATGATTGCGAAGTAAGTTTAATGTAAGCATGTTAAGAATATGGATAATTCAGTCAATGGTCATTTCTGGTCCTGGATTGAATTAATTAGAGCAAATTAGCGAGTACATGTGAATCCTGCCACATGGCTGACTGTAATAGAAATGGTATAATAACAGTATGACCACAACACTCAATGGATATGACAGTGCAGTGATTATGACACTGGATTGACAACCTAAAGGTTTTAACATCAAATCACGTTGTACTTCGAACAATGAAATATCTGGAGTTATACAAAGGGAAAGGAGACCACAACTAATCTTTTCCTACATCAAGCATTGTAGTGGGCTTGTAACTACAGGTGGAATACTTCAGGGACAACCACCGGCCTTTTGGATGCTTCCTGGAAATTGGACAGCTTGCTGAGGTCTGTCTCCTAAGCAGTATTTACATATGGCAAGTAGTGAAAGGGCAGCTGGGATGGGCAGCATCAAAGTTAAGAAATGGCAAAGGGGTCTTGCTACCCATTTTGTTAGGGCTAGGTCATGGAAGAAAATCAGCCAAAGAACATTCATTTTACAAAACAAGATAAAAGTTTGGATCCCAGATCAGCAGCTCGTGATTCTTCATCTCTCTAGTATGCTGTACCACTTTCCACTTTGATGGAATTCCTCATGTCATCCTGTTCACAAGCCATTGCCTAGGCAATATGGCAGGCACTAAATCTGTTCCTGAACTTGTACTAATGCTGTTCTTGATCAATTTGATATACTATACCATCAAATGGGAAATATAGTGCCTCACTTATAAATTTTTTGATCACAGCAGAGTGGTCTGAACAAGTTGCTGTCTTGTGCAACAAAACACTTGTACCTCAGGAGACAGTAGCATCACTTCCTGCCAGGGTGGAGATTGTGACATACAAAAGATAGGTGGAACATGAAGTAATGTAAAAACATAGCCAATATGGTATGTTGAAACACTTTTATTGTGTAAAGAAACTGGACAGAGATTTTCAAAAAGTGTTCTCCCTAAATTGACCATTTTCATTTTACATTTTGCTTCTCTCAGGTTAGTTGACTGCTGTTGGTTGAATGAGGGATAATGAATCATGATGGCTTAGATTAATGGGGTAAGCTCGACGTACAAGTGATCTTTTCCCATCTGCCATTTTAGCACACTCCTCCGAGTGGGGATACTGTGACAAATACGGTTCGACCCTGAATTATACTGTATAATATTTCTGTGTTATAGTCTGTTTAACAAAACAGAAGCGAGGTTAATGTTTAATGACTTTAAAATAGAGTTCTGTTACCAATACTGAATGGAATTATTTTGCTTTTGTTTCAGGACATAACACACATGCTTTCTGGATGCCTTTTCATTTTGCCAAGGTTCTTTCTGAGCAACTTTGTGATGCTGAAGTCTGTGCTCCACTGACTGTTCCTAGAGGTGCACACCAAGACAAACATCAGTTGTGCCTGATAAACCATTAATCTGGTAAAAGACAGTCTGTACTCTGTCTGAATGTGGCTGGTCTTCCAGTAAAAGATTTGTCCTCAACTGAGTGTTGCAAACTGGCACATTCCAAGATCCAGGAATACATGTTGAGTGGCAAAATGAAGCTTGGGGCAGCTGCTGCAGAGGTTCAATGGGGTTTATGTGTAAGGACTTTCAGCCTTAGTACAGTGAAGGGAGGATGGAATCTACAAAACACTTCAAGCTATGTGCTTTACATAGAACATATGTTGTGAAGGTAGAGAGTATTGAAATTGTACTGAGACAACTCAGAATGGAACAAGGCATAGAGAAAAAAATATAATTTTATTGCACTTCTGGTAATTTTCAATTTGAAATGGAGCATATAATATGGATATAATTGAATTTTATTGCAAATTCTGTGATAATAAAGTTGAAATGTTTTGTAATATAGTTTTACAAATTTTATGAATAAAGTATACTTTTTGGAAAATAAAATAGTGACAGAGATGATGGCCCAATGCACCACCACATGTTTCTTTTTTACATGTACGTAATGTTTTTCATGTCCTTATTAGATTCCATGTACTTTACAGTCAATTAAGTAGCTCTGAAGTATCATCACAGTTGTATTGCAAAGAAACAACAAGCTCCACAACAAGTTATAACTTAATTCTAGGTGTTGACTGAGACATAAATTTAGATCAAGATAAATGGATGGTTTCTGAATAAAACAATGACATCTTCATCATCCACCTGAGAAGGCAGATGGAATCTCAGTTCAGCATTTCAGGTTAGATTAGGTGGTCAGTTCTCTGGAGCGGAACACGCAACTTTCTGATTTGGAACAAAAGCTGGTAACACTGAGCTGAGAATGTAACCAGTGAGCCATGTTTGACTGTTATTGCCTCCAGATTAAACCTAATCATGTCAAGAATAGACTACGCATGCAAATTTGCTACTGTGAGAGGAAATGGAACTCAGTGTCAGTGATTTCACAGCCTTCTAAGAGAGTTTCCTTACAAAAAGAAGATATTGAAATGCTTCATTTCATAATAAATGTCTCTTGAGACCGTGGTGGGCTTCTAGCCATGAACCCACTTATTTCAAAAAGCAGAAACTGTCCTCCACGTCAAAGGAGCAGCGGGGAATTTCTAGGCAGCTGTCCTAGACATAGAACATAGAACAACACAGCATAGGAATGGGCCCTTCACCTCATGATGTTGTGCTGAACATGACACCAAATTAAATGAATCCCTTCTGCCTATCCTTGGTCCATATCCCTCCATTCCTTGCACATTCATGTGCTTACCTGAAAGTCTCTTAAATGCCCCTATCGTATCTGGCTCCACCACCCCTGGTAGATTCCTACCAATCTCCACGTAAAAAATCTTGCCCCTCCTATCTCCTTTGAACTTATCTCCTCTCACCTTAAATGCATACCCCCTAGTTTTAGACATTTCAACTTTGGGAAAAAGATTCTGATTGTCAACCCTCTCTATGTATCTCCGAACATTATAGACTTCCATGAAGTCTCCCCTCAGCCTTCGCCACTCCAGAGAAAACAACCTGAGTTTTTCTAGCCTCTCCTTATAGCTCATACCCTCTAATCCAGGCAGCATCCTGGTAAACCTCTGTTGCACCCCCTCCAGAGCCTCCACATCATTCCTGTAATGTGGTGACCAGAACTGAATGCAACACTAGAAGTGTGGCCTAACGAAAGACTTCTAAAGCTGCATTACATTAATTTACTTAATTCAGCAGTGTCCATGATATCAAAGTGTGACATAACTTCATAGTCAAAAAAATATGCAACAATGTAAATTATTTAACAAGTTAATAAATGCAGCATTTACTTTTTGAATTGTTGTAATTATATTTCTTGCAATGAATTTGCTTGTAGTTTAGCCTGAGCCAAATTATCTGATGGGGGGAATGTATCTCTCCATATTGATGCAATGTGCATTGGAACTTTTGATATTTTCAGTGTCATGTTAATAGGGAGATTATTAACACTATAGCAGAACCACTTAATTTCACATAGACATTCAGATGCTTCCGGGATTGGCATCTATCTTCCTAAAGGAGCTGCTTTTAATGGTGAATGTGTAATTGCATTGTCAATAAAGATCATGATGTGGAAAGGGGGTGACCAGGGAAGCCAAACACCACCACCTGAATGGAGTATCCAGGAAGCGACTAACAGAGCAAATGGTTCTCAAGTAGTACACTCCCTTGCCCTCCCTCTCCCATGTGGAATCTTCTAATTAAAAGAATGGAGCTGTGAACCTATGAATCTGAAAAAAATATAGCATCATACTATACTTCTTGAAGCAGAATATATCATTCAAGATATTGTAAATATTACATTAAAAATCACACAACACCAGGTTATAGTCCAACAGGTTTAATTGGAAGCACACTAGCTTTCGGAGCGACGCTCCTTCATCAGGTGGACTATAACCTGGTGTTGTGTGATTTTTAACTTTGTACACCCCAGTCCAACACCAGCATCTCCAAATCATTTTAAAAAAAAGGTTTTGTGATTTACACATGAAAGAAGTGAAAGAAACTATCACTGTATTCTAACAGATGAAAGGCTTAACAGGCAATCAATTTTTCAATGTATAATTTCAGTTACATCACACTGTAAATTCTTGCTATAAATTCTGTGTTAGGATTGAGCCCTCCACAATCACCTGATGAAGGAGCGTCGCTCCGAAAGCTAGTGTGCTTCCAATTAAACCTGTTGGACTATAACCTGGTGTTGTGTGATTTTTAACTTTGTACACCCCAGTCCAACACCAGCATCTCCAAATCGTAAATATTATGCACACAGTTATGTTGCTAATAAATTATTCCTTCAGATAGATCACTAATTTAGAGCGTACTAGTGAATTTTTCAACAAGACTAAAGTTTTAAGACAGAAGATTCTGTAAGGTCTACAGATAAAAAGTCTGATAAAAAATTGCAAACATGCTAACTGTGGTGCCTGTGACAATGAATTACAGTTGCTCAACCCACAAATTACAACATGCATTGCTGTCAGCGTTGCTGGAAAATAGTACATTGCCTTGCAAAGCAAAACCTAACAAAGTTTGTCACTTACATAAAAGAATGATGGATGATAAATGATGACTAGTGCTCAAAAATAATGATGGTAGTGCAAATACAGGTGGGGGTATATACATCTCGTATGTGGCACACAAGAGTTGAGGATTCTGAAGCTAAGTAACTCATCTACAGGGAAAGCTTTCAAAACGGCTTAGTTGTAACTCAACAAAGTTGAAACAAGGTCAACTTAAAATTATGTCAGCCCTGAAAGAAATATGTTATCATGCTAACTGTAATGCAAGTCTGGTTTGTGGTGGTATTTTGGCATCCAGAAGCAACATGGGTTACGGCAGATAACACACTGTATCACCCACACTGAGTTTCACACCAACAGTTCTGCCCACAAGAAAGGAATAGCTACTTCCCGTCCTTCATCTTCCCGTCATCAGTCAGATACTGAGGGTTCCAGTTTAAACACAGGTACATCCTCTTCTCTGTGACCTTTCCCCTCCCACAGATTTCTGTCTGGCTGCCTTGTACAGTGCATCTCTGCCTGCTGTCTCAGCAGCACAGATTATTGTGTTATCATGTAACTGCAAAACAGTTACTATGATTATGCTTTGCAAAGCTTTCCAATGTCTTATTTTCGCGAACAGCTAACCACATCAAAAGTGGAGTATTCTGGGGAATTTAATTGTAACAGCTGTAATATTAGAATAACTAGAAAGTCATCAACAGTTTTAACTCAATGTGAAATTCTGTGGAGACTCATAACTCTAAGGGCTAGATAATTGTTCAGCAGAGTAAAGAAATTTGAATGGAAATGGTGCCTCATTTAATCACATTCAATTGGTGGCATAGAACTTTAGTACTGTTGAAAAATTCACTAGTACACTTGAAGTCAGTGATCTACCCGAAGGAATAATTCATTAGCAACATAACTGCGTGCATAATATTTAAGCTATCTTGAGTATTATATTCAGCTTGAAATATCGTATAATGCAGTCTTTTATTCAGTTTCATAGGTTCACCGCTCCGTTCCTCTGTTTGCTTGCTTCTTTAGACTAATGCCAGGCTAACGCTCTGGTGCAGGGTTCAAACCCAAACACAGTAGCAGGTGGAATTTAATTCAATTCATGTAAAGTAAGGAATATAAATGTGGCCTGAATTATGGGGTCATAAAGCTACCATTGATTGTGGTAAAAAAAAAATCTATCTGGCTCAGTGATGTCCTTTAGAAATCTGCCATCCTTACCTGATTTGGCCTATGTGTGACTCCAGATCTACAGCAGCATAATGGATTCTTAACTTATTCCTCTGAAATGGCCCATCAAGCCACATCATTCAAGAGTAATTATAGATGGCCTTGATAGTGATGTCCACATCCCGTAAGTGAATAAAAAATGTGGAGATAGGATAAGATTCCACTGAAACAAATCTATAAAGGGTGATCAAAGGGGTTAAAGATAAATCTAAAAGTGTTGATGTTTGCCTGTATATTGGGGGTGAGGGGGTGGGCAGTCTTGCTGCTCAACAACTAGTGTATTTTAAGTGGGGTTAAGCAGGAGTGGCTTGTGCTGAGTTATCCATCGTAGTACATGGGCAGAAAAGGCAGCAGCCTTTTGAATAACCAGTTGTTAGGGGTATGTTCCAATCTCTGCTGCACTAATGCAGACAGGTGAAGCCAAGGACACCAGCACACTACTTTACCACCTCAGATATATATGCAGGATAAAAAATGGCGGGGGGGGGGGGGAAGAGAGGAGGGGTGATTATCTCCCTTTGGTGGTGCTCTGTGCCCATGAAGCCATCCCCCCAATATTATCCTACCTTGTGACCTGTCTCCATCCCTGGGCTTCCAGAATTGTTCACCCTACAGAGTTTTCAATCTCTCTACCTCCAAAAACCTTGGACATAAAACTTTGAACCAGCACGTCTTTCTTCTGCTCAAGACTTGTCACATTCCCAACAGCAGTCACTACTGAGGTAGTACTTAGCTGCCAGCCACTAAGATTGACAGGGTAAAGGCAAGGGTATCATTTCTTTGAGGTGCAGAAGGCTAACAATTGCTTTGTTAAGGCCACCCCCAGTGTGTTACCACCTCAAGGCAGACATGTTCAAGTCTAAAGTTCTGCCTGCTTTGTAGCTAAGGCACAACAAGTGTCAGAAAACAGGTGGATTCACAAAAGATGCAAATAGACTTGAAATTAAGAGGAAGACAAAAAAAACTAATAATTGCTTCAGGTATCACAAGAAACAAATTTCAGAAACATTCCCCTTGAAGACAAATGATGCCAGTTTCAGTTCAGGTTAACTGCAAGACTACTGTCTGCCTCACTAGGTCACTGATAGTTAATGATAGGAAACTTGGACATTCAATTGGAAAGTGTGCTAAAATGGATGGCGGTTTGCTCGCTGAGCTAGAAGGTTTGTTTTCAGACGTTTCGTCACCATACTAGGTAACATTATCAGTGAGCCTCCGGATGAAGCTCCTTCTCAAAACTCACTAACTGCACTAGATGTTTTGCAGGAATCTTTAGTCAAGATATTAACAATATCGTAGCAAATATCTACAATCAAAGCCCCAAATTTAACCAATGTTTCTAGGCATGATGACCACGATCAGCCTTAAGAGACCTATCTTTACAGTTTGCTCCACTTGGCTGGTAATGAGTACCTAGAGGCTAATGTTACTGCTATGTTTAACGTAATTTACATGTTTGACTTTATTGTAGTAATTGCTTAACGTATGGCTGAATACTGATTGTAAGTAATATCAAATGACTAATCATGAACATGTAAAAGTCATGGGATTTCACTGGAGAGCAAAGATGCTAAAGGAAAATAAATGTGAATTTTGATCTATAACCATGGATGCTCTGAAACAAAAACACAGGCACTACTTTGGTGAGTAATGTGTTCAGATTGACTTTTTTTAAATTCCAGTTTACTGCAATATGTCAAGTTCATTTACTTTGAAAAGTGCAAATTAGAACCAGATATTGAAGAATGACCCTGTATTTTTCACAGATCAGACAGGTGCTTGTGTTACTCAATTGGTCATTCCCCAAAAGCCCTGTGTAATTTTCGGGTAGGTACACAGTAAATGGTACACAACAATGAGCTCTGCAGTGATCTGACGATTCATGAGAACAGAAAAGCCTGAACACGAGATTTTGACCTTAAATTCCATGGCAGTCTTTAGAACATAACAAATAGGGAAAGGCTAGGTCATATTGTCCTTTGGGCCTTTTCCATCATTTAACATCTACTCCACTTTGCAATTCTTTTGCCACATTTCTTGATTCCTTTTGTGACCAAAGATCAGTACTTGCCTCATCTCTAGTTCTTAGTATAATCGATCTAACTTCACTTCTTCCCTGGCTTACTATCAACCATCTCAGCATCTGTCTATCTTTTTCCATCTCGGATTCATCTCCAACAGTCTGCTCACACCTTTTCAGCTCCCCCTAACTCTCATCTTCAGCATTAATACCATTTTTTTTTAGTTGCTTCTAGTTCTGAAGAAGGGTCACTGGACTTGACATATTAATTCTGTTTGTTCTCCACAGATGCTACCAAACCTGCCAAATTTCTTCAGCAATTTCAGTTTTTGTTTGTTTCTTTAAATCCCTGTCATGATTATATTGATCAATTAGACACCTACAGTCCTCTGATGTATAATACTCTGAGTAAAGAAACTCTTGTCATCTCTGTCAATGAAACTGTAAGAATATAACAGTAGCAGGAGTGAACCATTCAGTACTTTGAGATTGCTCTGCCAATGAATATATTAATGGCTGATCTTCTACCTTAATTCACCTATCTGCATTTTCCCCATATCTTAAGTTCCTTGGAAATCAAAAATCTATTGATCTCTTTCTTGAACAGATCTTACTTCTCAGTATAATCTAACTCCTGTCCTCTAAGAACTTATACATTTCTGTGAGATCACCTCTTTTTTTTTCTGATCTTCAGAGAACACAGGTTTATTAGACTGAAAAGCAGAAAACACAAGTTTATTCTACTCAATCGCTTTCCTCGAAGTTAATCAGTGAACCTTTTGTTACACTCTTTGAAGGCCATTCTTCTGGAAGGAGACTAAAACTGTACAGGTGTTGTTTCACCGAAGCTCTACATAATTTCAACAAGACTTATTTACTTTTATGTTCCAAATCTCGTGTATTGAAAGGTAAATCACAGAATCAAAATGGTAAAGAAAGAGATCATTTGACCAAAATCCCATTTGCCTTTGGATTTTCTGTGATTTGTATGCATGGACAAAAATTCTCTTCCATTACTGCATAAAACAACTTACAGATTCTCTGCATTTCAACATTTCAAGAGCACAAAGTAAACTCAAGGTAGCTCCTGTTTATTTTCCATGTGTAGAAACTTTAACATAACAAAATCTCCCAAGGCTTTTCACAGCAGTGTTGATTTGACAATGATGTTAAATAGATGAATGAAGTAAGCAAGGTTCAGGTGAAAAGTCTGGGAGGAAATTTCAGAAGGCACCATTAACATAGCACGTAAAATCAGGAAGTTTAAAATCTCAAGAGTCTAGAATAGCACAAATATTGTTGAGGGTTGTTGATCTGAAGGAGGTTCCGGAAAAAGGGAGGGGTGGAGCCTTGGAGTGGCTTAAAAACAAAGATTAAAAATTTAAAAAAACAAGTTGATACCAGACCAGAAACTATTATAGATCAGTGAGCACAAGGGCAATAGGTGAATTGACAATGTTCTTTAATAAGAAAGAACCATATTTTGGGTGATCACAAATTTACAGATAGTCGAATTTGGGAGGTTGGCTACAAATTTGTTGAAATAGTTATGTCAAGTCTAGGGCTAACAAAGGTATAGTTAAAGGTTTTGGCAGCAAATGAGTTCGGGCAGGGGTGGAATTGGGTGGTGTTATTGAGATCGAAATAAGCTGGATTAATGATAGCATGTATAAATAATTAGAAGTGTATCTTGGGGTGAAATATAACATCAGGATTGCAAACAGATTGGATCAGCCTCAAGGAGTTCCCAGAAAGAGGGATAGAGTTGGTAGCTAGAATATGGACTTTGTGGCAGTGAGCAAGGCCTTTGTCCTTGGTCTTCCCAATATATTTTGGAAGTAAATTTCTGATCATCCAGCACTGGATATCAGACAAATGTCTTTGGTGTCAAGCGAGAGATGTTTGGGCTGTGGTTACATGTGAAAGCTAATGCTTTGATTTCAGATTATGAGACTGATACACAGCATTCAGATGATAAATAGGAGGGATCCAAGGATAGACCCTGAGGGAACACAAGAGGTAACAGGAACATGAAGAGAAGTCACTGCAAATAATACTTTGGCTATGATTACACAGATAAATAGATCTGGGGATTTGCAGCACCAATCAGCTGAGTGACATTGGAGAGGTGTTGGAGGAGCACCTTTTGGTCAACCATGTCAAAGGGTGCACAGGCTAGTCAAGCAACAGCCTGACATAGTCATACTCACGGAATCATACCATACTGATAATGTCCCAGACACTACCATCACCAGCCCTTTATCTGTCCTGACCCACCAGGAGAGACCCAACAGAGAAAGTGGCACAGTGGTAAATAGTCAGGAGGAAGTTGCCTTGGGAGTCCTCAAAATTGACTGTGGATGGTTTCAGGTTAAACATGGGCAAGAAACCTGCTGATTACCATGTACCACCCTCTGTCAGCTGATGAATGAGCACTCCTCCATGTTGAACAACACTTGGAAGAAGCACTGAGGATGGCAAGGGCACAAAATGTACTCTGATTGGGGATTTCAATTCCCACCACATAAGTGACTCAGCAGAGCCAGTTGGGTTCTACAGGTCATAGTTGGTAGATTGGATCTGCTGCAGGTGATGAGGGAACCAACAAGAGGGAAAAAAATATATTCCTCATCCTTACCAATCTGCTGACTGCAGATTCATCTGTCTATGACAGTATTAGTATCAGTGACCACGGTACAGACTGGGTTTTTCAGTCAACAGGAAGTAATGAATCTGCTAGACATTCACTGCAGTTCCACAAACAATACTATACATACCATATTTATAGCTTTTACAATTTGTCTTCTAGGTTTGCTTATATGGGGAAACACAATTTTAGATGCACTGAAGAGAGGATATGGGTTATAATGATTCTTTCAGCAATCCTTGGCTTTAGTAGCTCATTAGGAGTTTGGCTTCAGTTACATCTTCTACTCATGTTCCTCTTGCTAAATTGTTTTCTGCATGAATATCAACCTCATCAAGGCAGGCAGATATCATCCTCATCTGTTTCGCCCTTCCACATTAGCAGATCCTGGTTAGTTTTATTCCTTACCCATCCCACATAGCTCCCTAGCTTCCTCTCTCTGCCGGAAACATTCAACTGGAAATTACTTCAAGCAACTTTAGTCCAATTATAATGGGTGTGAGTTCAAGGAATAAACACATAAAACAACATTAAGTTATCTGTTTGATTCAAGGAGACCGCAAAAAAAAAGTCAACAAGAGAAATAACTGACTCAATTAACAGGTCTTCTGAAGCCTCAGTTTCAAACATGCAGCAGAATCAGTGGAGTTCTGTTATACAATGCCATGCTAAACAACTAAAATTATATTTTTACACATGACCAGGAAGTGGACGTTCTTGTTGGATATTGGTCTGATTACGGAGACTATTTTCAACACTGAAATTGGTATTGTAGCATTTTAAATATTAAGCAAGGCAAGCAGATAGCAAAAGCTTTAAACTTTCATTAACATATGTTCAAAGCAAGGTGCCCAACAAATAAAAAGCTTGAGGATTAAATACAATTTTATGTCTCTGGCTAAAGTTTTAACTTAGTTCTGCTGGCTCTGACTTACAGGATAAAATGTTACACTGATTTTAAAACAGTAATAATCAACATGAAAAACAGCAAGGCCAGTCAGAGCTATTTTGTTTTAATGGGTGACATGCATATCTTAATTAAATGCTTTTAATTTAGAACTGATCACCTGTCTTCAAACAGTACGCATAGCATGTGAGATGAACAGATAGCAAGAAATGGGAATTTCCTCTGTGCTACTGTTATTGAAATTATAAACTCATTCTTTATAAATGTGGTAAGGCTTTATCAGAAAAGAACACAGAGGGTATCTCCCTGTGGTTCACTGCTGCGTGACAATCTTAAATAATCAGTTGAAACTATAATAAAATGCTAGAAAACAACTAGCCTGAGTGTAATTTTGCTGCTTAGACTTTGTAAACCAAACTAGTGAATTTTTGTAAAAGCTTCAGTAACAACTTTAACTGCATGTAATTGTAAAAACCGAAAAAACTGCAGCTGCTGTAAATCAGAAACAAAAACAGAAATTGCTTGGAAAAGCTCAGCAGCTCTGGCAGCATCTGTGCAGAGAAATCCAAGTTAATTTGAGATTCTGAGGAAGGGTCACCAGACCTGAAACTTTTGACCTTGATTTCTCTTCACGGAAATCTGCTGAGGTTTTCCATGATATGGAGATGCCAGTGTTGGACTGGGGTGAATAAAGTTAAAATCACACAACACCAACTTATAGTCCAAAAGATTTATTTCAAAGTACAAGCTTTCTGAGCACTGCTCCTTTGTCAGATAACTATAGCAAGTGAGACTTGCTGTTGAACTAGGGATCCAATGGTTAGCACTGCTGCCTCACAGTGCCAGGGACCCAGGTTCGATTCCAGTCTCAGGTGACTGTCTGTGTGGAGTTTGCACATTCTGCCTGTGCCTGTGTCGGTTTCCTCCCACAATCCAAGAGATGTGCATGTTAGGTGAATGGCCATGCTAAATTGCCCATAATGTTAGGTGCATTAGTCAGGGGTAAATGTAGGGAAACGAGTCAAGGTCGGTTACTCTTCGGAGGGTCGGTATGGACTTGTTGGGCTGAAGGGCCTATTTCCACACTGTAGGGAATCTAATCTAACCTGGTGTTGTGTGATTTTGAGGTTTTCCAGCAACTTCTGTTTTTGTTTTTGCACATAATTGCATTGAGGCAAAGCTCTGAAGGACTAGGTCAAAATTAGTTTTCTGTGGCATTGTTAAACACATCTTCGTTCATGGATCACTAATATGCTATGCACTTCCTTGACAATAAATGTGACCAAAAAATATCATTCTATTTAATCTTTTTCAATTTTAAGTAAAGGAACACAGTGGCTTCAGAGGAAAGGGAGACTAGTAAATGTTTGTTACTTTAGACTGAATTACGTTAGGATTTCTCCAGAACAGCTTACATGTTACATAATGTCAGATGCCACCTTGAGAGACAGAATTAGAACCAGCACAGGAGGTGGCCAATCAGTCAGCATGTGCTCGGCTTTTGAAAGAACTATCTCATTACTGTAGATCACAGTGTAAAAGTCAACCTTTGAATCCTACAAAACTCTTTTCAAACTCAAGGGTCAGCTTATATATCAAGTATAAAATATGTATTGCCGTGTGGGTGGTGGCTAATTTGAAAATGAAAGAAAAATAACACTGGTAATTCAAACTAAATTAACGTGACACAGTTCTTTGAATGAATACAACAGAGTTCATGGTAACTAATTGAAACCAGTTAGAAAGTTAGTAATGGTCCTGTAAATTACCATGTTCCTATTTTTCATCTGGTTGTGCAATGTCAATAAGTCCTACTTTTAGACATCAGGCTAAGATTTCAGCAGTCTCTTCTTCCAGTGTGGTATAATGTATCTCATGAGTTGTTATTAAATTTTGGCTGTGTCCTTTTTTTGATCTTCTAACCATGACTTTTCACTCTATGCTGCCCTGGTATGGCTTTATGTCTATTAATCTGAATGAGCAGGAAGTTCTAAGCTGGCAAGCACCCTTGTGGGATATCCAGGCCCCACGTTTTTGACTTCCGGTGAAAGGTCAGCATCTGAAACATTAACTTGGCTGCTGCCCTGTACAATTTGACGGACTTGTGGCATATTTCCAACATTTTCTATTTTTGGTTCAAATCTCTAACATCTGTACTTTCTTTGACAAATATTTAGTATTGTGCACAGCAAATTGTAATATTAGAGCAAATTCAGAGACAATCGCATAGAACAAGTATGACTGGCAATCTACTGGTATAACGGATTGTCAATGACATTCATTTAAGTGACTTGATCAATCTATTATCGTTTTAACATCTTAAGTGTGATCTAACTGCTAAGATGCATGATTGGAAGTGTGTTACAGGAAAGCACCATGCTGTGAACAGGTCAGATAATCCCTAAAAGAACTGTGGATTCTGTAAATCAGAGACAAAAATAGAAATGGCTGGAAAAGCTCAGCAGCTCTGGCAGCTTCTGTGAAGAGAAATCAGAGTTAACATTTCAGGTCAAGTGAACCTGCCTCAGAACTGATGCTGCCAGACCTTCTGAACTTATGCAGCAATTTCTATTTTTGTCTCAGCTAATCTTGATGCGTTTTAACAATCAGGTCACAGGGATTAAAAAACTAAAACAGACTAATGTTTCATGCTTACTTTAGGACCCAAGTGGTTCTTGGTCAAGTACAACACTGGATGTATACTATGAAATTGTTGGGATACGAACTGAATGGAATACTTCACACGTTATCTCTTGACATCATTAACTTTCCAATGACGATGTTAACATTTCTGCAAAACTAAATAATTTAATGATCACATGTGGAAAGGTTCTTCACCAGTAAGTGAATAATTCAAAACAAACGTTGTGCGAGACTGCTACTGAAACTTTACCACCAACATCAATGCGACAGTCAAAATGAAAGATCTAGGCCATAAAAATTAATCTCCACCTTCAAACCCATAAGAGATTTACACATTCAGGTCTCAGAACGTCAATGTTTTTAGCGGGCTGGAGCACTCCTGAAAAAGGCCAGCAAGTTCACCTGAAAAACTCTTGACTAAGTGTTGTTGGATAACTTACCACACCTGAGGCCTTACCTCCATACCAACCACCCTGAAGCAAGCTGGACAAATCTCTCGAAAGCCTCCTTACAAGGGGAAATGCCTTCATTTCTTTTTAAAAGGCGGTCAGCTCTCCGAAGTCCAGGCTTCACCCTAGACTAAATTTGAAGTTTTGCCTTGTAATTACTGTTGGGCAGTCTGGTGCACCTAATTGGATTGTTTATACCTGTGCTGTCCCTCCATCAGTTCCCAAAAAACGATTCTAATGTAGGAAAATAGACAGCTGATGTCCATTCACATGCATCCATTGTTTAACATGATGGAGGAAAGAGAGAGAGTGCACAGTTACAGTGCACCTTTTACTCTGTCAAAATATTCAAAAATTCCACTCCAGCAAAGGCTGAACTGAGCATAGGTTTATTCCTGTGTTGTTTGTGCTTTGCCTCCCTCAGATGTGCACTCAGTGAAACACTTTTCACTGCCACAACACCGTGACCTCCTCAGCCCTCCAGCTCTTTGATCACATGACGAACCTCCCACTGACCAACCAGGTTGTACCCTCTACCTGTCTTCACCTATTCCCCACTTCACCACCCTGCCCCCACCATCCTCTTGACCTCCAGTTCCCCCTACACCCAACCCCAGTCCTGAAGAAGGGTTACACATGTCACGTCTACTTTTCCTCCTCCTGATGCTGCCTGGCCTGCTGTGTTCTTCTAGCCCCCTGCCTGTCAATTTTGGATTCCAGCATCTGCAGTTTTTTTTGTCTCTAACCTTGTTTGACTTATCTGGCAGACTCTCACAAAAATTATATTATGAATCTGCTTCAATCCTCAAAATAAATACTACCCTCAAAGAAAATGAAAGAATCTTTAAGCATAAAATATTAAAGATTCTCTAACTTTATCTATATTAATTTTCAGCAGATTCAAGTTCACATATTCCAGTTATTCCCCAAATATCTTTTATATTCATCCTTTTAGTTTATATTCTGGGAGATTGGCATCCATTAGCCTTGATTAATGCTACAAAATCCGGATTTCTTCTCCTGACAACGTAACAGCATGCCCAATTTTTATTGGTCAGCTTTCAGTTCAGTTACTGGGATAAATGTTGGATTTAGCATTATTAATACAATGGCAATGCTAATAAATCAGAGCAAAAACAGTGTGCTGTAAAAGCTGTTGTGGATTATCAACTTTGAGCCTGTTAAATTGAGCTTGAGAAAGAGATTTCTCCTGCCCACTTGACCCAGCTGTGAATGGGTGAAAGTCCCTTAACAGCATAGTTAAGGGAATATCTCTACGTGGCAATTGCTGTACAATCGGCAAACCCCAGCTAATCTATCAGCCTGTGGGACTGATAGATACTTAAGTAGCATTTAAAGATTAACTAGTATATAACTAATAACTTTTAAATGAATGATCAATGACTTCAAACTTTAATTTTGTATTCCTCTCTCTGCAGAGATTGTCTGCTGTGGAGAACATTTCCAGCATTTACTGTCTTTTTTCCAACTGCTTGCATCCACAGTATTTTGCTTTTGTACCTAGTGTTTTGAAATGAAATGGTGTCAACTGACACCAGTGTTCTAATTCCCTTGTTCTCTAATTTGTTTATCCTTACACATTTCACACCTCTGACCATTTACCTATAAACTGAACTCCAATGTTGCAAAACCAACTGATGGATGAGATTAGAGGTGATACATAACACCAGTGATTTTCACAGCAGGTCATTTGTTTCAGGTGTGAAATGCTCAGATATTTGATAGCTGCATATAAATGGAAACAAGAAGATTGCTGTCACCTGACATTATTTGGAATTTCAACATTAAGTATTACTATAAGCAGCAATACAACACCTATAATAATTATATGCATATTCACTGAGCAAATCTCGAGAAGAAAAATATGGAGAAGCTGATGGGAAAAATATTCCTTCATGGATGGGGGTAATAGCCATAATAGATCCTTAGGGCCCTTAACTACAAACTGTTGTAATGGGTTCAGATAGCTCTCAGTACAGGTTTGTGTTAACCCAGACTGGAAAAGGGCTTCTGTTTTTTTTCAAAAATAGCAGGTAGCAGCAATCTCGTTGTTTTAGGCTTCATAAATAAAAGTGCCAAGACATTTCCTTTAGCCACTGACTTCCTTAACAGGCAATTATGCTTACCTTTCCTTCAGACTGTTATACGTTGTTAGAGTCCAATGTGCTGCTTGAGCTGTTTTGGTGCACTAGTTTTAATTGAAGGTAAGCTACCCTGAAGGTATCACCTCCATGTGACTGAAACTGTGAAAATAATATTGTGTACTCATTGCTAAATATCCACAATGAGTGGGAAAATAAACAATGGAAATTTCATTTAAAAGTTTACAGAGTTGATTAGAATAGTGGTGAAGACCAATTTCTTATCTACTATTTCATCACAGTGATAATTTATCTGGCATTCTGATGGTAGACAGCACAGAAGTATGCAAAAATTATCCTACACACTTGCAATATTGCTTCTTCTCCATTTTATATGTAGATGAATGAAGTTTGAAATTTGCCTGAATGGTACACTGGTTGAGAACAAAACAACAAAATCTGAGTTCAGCAGAACTGACTGGTGAGCACAAATGGAAAAATTAACAGTGAAAGAGAAGGACATTCTATTGAATGTATAGATACATTGAGTGGGAAGGAAGTATAAACATCAGCAATATAGAGTGGGAAGAATCACTAAATACATCAATAACACTGCAAAGCTGTGAAATACCACTAAATATCAATAACTCAGAGAATAAAAGAAGTACTATAATCATAAATGTAGATATTTTCTAATCAGAGAAGTTCTTACACACCTCTGGTATTGCATAAATTTGAATCCAGACCTCCTGGTGGAGGAAGGGACTACCATTGCATCACAAACACCCTTACAACCATGCACAAATGTTACCAAGCTCAATACTCACCAATTGTTCCTGTCTTGCTATCATCAGCTTCAGAGCCAATAGCAGGCCTTGGGCTGCCAGTCTGCTCTGGTTCTGCAAGAAAAAGGTTTGGATGAGTGAAGAAAACTTAAAAATGACACATTGAAAAGCTACAATAATAGTTCACTTATAAAAATAAGATAAAGTTCATGCTCCCCAAACTCCCAGCAGGATACTGTGTTATACAGCAACCCCCAGGATGCATGTACAATGTCTGGATAACTTAAATAGTAACTTCACTTCAATATCCAAGTGCTATTTAGCAGAAAGTCACCTACTTGATCAATCTAATTAGATGCAGAGAGATTGTCCAGCTACTGGAAAACAATCTGGAATGAGGGTTTATAATTTCAGGATAAGGGGTCAACCACTTAGGATAGGGATAAGGTGAAATTCTTTCATACAGAAAATTTGAAATCTTTGGAATCCCATATCTCAGAGGCTGTTGATACTCAGTTATCAAACATATTCAATACTGGGGTCAATGAAATTTTTTTGGGAGCAAAGGGTAACAAAGTATGTGGGAATATGATGGAAAAATGGAGTTGATGTAAACATTCAGCATGATTTTAATGAGTAATGCAGCAGGCATAATAGATGTATGGTCTATTTCTGTAACAATGTCTTATTTTCTCAATGCCTCCAGAATTAATTTGATTCTGGATTCAGTAAGTATTGCTCAAAGCTGCATATTTAAAGAAAAATGACAGAAAAATGGATTGTAGATAAATATATAATCAACTCCACTGATTTATTTAAAAATTCTGGGAGATCAGAATTTGACTTGATGTAACATGGGTAGCAAATTATTAAATCTTGCATCAATTTTATTTCCATTGTCTTCAATCAACAACATTGATCTAAAACATTTTAACAGTGCATGAGTGTTTTATATTGGAGGTGAAAAATTCACAATATCTTAACGTAGCCAACTTCATGCAGCCTATTTGAGAAATTTTAGTTTGTTACACTGCTCTGTGCTTGCACACCTTACAGGAAATTACTTGGGACATTACAAACATAACATTTTTAACAAAATCTTTACATTGATCAGTTAATAAAACAGCATCCAACAATACAAAGAAGGTTCTTAGCCAAAAGGTCCAGTCCCACCTGCACAGGAAACATATCATAACATGTTTGAACACATTGATTAAAATAACTCCAACAATATATAAAGAGAAGTTCTGATAGGCACTTTGTTTTGCAACTTAGATGCATTGCTCCTCTTCAGACTATTTTTTTCTGTGTATCAGACCAAAAAGAAGCGAGACCTCCTGGAAAAGGGAATTTCTCTCCATTTTAGAGGCAGTTTGAGCTACTAAGCTTGAGTCCTATTCCAGTTTCAGTTTTTCTCTGGTACTAAACTTGTGGAACATGAATACCCTATTCAATATTGTATGGCAACCCTGCAGAGAACATGTAAATGCCACGTTCCTACAATGGTTGACGGTTTTGATTATACAGTCAAGGAGTCAGAGCCATATATTTCCAGTCATGCAATGTGACATAACATAATTTGATAATTATATGATTAAGCAACTCATTTTATGACTGGAACAGACTGGAAATTGGAACCACAATGAAACACTCGGTGTAAATGGTGTTGCAGATAACCCAACAAAACAGTATCATCTTTAGCACACAGCTAAGTTAATTTCCATTTGATAATTTCTTGACTAAAATATTGTTCTCTCCACATTCCTTCACTCAGATTTTTCATTGCACTTATTGCAAAAAGGAACTTTATTTTTGTCACTTTTTGAACAATAGCTATAAAAAAGAAATAACCAGACTGATTTCAAAAGGTACGTGATACCAAAACCTAAAGTCTGTCACTTTCTTTTCTACTTTTTATTGCAAGTCTGTTAGGAAGTAGCTCAATCAGGTATGGAATAAGAAAGCAACATCAAGTATTATTGATTTAGACAATTTGTAAAAAAAACTTGCAGTCAGGAGAAACAATATAACCTAGCTATTTAAAAGAAATGAGTTGAATTTATTCACAGCTTTCTATGACATGTATTACTACTCAAAAAGCTCAGTCCATGCAGCAATCACAAGACAATGAGAATGTTGACTACAAGTCAACTGTTGTTCTTTGGATTATGCTAGTTTTAGAGAGAGCTGAGGCTTTGTTGATTGTTTGGACATGAAATCAAATACCCTAAAAGACAAATGGAACAGTATGCAATAAATTCATTTGTTTTACTTGACGGATCATAACCGATCTTATAATCGCCAGAATGATGACTGCATCCAGGTTACTGGACTAATACAAGATGGCTACATGCTCTAGGGTTGGTAAGTCAAATTCAAGTTGAACAGCCTCTTTATCTAAACCAGCCTCATGATCTTGTGTGAAATTTTTAATCTTTTTAAGACCTCTGGTGTAATGAAAAAGACACACATTGTTATGAAAATATCTTTTTTTTTAAGATCTGGCTGTTGAATTAAATTGTTGGCAACAATGTATTTTCTCACCAACAGTGGTTTCTCTTCCAATAATACCATTTGGTGGGAGTATAAAATAGAATGCAAAATCTCAAAACTATAACTCAATTTGAAATTAATATTGAGTTTGATAATGAATTTTATTAATGATCTATAAGTGTGATGGCATATATTAACTTATATTTGGATCCACATTGCTGTATGTAACATCAACAGTTAAGCTTAAGTTAAGCAACTGACAGATAACTTGAGTTTATATTTGTTTTCACCACAGTACAGTTGGATGCAATTATTTAGCAAAAATAAAGCTCTGAATTACCAAGTACACTAAATACTGTATAATTTCCAGTGTTGAGATGTGTTAGATTTCTATTGCACAATCTCAAAGTGAAAAGGTAGCATTTGTAATTCTTGATTGCACTGATGTATGAGTTCAGCAGTACCAGATAGGAGACAACTGAGACACTTACAAGTGGGAGTTTGGGGAAATTTTTATTTCATTGATTATTGTAATAGAAACTGATTGCCTTTAAGAGGGAGAAAAGCAAACTAAAGAAAGACTTGAAATAGGGGAAGGTGTAAACTTACAGGAGAAAATGTCTGTATAGCTCTAAAGTGGAACAATCAGTGGCAGACCTGATGACAAAGATACAGTGGAGATGTGCTAGTCAACAAATCATCCAATTATCATCTAGATTCAATTTTTTCAATGCAACAAAGGCCTGGGTGAGACAACACATTACCTAATAATTACCTTTGTGCAGTTCTATTGCATTGTGTTATACAGCATGTGAGCAGGGTACATATGCAATGCAATAAAACTAATGCAGTAACATTTGGTGTGGCAATGACAAGCGTTGAAAATGTTGACAAATGGCTATAGTTAAGAAGAGATTACTTTTTCATGGTAAATACAATAATTTATGATAGTGTTCTTTAAATCATGTGTTTAGTCCAGAATGCCAGTTGATAAGCTCGATAAAAGGGTGTGAACTTTTACAAGTAGCATTCTTAATGTTGAGTCTATCACTTGCTAAAGGAAAGTGGTATCGTGACAATTTCAGAAAGATGAAGCAAGATTCATTTAAGATGTGTCTGGACAGATGCATGAGTAAGACCATAAGAGTGGAAGTAAGGCCATTCGGCCCATCAAGTCCACTCTGCCATTCAATCATGGCTGATGGGCATTTCAACTCCATTTACCCGCATTCTCCCCATAGCCCTTAATTCCTTGTGACATCAAGAATTTATCAATCTCTGCCTTGAAGACATTTAGCGTCCCGGCAATGAATTGCCACTCCATGGCAATGAATTCCACAGGCCCACCACTCTCTGGCTAAAGAAATGTCTCCGCATTTCTGTTCTGAATTTACCCCCTCTAATTCTAAGGCTGTGTCCACGGGTCCTAGTCTCCTCTAACGGAAACAATTTCCTAGCGTCCACCCTTTCCGAGCCATGTATTATCTTGTAAGTTTCTATTAGATCTCCCCTTAATCTTCTAAACTCCAATGAATATAATCCCAGGATCCTCAGCCGTTCCTCGTATGTTAGACCTACCATTCCAGGGATCATCCGTGTGAATCTCCGCTGGACACACTCCAGTGCCAGTATGTCCTTCCTGAGGTGTGGGGTCCAAAACTGGACACAGTACTCCAAATGCGGCCTAACCAGAGCTTTATAAAGTCTAAGTAGCACAACGGTGCTTTTATATTCCAACCCTCTTGAGATAAATGACAACATTGCATTCGCTTTCTTAATCACGGACTCAACCTGCATGTTTACCTTGGGAGAATCCATGATTG
>NC_057740.1:21191648-21241001 GCF_004010195.1 Chiloscyllium plagiosum | reverse complement strand
CTCCGCTATTTCCTCAGCCATCTCCCTCAGAACTCTAGGATGTAGCCCCTCGGGGGAAGCAGATATATCAATTTTTAGACCTTTTAGCTTTTCTAGCACTTTCTCTTTTGTAATGACAACCAAATTCAACTCAGTCCCCTGACTCCCTTTAATTGTTGGGATATTACTCACTGTGAAGACTGATGCAAAGTACTTATTAAGTTCTCCAGCTATTTCCTTATCTCCCATCACTCGGCTTCCAGCATCAGTTTGAAGTGGCCTAATGTCTACTTTTGCCTGTCGTTTGTTTCTTATGTATTGAAAGAAACTTTTACTTTCATTTCTAGTATTACTGGCTAACCTACCTTCATGTTTGATCCTCTCCTTCCTTATTTCTCTCTTTGTTATCCTCTGTTTGTTTTTGTAGCCTTCCCAATCTTCTGATTTCCCAGTGCTCTTGGCCACTTTATAGGATCTCTCTTTTTCTTTAATACATTTCCTGACTTCCTTTGTCAGCCATGGCTGTCTAATCCCTCCCCGGATAATCTTTCTTTTCTTGGGGATGAACCTCAGTACAGTGTCCTCAATTATACCCACAACCTCCTGCCATTTTTGCTCTACTGTCTTCCCCGCTAGGCTCTGCTTCCAGTCTATTTTCGTCAGTTCCTCTCTCATGCCCTCATAATTACGGTTATTTAACTGTAACACCTTTACATCCGATTTTGCCTTCTCAGAGAAAATTCATAAAGCCAAAGTAGGTCGGAAGCAAAGGGATACAGATGCTCAGGAATTGGGCAACAGGTTTAGACAGTTGATTTGGATCGGCTCAAGCTTGGGGGGGTCGAAGGGCCTGTTCCTGGGCTGTAAATTTTCTTTGTTCTTTGTTCTAAGGTAGTTCTGCCTTCATAGATCCCTCAAGGGGAGCAACTCCTCTGACCCCTCTCTGTGTAGTACTACTGTGAATAATCTCATGGAATATGTTTCCGTTTTTTCTTATGTAACAACAAAACATAACTTCATCAAATATTCCTCTCGAGTGTACTTTGACAACCAAATAAGACATGGTCCTGAGAGGTATATTCAGCCATACAATTACAGTGTTGCTGCACTAAGCAAGCAGAAAATCTCTGTCTCCATTGTTAGAAAAATGTGAAATAATATAAACAGCACTGTGTGTAATAAAGGGAAATATAAACAAAAATTCCAAAATACGTAAATAGCCTTTTTGGGCAATAATTCCCCCAAATGTTTTCTGACTGAATTGATTTTGCTTGTTCAATATGACATGTCTTATCTCTGCAGAGTTGGCGTTTATTAGAGTTTGCATAAGATGTCCGCATGCAGATTAAAAAATAATGGATGCTAAATTTGATAGTACCCTGAAAGAGGCACATAGAACACCCTTCACGAATATCTCTGGTAACTGCAAAAGCACCACCCCGGGAGAATTCATACTCAAGATCTTCCTCAAAGGACTGAGATGAGCTGTCCAGTTTGAAAGTCTACTGAAGATGGCTGATATAGAGTCACAGAGATATACAGCACAGAAACAGACCCTTAGTTTGATAAAATGCCTGAAGCATTGGAAAGCCTGGAAGAAAACTTAAGTTCACCATCAAGGTGTGCAGAAGTGACTGATACTAACTTGACACAGGCTTTGCAACAGTCATTCTTATCAACATGAATGTGGAGGCCAATTCCATTAACATACTTATGCACACAACCATGACACAACTAATGTTATAGCTCCCTTTGCAGAACAAGCAGAATACACCCAAAGTTTCAGTCTTCCAATGGAAGCTGTGACTACTGTCATGCAGAGTCAACCTCTGGCCATGTAAGCAGAGATGGTTAACATCATGACTGAGGATCAAAGTATGCAATGGGATGTGACAGTGGACCAGAATTCTGTCCTCCAGTAAATCATTAGATTGCTGTAATGCTATTCCGAAGGTACAAACCTGTTCGTAGAGAAGATTCCAATCTCTTCCTAAACATCCCCACTCTAAGGAATCTTTGTACATGACTGAAGTTTCCCTCCCTGGAATTATTTTCATGAATCATTTCAGTATTCACTCAGTTGTCTTTGAATCATTCGTAAAGCATGATACCCAGAACCAGATGTAATGCTCCACTTGAGCCCAAACCATTATTCTATACATGTCTGACATAACTTCCTTGCTTTTGCCCTGCCCCTGTTTGCAAAAACCACAATAAACAATTTATATTCAAAAACTTATGGTCTTTCAAGACAGATTTTACTCTGGGATCTGAGTTGTACAGTATGATCATCAGTTTGGATTGTAAAATATTGCTTTTATTGCAGGCAGCTTAACACTAGAGTCACCCGCCATGTCTTGTGAGGATAGCCTTGTCATGCAGTAGTCACACTTTGATATGCTGTGGTGATTCAAATGAAGATGAACAATGAAATCATTGAAGAATTAGGCATCATAGCTGCTGTCAGGATATCAAACATTCACTGCCCATAGCAATACACTAGCTAGACTTTGAAGGAATGGAATCCCTTTCATCTTTGCACCAGTCAAAGTTGACATGATATGCCCACAAAGTCATGGGCATCCAGCACTGGCACCCTGAGGAACAGTTGGAATTCTAGTAAAGCTTCCTGCTCACTTTGATTCTCTCTGATGAGAGAGAATGAAATATACTTAAGTCTTATTTAAATACTGAGCCTCAGTGACCACCCTTATGCAACAGAGAATGATACAATGTGAGAGACTGCTCCAGGATGGAAGGAGCCCTGGCAAAGTAGGCCTCACGTTGCTCTGTAGTTTAATTTGGGGCTGCAGCAAGAGGCGGATTTCAGTAAGAACATCCTTATTGAAGTGCTGATATTTCCTAGACTTTTTCATCCTGATATTCAAATACAGGAATCACTCCTCAAAACACTTGCAGGTATATATCCTCTTCCTCCAGCATCCCCTCCCTCTTCCAGCAGCCTACCCTGATGTGCTTGGTCCTGTTGCATTTTATGGGTAATGGCTACTGGTGCACTCATGTCTGGAGACAAATACTTTGGAGCAGAAATCTTGAAGTCAGCATGAAATCCTTCACCTGCCTCACCATTCCATGTAGACATTTACAACTTTAAGCAAGAAGCACTTCCAGAACTGAAGCAACAGCCAAAAGAAATGATCAGTAACTGATCATTGATTAGTTGATAATCAGTTTTCTTGTATTGATGTGATATGTTTTCTGCTGCTTAAAGCATGATCAGCTGTGTGCAGCTAAGTGGAGACATTAGCTTAGGTATTAAACTCCAAAGTGGTACTGATGACATCAAATTTACGCTTGATGTAACAATCTACCTGTTCATGCAGTCTCTGTGCAAATTCCCTCAACAAGCCAGCCAAGGCAAATCACCTCAAAGTGCATGTGTGCATCACAGGTATCACCCTGGTGACATCATGTTTACAAAAAAAGTGCAAATGAACCCAACATGACCATTGCTTTGAGGTTTAAGCCAGTGTAAATCCAATATGTCAATGTTAAAGTTTCTATTCAATGAAAATTATGCATCCACTGAAATTTAATACTGGATCCTCATAAACAATTAAACAAGATACTGGATAACGGACAAGGTGTTGTTTGTTATGCTATTTATTACATTATTGAAGCAGATCATTTAGTTTGTATGTTCAGCTGCTCCCATTACTTAAGAGCAAAGGCGTTAACCTGGGGAGCATTTAGTGACTCAAGAAGGCAAGCAAGGGTCAGTGCGACTAATTTGGTAACAATTCTGGACCCACCCAAACATTTTGCTCTAACACCTCCTGGATAAATACTCAGGTGGATCCACAGGAACTATATGAAGTTCTGATTCTTACTTAAGTTGGAGACTTCTGCAGAGGCTCCCAGGGAGTAGGGGAATTGCATAGTTGAATCTTCCCATGTAATTCCCACATAAGTCGATGCATCATAACCTCCATGGGATCCCAGTGTGGCAACTCTGAAATTCAGTCTCCAGTGAACTGGAGACTGGAAAATTAACAGTCATTGCATACCACCATTCCTGAACAATATGCTATCCAGTACATGCCTTACAATTTAATTTAAAATATTAGATTCAATTTGCCTTTAGTGCAACCTTGGTCTGGTATGATTGTCTTTGTTCCATTGAACAAGTGCAGCATGACGTGGCAATGCCGTGGTCTCCATGGTAACAGGATGGACAGGATGCTCACAGAGCTTCACTTGAATGTTATGTCAGCTGTGTAGTGTCGGCATGCTTTGTTCTCCATGTCTTTGGCACCACACCGAGCACAGCGGCAGTTATCAGACATCAGTTGCTATGGTTAAGCTGTGCGGTCACTACTGGCGAGTGTCTGTGTGCAGCTGTTTGAATTTTTCTTTACGTTGTTGATGGCTTTTACAAATGCAATTCTGCTCAGATAGTTATCTTGTGTGCAGAATGGATTGTTACATTACTAGCCTTGCTGGATTTATAAACCTTGAGGTGTGTTTGAGAGAATTCCTTGACTTCAAAGCAGTTTTACACGACATGGTTTATGTCTCTGAGGTGGTTTTGACTTTGGACCTGTCAAAGTGCGTAGTGTAATTTGATGTGTGAATTGAATTCAATTGAACGGTGTTAAACAATATGCATAGCATGTACTTAAGCTTCAAGTTAGCTACAGTAGGGCTGCAAAAACTCTGAAGTACTTTTCTTTTAAAAAGGAATTTGAAACATAAAGTGCAAAATGTAACCAATAAAGCAGTGGGCAAGGTAACATTATCTTATGTGGGCCGTTTAATGTAATTACAACTATCGACCTAAATAATAGAATATAAATAAACCTTATTATGCAGTTTGGTACCAAATCATTGACGCATCTGAAAGCAGTCACACAATTAATTACTAATCAGGTATAATGACTTTAATGTGGAGAACTACCTTGACAGCCACTCTATATCCATAACATCCTATCAACAGAGATAAAGTAAACATTCAGTTAATCTGTTTCCTTTCTCCATGGAGTTTTCAGGGAGAAATTTCACCAAGACCTCCAAAGGCATTTCTGCTCTTCCCTGAATGATACCCTTGCATTGAAATTTTGATTTTCACTAATATAGACAATAGGTGTTGGAGTAGGCCATTCGGTCCTTCGAGCTTGCACCACCATTCATTATGATCATGACTGATCATCCACAATCAGTATCCTGTTCCTGCCTTAGACTCATAACCCTCGATTCCTCTATCTTTAATGTGTTGAAATACCATAAAATGCTTCAATAAAACAATTATAAACTAACTACGAGAAATGGTTGGAGGCTTAATCTGATTTTTAAAAAAACTAAGTTTGATGGGGTTTACAAAGAATTCGAAGATAGTGGGGCAGAAGAGTTTAGAATGTGGGGTCAAGGGGGTTGAGAACAGTGTGGCCAAAGATGGAACAGATGTTTCTCAACTGTTGTTGGATCAAAATTCTGGCATTTGCTGCATAAAACTCTTCAAAACCTGTATGCAATATTTTGAGAAGGCTTACCTCCACCTCCTGAAGAGCAAGTATAATAAATGGTTATGAGATCTTGCTAGGCACACCCATAGCCTGATTTTTAAAAAAAACATTTAAAGTAGGAAGAATACAGACCATTGAGCTGATGGAGATTTAAGAGGTAGAGAGAAACAAGATGGAAGGACCTGTTGACAACAGTAAGAATTTTCAAATTCCTCTTTGGGGTTAGGGAGTTGATAAATATTAGTGAAAATAGGGGTGATATATTGAAAAGACTTACTGCACTGTTGGATGAGACTAGTGGGGTTTTGGACCAGTTGTGATTTGTAGAACCCATAAGAATAACTAAAAATATCAATGGAATAATCAAGTCTGACTGTAACAAAGGTTTCGGTAACAGTGGGGATGAGTTGGAACAGAAGCAAAAAATGAAAGCAGAAAAATGTGGTCTTCGTGGTGGTGAGAATATGTAGTTTGAAGCACAGTTCAGGGTGAAACAGGAAACTGAGGTTTTACACCAATGGACTCATTCTGGGAAAGTTATGTAAAATACTTTCAGATTAAACAGGCAGGTGGCAAATGTTTAATTATTGAACAAATACTTATGTGCATGGGTGTAATTTTTCAGGGCCTGTGGTGCTGACCTTGGAGGTGGGTGGCCTGAAACTTGTGAGGAGGCGCACTACAGCTCGTCAATGTACTGTCACCATTGTGAACTCTGAGCAAGTGGGTAGGATGTCTCCTAAACTTTGCCTTGATAAGCCAATTTGCCAATGCTAGAGCACCTCATATTTACAGCTCATATCGAGGCCAACAGATCAATGCCATCCTGTGGCAAGCTAGATGGCCACCTTTATGCCACCAAGAAGTGACAACACTTATAAAAGGGCAGAGTTGAAGCCATGACCAATCCAATATAGGAGATTCCTCTTTTAAGTGCTTGACTGAACAGTCGATAAGACAGAGTGCAGCAAATGCACCTCCATTATGTGGTTGCTGAGACTCTAAAATTGCTGTGCCTCTGATTGGGTAAGAAGCACCGAGAACCCACTCGCCATCATAAGTAGACTGGTACCACCTTCAGGAGGACTGCCCTTCTGGTATTGATTCTGACGTGTGGATTTGGGAACCATATGTGGCAGCATAGTTGTTCAATGGTTAGCATTGCTGCCTCATAGCTCCGGGGGACCTGGGTTTGATTCTTCTCAGGTGAATGTCTGTGTGGAGTTTGCACAATCTCCCCTGTTTGTGTGGATTTCCGCTGAGTGCTCCGGTTTCCTCCCACAGTTCAAAGATGTGCAGGTTAGGTGGATTGGCTATGCTAAATTGCCCGTAGTGTCCAGTGATGTGCAGACTAGGTGGATTAGTCATGGGGAATGCTGAGTTGTGGGGATAGGCTATGAGGTAGGTCTAGGTAGGATCATCTTTGGAGTGTGAACACAATGGGCCAAAAGGTCTGGTTCCACACTGTAGGAATTCTAATGATACATAATCACAAAACCTACAATAGAAATCCACGCAATGGAGTAGTACCTAGAAACAGCCATGTATACTAAGTGAAACACACTAAAGAATATGGGTGAGAGGGAACGCTAGAAAATTAGAATCCACCTGGGAAGTGGTCCTAAGTAAATTGTTAGAGGTGTGAGCTGCCAAGTCCCCAGGTCTAAAAGGTCTTCATTCTAGTTTCTCAAAAGAAATGAGGGAAGAGCGGTGGAAGCAATCTATATGGACTTCAGCAAGATGTTCAACAAGGTTCCCCATGGGAGACTGGTTAGCAAGGTTAGATCTCATGGAATACAGAGAGAACTTGCCATTTGGATACAGAATTGGCTTGAAGGTAGAAGACAGAGGGTGGCAGTGGACAGTTGCTTTTCAGACTGGAGGCTTGTGACCAGCAGAGTGCCACAAGGATTAGTGCTGGGTCCACTACTTTTCATTATTTATATAAATGATCTGGATGTGAGCTTAACAGGTATAGTTGTAAGTTTGCAGATGACAACAATATTGAAGGTGCAGTGGACAGCGAAGAAGGGTTCCTCAGATTACAACAGGATCTTGATCAGATGGGCCAAAGGGCTAAGGAGTGGCAGATGGAGTTTAATTTAGGTGAATGCGAGGTACTGCGTTTTGGGAAAGCAAATCTTAGCAGGACCTATTCACTTAATGGTGAAGTCCTAGGGAGTGTTGCTGAACAAAGAGAGCTTGTAGTGCAGGTTAATAGCTTCTTGAAAGTAGAGTCGCAGGTAGATAAGATAGTGAAGAAGGCGTTTGGTATCTTTCCATTATTGGTCAGAATACTGAGTACAGGAGTTGGGAGGTCATGTTGCGGCTATACAGGGCATTGGTTAGGCCACTGTTGGAATATTGCGTGCAATTCTGGTCTCCTTCCTATTGGAAGGATGTTGTTAAACTTGAAAGGGTTCAGAAAAGATTTACAAAGATGTTGCCAGGGTTAGGATGTTTGAGTTATAGGGAGAGACTGAATAGGCTGGGGCTATTTTCCCTGGAGTGTTGGAGACTAAGGGGTGACCTTATAGAGGTTTATAAAATCATGAGGGGCATGGATAGGGTGAATAGTCAAGGTCTTTTCCTCAGGATAGGGGAGTCCAAAACTAGAGGGCATAGGTTTATGATGAAATGGGCAAGATTTAAAAGAGACCTAAGGGGCAACTTTTTCACACAGAGGATGGTACGTATATGGAATGAGCTGCCAGAGGAAGTGGTGGAGGCTAGTACAATTGCAACATTTAAAAGGCATCTGGATGGGTGTATGAATAGGAAGGGTTTGGAAGGATATGGGGCAGATGCTGGCAAGTGGGACTAGATTAAGTTGGGATATTTGGTTGGCATGGATGAGTTAGACTGAAGGGTCTGTTTCCATGCTGTACATCTCTATGACTCATAAGATAGCTGCTGTGTTGGTCTTAATTTTAAAATTCCTTAGATCCAGGGAAAGTTGTATTAGATTGGAAACAGACAGAAAGCAGGAAACTGTAGGCCAGATAGTTTATCATGTCACAGGGAAAATATTTGAAGGTATTATTCAAGACATTACCTCAATTTTTGTCTAAGTGCACTGCAATAATTGAGCAGAGTCAACATGGTTTTGTGAAATGAAAATCTTGTTTAAGCAATATTTTGGAATTCATTTATGGATTGTGGGCATTTCTGGATCCAGTCAGTACCTATTGTGCATCCTGACTTACTCTTGGGAAGTTCCAAATGTGCTGTTAGGGATAGAATTCCAGGCTTTTAATTCAGTGGACCTGATGCAATGTAGATATTTTTCCAAACTAGGATTGTCTGTGGCTTGGAGGGTTAACTTGTAAAACAATGCTGTTCCTATATATCTGCTGCCATAGAGGTTGTGGCTTTGGAAGTGGTTGTCCAAAAGTCTTTGGCAAGTTATTTAAGTGTATTTTGAAAATGGTATACATTGCTGTCACTGTGCATCGTTGGCTGGGGGAGAGACTGTTGAAAGTGTTCAATGGCATGCTAATCAAATGGGTTTTTTAAAATCCTGGATGGTGTCAAGCTTCATAAGTGTTAGAAAAGTAAGGTTTCTGGGAAAGGAAAACTGATCTTGCAGTGAGTCAGCACGCAACTGTAACATTGTTAGGATCCTGCATATGTTTTCTTCTTGCGAACACAGACTCGGGATTTCCACATTACTACTGGATACATTCGTGTTTACATTGGACTGTATTGTTGGATAGAGTAAATAAGGAGATGAGAAACAATTTTCCAAAGTCTGAAGTGCCATCAATAAACTGGTTAATTTTTACTGGCAATCAACTTTTAGTTTCTGTCAGAGATTACCTGGTTTTGTTATATTACAAAAATTCACCAATTTTCTTGGAAGGCATTCATGTTCTATGAAGCCTCATTATTTATACTGCCTTCACATAAGGTGGCAGGCTGCTGATGGGCTGCATCTCATTTTCCATCAAGCAGCACCAATACATCTGTTATAGTCCAATTAATCTTACTACATTGAAATGTGTAAAATGCATCCCTTGCCATGAGAATTTAGCAAATATTTAATGTTAGAATAATAGATTGGGGCTGAGACTTGATTTCTGCAGCACTGAAATGTTGATAAACCTCCAGAACTATTGAGAGCCTCGTGCTATCTACTAGTCAGGGCACTGGGAACACAGCCTGCTGAGTTGACAGCTATGAACTCTTGAAATGTTGAACCAGCCATCTGACTTCCAGATGTTGTATCAAGTGGATCAGGCACAAGAACTTCATGTTTGGGCTGTGACCTTGGTAAGCTGGCTGCTTATAAGCATACAGCGTTAAAAAGCTGTATAGCAGCAGTAAAGTCTAAGGTCACAGTTCACCATTTGGATTACTTGGCTTTACTTGCCCACATTCCCAGAACAGAAGCCTGCTATTTAGCATAAAGGGAATTGTGGGGAAAAAAAAGCAATTTGTGTTAACACAAAAAATAATGAAATGAATGATAGCTCAAACGTTAAGGCTCTCAGTTCTTAACGTATGGGAAAGACCATATCGATTTATTCTCCATTAATCTCCTCACTCATTCTCCAAGCAACCAGACTACAAATACTCCCGCTTAAAGAGGATAGAAATGCTTCACGCTGCTGCATTATTTTAACACTCTAGAGTATTACAGTAATGGCACAAGACAGGATATTGCCAATTAGACAAAGTGCATTGTGCAAAACTGAGTTACTATAACATAACAAAGTTGCAAAGGCTTGTCCTGGATTTTTTTAAAACACGATGACAGAAATCAGTTTTCCTAAAAGAAAGTGTTCATCCTTATCAATATGTCTTGTTCCCCTTAGATTTTTCTATGATAAAAATCATTGTATACAAGCTATTTTTGGTTGTTGATGTGTGTATACTTTTAAAATAAAATTTGATGTGCAGAAAAAGTCGGGAGCACAGTCACTTGGGAAGAGTCCAATCTTCTTCCAGGCCTGGAAATTGCTTAAACAGCAACCAATGGTGAAGCACACAGGGGTTTAATTTTTTTTTGCAGGGGGTGTGGGGAGTGGAAATGAAGGAAAGCTGTTTATTTGCTTTTAAGTTCTTGGCCACCTGCCCAGCAGAGTCTATTGTTGCTTAAACATCCTTTACTGTAGCAAGTTTTCAAATTCCTGCTTTGAGAACAGTTTGGTTTATCACTTAAGTCTTCAGAAATAAATCAAAATCAAAACCCTGCAAATCAAAACACAACCCCTAAAATAAAAAGAACCTCCTGAATTATTCTTAGAAACAACCTTTGGAAATAAAACCAGAAAATGACCCTGGATTATTAGCAATTTGCACAACAACTTTCAGTCTACTACTTGCCTCCTGCAGAATACATCTCCATCATGCCAATTACTCTAGTACAAGGAAGGCAACAAACTATTCAGGAATGATAGATGACTGGGACTAAATAGGTTACAGGCAGCAAAAAACTGAAGAAACCTGATTATGGAGGGTAGAAAATGGGACACTAGCCAGTCGAAAATTGCAATAATCAAGTCCTGATATGATAAAACCAATAGTGACACTTTCAACAACAGGATGAGTTAAGGCCAGGTGGAGATGGGCAATATTACAGAGGTGGAAGAAAACAGTTTGATGAAGTTGAATCTAACCCTGTGGTCAAATTGGATACGAAAATATTCTACTTCATTCGTAAGCAGTAGTCAGGAAGTAGGATAATACTGAAAGCTACAAAAGATTTTGTGGCAGAGTTTAAAGAGAAAGAACAACCATCATGACAAATCTGAGGCAGTGGAGGGGTTGATTGACATAGTGGTGACACAGATCTGGGTATTGTCAGCGTATATGTATTACTTGATGCACTTTTGGATGATGCCACTGAGAGGCAGTCCCTCCAAGTACTTTGAGTGGCTTGTAACAAAAATTAATTCCAGTTATTTGCTTGATTTTTAATAACTTGCTAATTTCTCCCAATTTGTTTTTCAATGGTGTCCACCTATCACCACATATTTTAATGCTTGGTGAAGCGATAAGTGTGAAGTGGTAATCCAGAGTGCGCTTCTGGCAGTGACATGATATCAGGAAAAGGCCTTGGTCTGAGTTAGCCGCTTAAGGTTTCCTATTCCTTGGCTGCGCCCTGACTGCAGGAACAGGATATTATAATGCAGAGTGGAGACACAACATGAACTACCATAGCATCTCAGTTCTGCACTGCATTCTCTGATCTGTTGCTCAGATGGTCAAGCTCAAGTATAAACATCAAAATCCACCACACAACACTAGAGTAATGGGAATTAAATACCTGTGGTCTTTCCAGCATATCCCTTGCATAATTTCAGGCTGGACACAAATCCTTCAAATTTGTCAATGTGTTTTACACCAAAAGGTTTAGAAATTCCTTGCACATAGTACAAGGAGGAAGCCTATCCTTGACATTTTGTGTTTCAAAACATATGCAGAAGTACACCCCAGGACATCACAGACACTGCTCTGGGCTTAAGCATTTGGGATTCAACCACGATACGTCCAAAAATAACAAAGATTCCACAAAGTCAGCATGCTTTCTCTGTTGGTGCCTGCATTAAGTACTATTTTAAATTCTACAATTGCAACATGAAACCTGACTTCATTCTCCCTTAGTACCTTCCCAATTCAACTCATCATTTAACTTGCCCTTGCTCCAAGGTTCTCTTGTATTTTAATTGCTGCTCTCCTTGGCATCACATACTCACCTTATTATTATATTGCTGGAAATGTGTTGCTGGAAAAGCGCAGCAGGTCAGGCAGCATCCAGGGAACAGGAGAATCGACGCTGCCTGACCTGCTGCGCTTTTCCAGCAACACATTTCCAGCTCTGATCTCCAGCATCTGCAGACCTCACTTTCTCCTCCTTATTGTTATATTGACTTATGTTGTAAAATTCTGGATACTTTCCAGCCAAACTCCACTGCCCTGAGTTTTTACTATGGGTTTTGCAACTATATATAGTTCCTAAACTCACACTAACCAGGATCAAGATAAGCAATGTAGTCCTCTTGGAGGTGGTACCATCATCCTGTGATGGTGGATTGATTCTTGGTACTCCCATTCTATCTTCCCAATACTCCATTCCCAATATCTACTATCTCTGCAGAATTTGGGAATTTGGTTACCACCCAACTCTATGGTCACCTTTTCCTATTTCTGCAGCATTAGAACCATGACCATCTTGGTTTTACTTGTTCATGACATTCTATATAAATTTCTCATCTCTATGTTGAACCATTGACATCTTCCTTAATTATAAGGTGAAGTTTCACGATAGTTGCTGTCAAGTTGTCATTAAATAGAATCTTTCCCAGCTCGATATTGGCAAAATTGAGGGATCACTGAGATTAAACCAGACAGTCTACACCTGAAATATTGTGGGCCTACCCTGCCATTTTTCCACAGTTACAGTGTTCCCCCACAAGAACAGAGCTCACGCACAGGCCACCAGTCTCAAAAGCACCTAGCTCTCCTTGTGTGGTTGCTGAGACTCCAGAGTTGCTAACCCTCCGATTGTGCAAGAATTACCAAGAACCAACCCACATAGTAAAAATCTCCATGGCAAGGGCGTTTGGGTGGAGTGTATCCAGACACAACTGTGCATAGTCAATTAAAAGAAATCAAAGGATATGAACGAAAGCAAACTATGGAACTCAAATTAAAACTGATAAGAATGTGACAGTACAGTAATAATCATAATATTAGCACAATGCATAGGGATGGTCTAAGTTCAGGTAACCAGCATGTAGAAGCCATTTGAGTAGATTAGACTGACAAAGGTGAGAAGTTATATGTGGCAGTAGTGTACAATTCACTTAATAGTCACCATGCAGTAGGGTGCAGTATAAAGGAAGAAATTTGGGAAGTTCATTAGAAAGGTACAGAGATAATTGCGATGCATCATAATCTGAATTATCAGATGGGCAAAGATAGCCTAGATGAGGAGTTCAAAGAGTTTTTGGGATATATTAGAGAGTAGGCGATACTAGACCTGTTGTCCAATGAAATAGTATTAATTAATGACGTCTTAAAGAAGGCACCCTAGGTTGCAGCGATCTTAATATTATTGAATTTACATTTAGTTTGAGGGAGAGAACAGTGTGTCCAAGATTAGTATTTTAAAAGTTAATGACAATTAAGAAAGGAGTGCGAGCTAAACTGAACTTGCAACTTAAATTAAGGGTTAGGTCAATAGAAACGTAGTGACTGGCATCTGAAGGGGCATTTCAGAAGCCAAAAATGGATCCATTTCAATCCAAAAGAAAAATTCCAAAGAGAGAATTCACTATTCATAGTTTACTGTAAGTTTAAAATTGTATCAAACTTGAAGAAAAAAGCATGTAATTATTCAAAGATCTGAAGAATGAACATTTGAAAATTTAAAGAGTCCTGCTGATTGGAGCTTAGACTCAGTCCTTGACTCCATCTAAATGAAAACATCTCACTGCTATATTCATATCATCAATCTTAGAACCACTACTGTTAAAATCTTTACTCTGACTTTTCTCCTTTTTCAAGCCATTAACTCAGAAACTAACTTCAACCAAACCTTCACAGCCTGCTTACTATCATGCTTAAAAATCCATTTAGCCATCATCCTTAGCCTTTCCAATTTCCACTGATTCCTCACACCTCAATCTATCTACTTCCTCATTTTGCCATACTTTTCCACCTCCTCCACTCCTACTTCACATTTCCCATCATTCCTTTTCCAGCAATAATCAACTGAATATTTTCAGCTTTCTCTCCTTTATCATTTGTGACAAGAGTTTCCCTTTTGTTTGGGACTCTTCTGCAATTCCCTCTGCCTTGCCTTGACAAGCACTCATAAAATTCTCCTGATTTGGAGGTGCCGGTGTTGGACTGGGGTGTACAAAGTTAAAAATCACACAACACCAGGTTATAGTCCTACAGGTTTAATTGGAAGCACACTAGCCCTCGGAGCGACGCTCCTTCATCAGGCGGTAGTCAACCTGATGAAGGAACGTCGCTCCGAAAGCTAGTGTGCTTCCAATTAAACCTGTTGGACTATAACCCGGTGTTGTGTGATTAATAAAATCCTCCTTAATTCTTCCTGAAATCTGAGACCACGTGCTCTGATTCCTCATTAAGCTTGCTCAGCTCTGAGCTAGAACTGTGAATGGCTTGGATCATTTTGATAAATTTGAAACACTAAAAAGGTTATCTGAACACAACAACATGAAACCAGTACAAAAAGATGCATATTCCCCATGATTCACAGACTGCAATGGTATGCAATTAAATTTTAAAAACATGTGATGATTTTTAAAAAGATTAACAAATGAAAAAAAGCAACTGAAAAGCTCAACAATCTGGTTGAACTTTGTCCTTCAAACCTCAGCTTAAGCTTCCTCATACTGACAGGAAACAGTTGGGATTTTCTACTAGACAAACAGCCTTGAACTTGAGTGCTGCACCCATGACCCTGCTAGAATCCAAAAATACAAACACTTACTGGCACATGGTGTTTCTAGCACAGGCTTTCATTTTAACTATATGTGTCCCAGATTAATCTCAGCCATTGTCTGACTCTGCGACAGAGCAGGAATATTAGTATCATCTGTTAGATTTCCTAAAGTTTTCATGCAGCACCGAGAATTGCAGCCTCAGTGATTTAAGATGTGCAATGGGAAATTGGTCTTATTGATTACTCCATTGCATAAAGCACAGAAAATTGAGTAATTCGGAACTGACTATCTAAAAGACTCCAACAGCTAAATATTGATCTTTTCCCAGAGACCCAACTGCAAAAATTTAAAGTTGGAAATTGTTTGGGCAGCAGAGTTGATACATTACAGTGTTCAGAGTTTCAGCCATTTCACAAAATAAAAGAACGTTTCCTCATAAAAGTATTTTCTCTCATCCTTTTTCACTTTCAGCAACAGTGGTCATGAAGTGCTGAGATGCTACTCCATTAAGATTCCAACTGCAAGTATCCACCTATTTCACCAGGATTCTTGCAAGATTCTCTAAAGTTTAGAATACTTTCTACAGCAGGAATATCCTTCCTCGGATAAGGAGATCAAAACTGCACTCAGCATTCCAGGTGTGGTCACCCTGTATAATTGCAACAAGTCATCCTTGCTCTTGTAATCAACTTCCCTCACTATGAAGGTCAGCGTACCAGTTACTTTCTTTACCACCAGCTGACCTGTACGCTTACCTTCAGTAACTGGTGTACAAGGATACCCAGGTCTCTTTGCACATTCCACTCCCTCGATTTATAACCAGACAAAAATGTGTCTTCCTGTTTTTGATACCCGAGTGAATAATTTCACATTTATCAATGTTAACTGCATCTATGCATTTACTCACTTTTTTTCCAAATCACACTGAAACATCTCTGCATCTTCACAGTGCAGTGAAGGCTTAGCTGACTGATTCTGGGATGGCAGGACTCTTGCATGAGGAGAGGTTCAATTGGTTAGGATTATAATAAGAATTATATTTGCTGGACTTCAGAAGAATGTGTTCGGGGGATCTCATAGAAACCCATCAGATTCTAACAGGACTAGACAGAGTAGATGCAGCAAATGGCAGGAGAATCCGGAACTGTGCGTGCCACAGTAAGGATATGGGGTGTACCATTTAGCACTGAGATGAGGAGAAATTTCTTTACCCAGAGAATAGTAAGCCTGTGGAATCCAGTACCACAAAAGGTAGCAATTGAGGTTATAACCTTGTATGATTTCAAGAATAGGTAGTACTTGGGGCTAAAGAGTTCACAGTATATGCAGAAAAGCAGGGAAAACTATTGCATTGGATGATCCTATGAAGGGCTTTTGCCCAAAACGTCGATTTCGAAGCTCCTTGGATGCTGCCTGAAACTGCTGTGCTCTTCCAACACCACTAATCCAGCATTGGATGATCAGCCATGATCACAATGAATGGAAGACCACATTCAAAGGGCTGAATAATGTACTTCTGTTCTCTCTTTTTTTTTGTTTTCTAAATTTCTATGAAGAAGGCCACTTCCTACTCACCATAGGTGTTCCAGTAGCAACAGCAACAGAAGTGGCAGAATGGGGAAAATCTTTTATTTCTTCGTTATTGTTGCCAGTTTGCTCTAATTGGCAAAGCCAAGCTGACACAATCAGCCCAATGCCCAACCACTATTATTAGGAATATCTTCGTTCCATGTATTTGAAAGTGATATGGTTTATATCGGGAGTGTCCTCAGAGCAGAGTGTAATCTTTCAAACCCATAACAGATTTCTACATTGTAGAACAGAGAGAGAATATTACAGTGATTCAGTTTTGTACATATGGGTTATGGTGTTATGAAAACTTACATCAATTTAATGTCAGGATTCCTTGAAAGGATCTAATCCAAAACTGGAGAAATAATTATTCTAATCGAGCAAACTGCAATCTCTTCTAACACACTGTTATCTCTTCACTGCTGCTTCCTGCTCAAAAACAGAGATTGCATCCCTGTGAGGCTCCCAGTACCTGCAGTTGCACACCCATATACATAAAATCATTATCACATACAAATAATCAGTCGTGTTGTTGATATGTCTGAGGTGGCTGCATAAGACAGCTGACAAAGGAAATTTAAGTATTCTTTTAATAGTTTTCTCAAAAACTGAAGGAAATACACTGTTCCAAAGGGGGAACAGTACGAAGCTGGATTGGTAAAGTTTGCTGTTGCATGTAACGGGTGCTGTTTTGTGTCCAAAATGCAATGTCCCCAAAAGGTACAGTGCATACAGCATGATGAAAAATAGCTCACAACGGGTATCTGATGCCAGAGATGCCATCTTGAAGTTCTGCAATCCAGCTTATGCTCTCATTTTGCTCAGTTGACATGAATTAAATAGTAGACAAAACACCCCATCAACAGCATTGAAAGGGATCATCCACTACACGCAGATTAGTTATTGGTTAACTTACTCTGGTTGCCTCTTTGGTTCAACAAGTATTTGATGCTTTCTTTAATTGTTAAAAGATGAAAAGGGAGCAGTGTAGGAAATGCTCATGATTTTTCCATTTTCAATGCTTCTGCACAAATTAATTGCTCCAAGTCATGGGAGCATTAGGAACTGTTCTTTTGGAGATTGAACAGACGCCACAGAAACCAGGACAAGCAGTTCCCTGAAAGACCGAGGAGGATGACAGAGAAGAAATTACAGCAAAATTTGAGCCATATTTGCCCTTCTCATATGAACAATTCTCATATCTGAAATGAAGTGAGGAACAATTTATCAGACATCTTTACTATTCCTTGTTCTTTCATGAGATCAAAGCAAAATCAGCATTTGCTGCCTGTCCCGAAATGCCCTTGAACTATGTGGGCAATTCAGAGGATGTTCAAAAATCAACCACATTGCTGTGGTTCTGGAATTACATTTATCAGATCAGGTAAGGACAGCAGATTTTGTTCCCTAAAGGGCATTAGTCAAACAGATGGGTATCATTACAAAACCACATTTATTAACTTAATGTAAATTCCACCAGCGGCCATGGTGGGAAGAACACTGATCTCAGCCTCTGGATTGCTGTTCCTAGGACATAATCCATACACCATCCCCTCCCTAAATTACAGCAGATGAAGGCTGGCAACCTCAGAGCAGGGAAAGGACCACATCAGCAGTGACTGTGAGATGTTCTTTTATGCATCTGTCTCCTTTGAGGCAGGAACTGGAGATATTTACAACCATTTTACAAGCTGATGTTCCCTGTTGCACGATGGAGGTTATTGATGCGTTTTATTCATCGAGAGCTAACTCTGAAATGCAACCCATGCAATAAAACTACTCTGTCACACAAAAGGCAAGTCTGCAGAGCAGTGACTTGCTGAGAAAAGTACTTCCTGCACCACTAACGTATACACTGAAGTATAATCTTGTTGTCCATATTTGTTTACACTGCTTAAAGTGATTTCACTTTGTGTTACCTACTATGATCAGACACTTGTTTTTTAGCGTCAGGCAGAAAGATTGGTGTAGTCTTGGAGGGAACATTGCCACCTGCTACTCTCTGTCCAGTATATAGCAGCTGGAAAGGAAATTGAGGGAGAGAATAATGGAAGAGTAAAGCAATTCGTGTATTCACATGGGATTGTTAAAATCCAAAATATTTTGATAATCAAACACAGCATGACCGCCAGCTGTTTGTTATTGGATCTCCATACTCTGTGTGGATAAGGATTAACAGTAATCTCAATCTTTAGAAAAGAAAGTCTACGAACTGGATGATTACTATGCTGACACTTCAACCTGTGCTACCTTTGAGTGAGGTTCTGTTTGACAGGTCAATCTCACAAAATGGGCTATACAATATGCATTTGCTTTAATTGACTATGTTTAGGGATATAATCTTGCATGGAAGTACGGAGATGAAAATAAGATATACTGGCTGTTTACAGAAATGTACTGTATTCCTTTGAGTATTCACATTAAGCCAGAAATGCTTGAAATAACAATTAATCAACCTGTTCAGAAAGTTACAACACACCTCAATGACAAGGGGACTTGAACCCATACCTTCTAACCCTAATTAACACCCACTGTAGTTGGGTGGGTAGCTACAGACACACAACCCAGACTCTGACAATGATGACACTGAACCGATAACCAGCATTTTCAGATAAAATGGAATCCAGAATGAAATTTTTTTTCAGCTCAGCAGCCATTTTGATAAATAGTAGAGAGGCGAAGATGATTATGATTTTGGAGAAGATTTATAGCTCAAGTCGTGGAACAGGTTGTATGTTTGCTCTCTGAGCTGGTAGTTTTATTCTCAGACGTTTTGTCCCCATGCTAGGTAACATCATCAGTGAGCTGGTGTTTAGTGCTGGTTGCTATTTATGTGTCTTGGTCTGTTCTGGTGGGTGATATCACTGTAGGCAGAATATGAGACATTCCTCCTCCAGGCATCGGGTGGTAATGGTTTGGCAGTGAAGATGCCCAGGACCTGCATGTCCTTAATAGATTGGGAGGGGGAGTTGAAGAGTTCAGCCACGGGTGGTGGAGTTGGTGGGTGCGCATGTCCCAGAGATGTTCTCTGAAATGATCTGCAAGAAGGCGTCCTGTCTCCCTGATGTAGAGGAGACCACACCGGGTGCAACGGATGCAGTAGATGACATTGGTAGAGGTGTAAGTGAATTTCTGACGGATGTGGAAGGATCCCTTGGGGCCTTGGATGGAGGTGAGGGGAGTGGTGTGGGCATAGGTTTTGCATTTCCTGAAGTGGCAGGGAAAGGTGCTAGGAGTGGAGTGTGGGCTGGTGTGGGGTGTGGATCTGACAAGGGAGCAGGAGAATCTCCCGTAGATTCTCCTGCTCCTCAGATGCTGCCTGACCAGCTGTGCTTTTCCAGTACCACAACCTTGACCCAACTTTGGTAATACTTGAGTATAGATGTCATGAGTCTTTCTTAAGGCCCCACACCATCAGGACAATGGCTCACTGACATATAATAAGGGATGTAGCAATTCTGATCTAGGTATGGAGTTGTTAATAAATTAAAAATCCGTTTTTAAATTAAAAACTATTTCTTCCATATTCTTCTAAGGCTCTACATTTTTTGCTAATCTCCATTCTCTTTTCAAGATCCATAGAGAGGTCAGCTTGCAACATTTGCGAGCTGCGAAAGGTGAGACTGAAAATGCACAGAAAATGCCACTTTAGTTGTCTCACCCAAAGAGGAGTGTTCTCTGATTTAATTTGCTTTTCAAGATAAGAAAAATATTCCACACACTTAGTTCTGTCTAGTTATGAGCAACAGAGGAGGGAAATCTATTTTTAAGTGGGGTTCAGATCACCCGCCAGAGAATATGGTGGAAGCAGTTTCAATTGTAGCTTTCAAAGAGGAATTGGATAATTATCTGAAGAGGAAAATATTGTAGCACAATGAGAAGTGTCACTCACTGTTTTGTTCTTGTCAAGAGCCAGATCAAATATGAAAGACCACATGGTGTCCTGTTCTGCAACTATTCTATGATTTCCATTAAGAATTAATTATCTTATCTTTGGTATTCTGCTTCTTCAACTTTTGAATCTTGCTAAACATTAATACAATGCAGATTTGAGGTAACAATAATAATAAAGATTAGTCCTGCTAGTATAATGCACTAGGGATTTGCAACATTCCACAGAATCTAAGAAAGGCAGTCAGATAAATGTTAATGAAGCTTTCTATTATTAATTTACAAAGCAAGCTGATCTTTCTCATTTCAAGATCCAAGTCTTCCGCAATAACCGTATCTATATGTTAGAAATTTCTCACCAATGGAATTCCATTATATAACACTTTTTATATACAGAACTTTGAGTAGTTGATATCTCTTTGGAACACTTTACAATTTCATCATTGATTTGCAAAAACTAAAACTACCTGGAAAATCTTGCAACATCAACAATTCAACCTATAAGTATTAGCTCTGAAACATTAGTAAGACCAAGTAACCTTAATGGGAATCAGCAATATATTATTACATGTGAAAGAATACTATTTAATAAGGTGAGAGAATTCCCAGTGGCCTTTTGATGCTCGGAATTGTTTTGCATTCTGAATGGTGCAGCATTACACGTTTGCTGCCTTGACTCAGACAGTCTAGGAAAAGATATTTAGGAACTGTGAGCCTTCATTCCGAGGAAGCATTCTTGTCTCTCACGTCAGAAAGTTGGTAGTTCAAGTCCTAAACTCAAACAAGGTGATAAATCCAGCACAATAGTGAGGATGCATTGTATTTTTGGAAATGCTAGTTTTCAGAGGAGATGTTAAATCAACGTCCCACCTGTCTTCACCATTAGATTTAAAAGGTTCCTCAGTAGTACTTTAAAGAAGAGCAGATGGGTTCTCACCTGTGTCCTGGATAACTTTCCAAAATTAACTAAAATCATGAAAACATAATTATTATTTTTAAATATTTGTGAGAGCATGCTGTGCACATAACTGGTTCCCATGTTTTCCACATTATAACAATGACGACACTTCAAACACACTTCATTGGCTAAACCACTTTGGAGCACTGTATGATCATGAAAGCTATCACTTAAATGCAATTCTTTTTTAGCAGAGCGCCAAGAACCCAAAATAACACATTTTACTAACTGTGTTTTGAAATGTTATTTATGACAGTAAATCAAAACATTTCTAAGTATTGGATGAAGGTCTTGCAGAACCTGATATGGATAAACTATCTATCAAGAGAAAATAAAAAATCTGATAGTCACCTGGAAAAGACAAATGAACTCTTAGCTACAGTATTTTTCTGCCAATCATTCATTGAGCGGCAACTGATTAGTCCATGCTCTAAACCATTCTTTACAGCTGGCTGAAGGAGGAGACATAGAACAAGAGACAAACAGGAGTAATTGGCAAGTTATTGCAGACAACTGGAAACAAGCATATTCAAAGATACTTACAAAAAGAGATATGAAATACCAAACACAACAATACTAAGATGCCTTACAGATGTGGAAAACACTAGTCATTTTCTTGGAAATCCATGAGGTTGATCATTTCAATCTGGTGAGTCATGCCTGAACAGTTTCACTCTGGATAAAGCTCCTTTCAGCTTTCACACGATGAAAATTTCATCATAAACCACATTATTGCTATTAACCATATTTGCATAGGTTGTACCACTGAATTACTTCACTTTTCAATTTTGGTCAGCCTAAACGCTTTAGGATGGTGAGATGTGTATTAACATTTTGAGTAATTTTTTTCAGTCCTTGAAAACAAACAATTGTTGCAATTGCAATAATTTTGCTTTTCCATTGCAGAGGAGAAAGTAAAGAAGTTGGATTGCTACATCACAGTTGGGGGAGTAGAGGCTAAAGGTTTGCAAAGCTGCATGTCACTTCAGTCTGCCACTCTCACGTGACATTGCTGTTGATTGACTGGGGTTATCAAACATCTGGTTTTGTGGGGGTGGGGGGGAACGGACGCAATGCAGGCACCCACAGCTAACAGGCCTCCTTCTGGTACAGAAAAAAGTGGCATTGTACCCACTGGATTGCAGACATTTGGTTTGCCCTGCCTCCACAGCTGAAGGAGACTGTGTGAAACTAAGAGCCCCAGAAGGAAATGCTGTGGGAAATGGGTAAACAAATATGGAAGCATTAAAGTTAAAAGCCAATTTCAGGAAACCGGTGAGTGCAGTTGGTAAGCATATGCTTTTCATCAAAAGAAGGGTATAAAACTCTCCTTTAATGAGAGGTCAGCCCATAAGAATTGAAACAAATGTATCACAGTTAAGAGTGAAAGGTTCTGAAATGGAAATTTAATCTGCAATGTTGAAAATGTACCACAAACTGTAATTCTTCATGTTTTTTCTTCATTTCATTCAGTGTTTAATCAAATAAGGCATACGTAGAGAGTCTTGAGGACAAAAAAGGGGCTGATGTAATGTGGATAGGTGTCTGGTACATAAATGTACATTTTTTCTTTTTATTAATTCATGTGATATATGCATCACTGACTAAGCCAGCATCTATCACCCTTCTCTACTTCTGCATTAACTAGAACTAAATGATTCATCTTTCTTAGAGACTACCAGTGAAATACAGAATTGATACAAATCATGAAGACACAATGGGCCAAACGGCCTCCTACTGCACCACAAAGATTTTGTGAAGCAGACTTCAAAATTCACAAGGCGTGTGGCAATTTCACTTCAAAAAGCCACTAAAGCTCCTGGAAAAATTCAATCACAAGGATGGCCAATCAGAGAAAAGTTTCCCCTGAAAGCAGAACTGTTAGGATTTCAGAGCAGATGTTCCTCCAGGCAGATTCTGGTACTATCTCATGTTTGTGGCTGAAAGATTCATATGGATCATCAGGATTGAATACAGGAGAGAAGCAGCATATCATTGGAGCAGCAGAGAGAAAATGATGGTAGTAGACTGCAAAACTGGAAATCACAAGGGTTGAGGGAAAAGAAAGAGAGACTGCCAAAGCAAGGGACTGAGGCCATAGACCCAGATGGGAGGAAGGTAATGCTACAAAGAGAGGGAAGAGGCTCTGCAAAATCCAGAAGGAAAATCTAATAAAACTTGCAAATGACACACACTGGCCCAATCTGTCTTGTATGCATCAAAATGAAGCTCCAGCACAAGCAGTATGTTCATTTTCAAGTTTTACAGATTTCTTTCATTGACCTTTCCCCAGAGAAGGAGGAGAGAGAATTTTTTAAAGGGGAGAGAGGACAGCAAAGGAGGTGAAACTTATCAACAACGACAGACTCCACTAACTGGGCATCAGGAGAACTGAGGCAATTAATTTCTTGCAAATGAACGTAGAGTCTTTAGCTTAAGGCTGCAATGGTTCAGGAGGAACATTAACTGGAGAAAATATAGTGGCTGGTATTGTACAAACAACTGCATGAATTGGATAATTTAGTATTCTAAAGCATCTCATACTCTGTGAATTGCTTAAAGTGCAACGACTGTGTTACAAACAACGTGCAACCATTTAATTGTGATGTCATTTGTTTAGAGGCATGATTAGGGTGACAGTACTTTATATGTGGAAGTGTGTATCAGATGTTTGAAAAAAGGTTGTTGCTAACCTAGGTTATCTTGTGCCCATTTAAACACAACAATGTCTTGGGTATTAGTGATTTATTTGTATGTTGTGGCTTTTCATTTATTTCAGGAATGGTGAATACTGAGGACATTGATATATACTTTTAATTCAGCTTCTGTGTGAATCCAACCCTTGACATGTCAGAACAGATATAGAGGCATTGTTACTACATGACTCCGTTACTTGTTGCAGGAATTAGTGAGAATGAAAAAGGATATACTAAAAATTAATAAATAGTCACAACAAAACCTCAAGAAGAGCCTTTTGGGGTAAAGAAATGTTATTGTGACCCTGATCTAAAGCTGGAATCTGTACACATTCATGGGAATAATATAAGGAGCCATACTATTTTCAAGTCAGGTCGCACCTGACTATTACAGTCATGGACCAAAACTGATCACCTTTAAAAGGAATGTCTTGATTCTTATTGCCATTATCTTTCAACCAAATTAAAGAAAATCAAAAGTGTTCAATGTTTATAAAGTGTTTATGATCGTAATGAAAAAGGGACTATCAATCTTTAATTTTCATCAGTTAATGTTAATGCCTGAGGCTTGAATGGTCTTAAGTAGGACATCACTGACCTAAAATGGCTTCTGCGATCAAGCAAAGATTATGAAACTGATGACACTGGATTTACTATTTTAATCAAGGCCCTGTAATTCTGTGAAACAAAAAAATTGAATCACTTGCCTTTTAAAAAAAATTTGAATTCACAGATGGGAACTGAAAATTCATTTGTGAAGTGATCATTTTTAAATAAGACATGGAAAAGGACTTGAAATAAACAAATGAACCATATTTCAGTAGCAAAGATAAATGAATGGTATGGACCGATAACAGGAATATTGCAAGTTCTTCCCTTAGTGAAATTGGGTCCTTCACTTTGACTCAGTTAATTCTGTTTTATAGCTGCATTCTGTTTGATAGCTGCATTCCAAAAAACAAATAAATATTTTCTTGCCAGTGACCAATAAATGGGAGTTAAAAAGATAGGAGTCGACCACCCCTCCTCAACTTGTAGTAACGTGGGCCAAAGTGACTTTGTGTATTAGACTGACCATTATTAAACATATCACTGTTTTCTTAGTAAATGAAGGATTTGATTTGATTTAAGCTTTATTGTCACGTGTACTCAAGTACGGGAGTACAGTGAAAAGTGTATAATGTCGCCATTTATTCTACAAGAATCACTTAACACAAAAAACTTTATTTTGTCGTTAATACTCACTATAGCCACTAATAACCAATGTATCCTAAATTTCACCACACAGGTTGTTCTTTTATAACGTGTGTTTCATCACTGCAAATTGATGCGATTGACAAATTGGGGACGCTGCTTCTACAGCGTGAACTTTTAAAACATGAGTTGGCTGTAACATGATTACATCGCCAACACTTTAAGCGCTGTTTCTAAAGCACGAATTTTCTATGACCTGGTATTACACACGAATGCAACCATTGCGTGACAGTGGAACTGACTGTATATAACAATGAAAAGATGCAAATAGATGCACATCTACTCTAAATCTCTAACTGTATTTGATTTGATTTAAGCTTTAAATCTCTAACTCTAAATCTCTAACTTTTCATTTAGGGCGGCACGGTGGCACAGTGGTTAGCACTGCTGCCTCACAGCGCCAGAGACCGACTCAGGCGACTGACTGTGTGGAGTTTGCACGTTCTCCCCGTGTCTGCGTGGGTTTCCTCCGGGTGCTCCGGTTTCCTCCCACAATCCAAAAATGTGCGGGTCAGGTGAATTGGCCATGCTAAATTGCCCGTAGTGTTAAGTTAAAGGGGTAAATGTAGGGGTATGGGTGGGTTGCGCTTCGGCGGGTCGGTGTGGACTTGTTGGGCCGAAGGGCCTGTTTCCACACTAAGTAATCTAATCTAATCTAATCTAATCTAATGTATAATAAGATCAGTCAGTAAGACACAATTATAGTTTCATCCACAAAAGGAGAGCATACATTTTTATTAAAATCTGCAAAAATGAATTCCTAGAATGTGCTGAAAATAGAGAAGTTATAAGTCAACATCAGCAAACCACAAGAGTCTGGCGTGGACTATTCACTAATTTGAAAAGAAAAATCAAGTGTAATGATATTTCAGCGACTACTCTCACTCACTCAATTACTATAGTAATGAGGCAAGCCTTGGTACTGATTGGACATAATTATGTTGTAAATCATATTCAACTCTCAAACAATAATGGAGATATATGTTTATTGTATATGAGTAATAATGGATGAGATCAAATCTTCAGATTAAACATTAAGAATTGGTTATCAACTACTATCTAGTTACAGAATTATTATGTTTTGCTATTGTATAATCTGAGATTTTTTTCTATTGTTGAATCTGAGTTAAGGCTTAGAAGGAGCAGCATAGTATTACTGACAACTGATAGCAAATTATTTTAACAGGTTACTACGTCCATGTGACTGAAGAGGAAATGATTCTGCATTACTAAGCATATTTGCAAAATCCTAATAAACTACACTGATAGGACACTTGTTAGTATGCTTGGCTTGATGTTATAGGTTCAGACAACATGATCCATCCATTTCCCACATATACATTCATAGAAACAGGAGGATATGCATTAAAAATATAGCTAACAAATAAAACTGAGGCAGATATTGAAGCTCAGGTTTTAACTCTGGGTGGGATTCAGGGATTGAAGTTTTTAGACCTAGATCACATGTGGCGTGGGACATTTTATACACAAGGATGCAAAGTTGGGGATGCAGAAGACGAAGCAGGCAATGAATCATCCAATCCCCCCACCATCCGAGAATATCTGGTCTCATTTAAAATGCCAGCTTTCTGCTCAAAGCCAGCTGGGATGACTGGAAGGCTGGTCGGGTAGGGGTGGCAAATCAGTCACTGGCAGGGCTTTTGCCAGACAACCGAAGCAAATGCATACTCTCACCTGCAGGAGACAGAGGAGCTGCACTTAGAAGTTGGAGTAATCAATATCTATTTATTGTTCCACAAGGAACCTCTCAAGATATTCTTACCTGGGCCACCTCTCACCAGCTATTGTTATACCTTCAAAGCTGCGAGGAATTCACACAAGTGTGAGTTAGACTGCCATCAGGGTCAGATTGAGGATTTTAGGCTGTGCCTGTCTGTGAAGGTAGCTTTCATATTCCAAAAAAACTATTTTTTTTAATCCAGTTAACCCCCCCCCCCCCTCCCTAAAGAGTACTCGTCGAATGGATGGTACAGGGATTTCTTTTCTGGGTGGTGATGTCCAATAGAGGAAAAGGTGGTCAGGGCACCCCAAAAGGCAGCACAAAGTCCTTTGAGATAACATTCACAGTATTACCATGACGGCTATTTGCCACCCATCTTGCTGTAGGGGGATGAAGCACATTTCCAGCCTCATTGATGAGGATATCAGTGGTGACCTGAAAATATTGTAAGCAAACTTTTAATCTCAGAATAGTTTTGTTTATTAAATGCTCCTCATGCCGTTTGTATAATCTGAATGGCGATGGTCATGTGGCACAGTCAGTGGTGCCCTGCTTTAGAGCATTCCATTGTCATACTTTATTTTTGTCATTATTCTTGGAGCAAATCTCAAACAATAATATCCTTCACTTTTAAACAGTTGCAATAATATATTTGTCAACTAAAGTATGTATGATGAGGTTTTTAGTCTCATAATAGCACCTGCTAATTTACCCGCACGACAATGACAATCCTACTGAACATTTATGCCTGAATTCTCAGAAGGATGGAGAAGATTGTCCCAACCTTGCTAAAGTCCCATGGGTAGGGTGTTATTTCATACATCCATCATTCACAAAGACTACTGTACACATTAATGTTCAGCTACCTTCAGCTAGATCCAATTCTCACTTGTGGAACACCCGAAACAAATCTTGTGTACTTCAGGTAGAGAAAATGTCTAAAGCTGAAGTTCTTTGTCGAGGTAGGTACTCTTTTGGTTAGGTACAAAGACGGCTTTGGGATTGTTAAAAGTAGTTACAGATGTGCATAAAAAGTGGACAAATGATTGGTGCTTTGAAGGGAACTCTCAAACTGCTTAGACATTAAATCCCCTGTTCTTTAAATTTCAGGGGAAAATAACTGCACTATTAAAATAAGTGCTTGCTTTTTCACTCTTTTTGACACAGACTCAAGGTTTCTCCTTTTATTATTGGTGCTGCGTGACTGATTTTACATCCTATCATTTTCAGAGTCTGTCAGTATATAGTTTATTTCTAGATCCAAGTGTTTTTTTAAATATTTGAAGTGGACCTATGAATAGAAATCTAATTTATATAAGCAATTAAGAGTTGATGGAAGGGGGAGGCAATGAATAGGTTTAGACCTTTTTCTTGAAATAGCAGATTTATCTATGGAAAATGAGACTTTATCTTATTTCATCTTAGGATGAGTCCAGAGATCTCATCCATGGCACTAGGAGTGGGTTAAGGAGTATGGGCTAATATGGATGAGGTATGGAGTATGTGAGAATGCGTTGGGAGGTATGGAGGGGTAATGGCAGGAATGATCTCGTTGCTTTTTCTTAAATGGATTCTTGATGATTTAGGCAATCTTTCCCCCTATAGTTCCCCTACGCATCCAAAAGGCCTTGTGATTACTTTGGTATTCTGTACCTACCTGTAGCTAATGGCTGCCACCACCATCACCGCAAATTCCCCTCAGCACGAAACCTGAGGCACTTCTATTTCAAAATAACATGGTTTCCATTATTGCTGTTGAAGAATTTATAGAATATGGAATTTCAAAAAATGGGGGGGGGGGGGCCAAAATCTTACAGGAACATATAAAATTATGAAGAGAACAGATAAGATAGAAGCAAGGAGGTTATTTCCACTGGCTCGATAAACTAGAAGCAGGGGCAGTAGCCTCAAAGCAAGGGGGAAAAGATTTAGGACTATGTTGAAGAGGAACTTCACCCAAAGGATTGTGTATCTGTGGAATTCCCTGTTCAGTAAAGCAGTTGATGCTATCTCATTGAAAATTTTTAAAGGCAAAGATAGATTTTTGAACAGTAAAGGAATTAAGGGTTATAATGATTAGTGGGTGAGTGAAGTTGAGCCCACAAGAAGATCAGCCACTATCTTATTGATTGGCAGAGCAGGCTTGATGGGTCAGATGGCCTACTCCTGCTTCTAGGTGAGAGTGTGGTGCCGGAAAAGCACAGCCGGTCAGGCAGCATTCGAGGAGCAGTAGAATTGACATATCGGGCATAAGCCCTTCATCAGGAATGAGGCTTGTGGGTCAGTGTTGAGAGATTAATGGGAGGGGGTGGGGTTAGGGGGAGGTAGCTGGAAAGCGATAAGTGAATGAAGTTGACAGAGAAGGTGATAGGTCAGAGGGGGCAGTGATGGACGGGTCTGGAGGGTGGTGCCGAGTTGGAGGCTTGCGACTGGGATAATGTGGGGGGGGGGGGGGGTGGTGAAATGAGGAAGCTGTTGTTGGCCTACTCCTGCTTCTAGTTCTTATGCGTCATTTGATTCTGAAGTCCTTTGCAGAATTAGGACTGAATAATGCCTGATTTTGGATTTTCAGGAAATTTCCTTTTTCTGCAAATGTTGAGCAGGTATTATTTAAACGAGAGTTCTTTTCTACAATTGCTCCTCTGTTGGAATTTTTTGAATAATATCTTATTTTGAAGATGCACTTAATGTATGTGCCAGAAAATCTGCCCTTCAACAGGTGCACTTAATATGAAAACCCTAAAGATATTAAAGATTTGTGTACCCAAAATGGGGTTTTCATACACTTATGAGGAATAACCTCCTAGAAAAGAAAATGTGTAAGAAAATAACATATTTCTGAAATGTAAGAAAAACACATAAAAAACTGATTCAAAACCAGTTTGGAAACCTTCAGATTTATCTGAATTTGTTGATGATGCATTATTTTAGACTATAAAGGACACAGGGGATTGGGTGGTGTGGTAGGTTTGGACATTATCATTTCCGCTTTTGATCTGGTTTTAAACACTGATGGAATGAATGCCTCTTCTAACTGCTAGCTGTCAGACTCCTAAGGGAATAGTGGCAGAGATCCCTCCCTTCTGTGAAAGCTTCTCATATGTATTAAGAGGAAATCTCTATAGTACTGTTTGTACTGCAGGGATCAAGCTATAAATTACAAGCCTCCAAACTGAACTTAAATGTTCTCACATATGCTGCAAATGACAGTTAACACCATATCTATCAAAAAATCAGCTGGCAATCTCACTCATGTAAACCACAAGGATGGGCTGTTGTTGCAAATTGAAACATCATATTGATGCAGAAAAAGGGCTCTTCTGTGATTAGGATTACAGCACATTGCTGCTACAAAATACGATGGACCTATTTTAATATTTAACTCAGGATACTCTTAATTTGGAACCGTTTGATGTTCAAACAGTATAAAAAAGTTTGAATCAAATGCAATCCAATCCTCAGGCATGATGTTCCTTTAAGTTCAAAGAAAGAGCTGCAACACCATAGTTTCAATTATATGAACTCAGGGATTACAGCATGTTAATTATAAATTGTGAAACAAACATAACATGCCAGATTCAGATTCACAAATTTGAATGCAAATTACTGTTGCTTCACAAAGTGAAAATATACTTATGTCCGTTTCAAATTCAAGTTCAGGCTTGGTAGAGTTGAACTGGCTCTAGGGGGCCTTCATAAATAGTGGATAGGACCTAGACGCAGAAGTTCCACCTCCACTTCTGGCAGATCCAATTTTTGCCAGCAGGTGCAGGGCATGGATCACAGCAGCAAGAAACTAAAAGTCAGCTAGACTCCTTGTTCTGGGAACGCGGTGATGTACGATGCGGTTAGAATTGAACAAGAAGGATGCTATTGGGGAGGGTAAGTCGTTCATGAGGTGAGTTTAGTTAGATACTATGAGAAAGTGTGCTAGGGCTTACGGTGGACAACCCTCTGAAAATCTCGATCCAACTCGCACTTATCCAAAAAAAATGCAAGATTCAGCTCTTTAAGATTACATCTCTTTCTTCTACACTTCAAGGAATAAGGCATAGTCCCACCACCCGAGGAATTAGTCTGCTGGCCTCCTCTGCACGCCCTCTATGGCGATTGTATCCTTCCTTTAGCAAGGGGGCCAGAACTGCACACAATATTCTAACTGCAGGCTAACTAGTGCTCTATATAATTGAAGCAAGGCATCTACGCTCCTGTACTCAAATCCTCTTGCAATGAAGGTAAGCACAATGTTTGCCTTACAAATTTACATAAATGACTTAACACACACACTTCAAGGTAATACAAGTCTATACAGGGAAAAGGTTTTGGCTTGTGGTATTCCAGGTGAATCAATTGAATAGAATTTACTAAAATACATCCTGCAAAAGGTTTGCCAGGTGTTGTGGTATACTGTATGCTCAATAACAACTATTCAGCCAAGTCAACCTTCCAGGAACAAATGAATGCTTACAGTCAACAAATAGTGGTGATAAACCTTTTTCTTTGTGGTAGGTTCAGCTCCTTCAATAGTATGTACGAGAGCTGATTTGATTTAGCAGCACCCTGTTTTAATTTGTGCCTTCAAGCACTGTCATTGTTCATATTCATTTATAACATTACTAAGCAGTAGATGACTGCATCATCGATGCAATTTGAAACAAATATCTATTGACCCATAATATTTAATATTACAATTAATGGATGAAATTGGAAAGTTACTTCTAAGTAATTGTTCCACTAATCTTAGCAATCATCAGATTCTTAATGTTCTCTTGATGGTTAATTTGAACACTCCAGGCTCTTTAATAACCATCGATCCATATTTCCATGAGTATCTTCCAGTGTGCTCTATTTTATAATTTTCTGAGTAAAATATTCTCTTACAAGTATTGGAAATATCAAAAGAAGACATGCCAAAACTCTCAGCAGTCATTTACATACTCAAACTCTATTAAATCTTCATCTTTACATTATATAAAACTAAAACAATATCTTTTTTTATTATGGATCTTTTTCCTATGGCAGTGTAAGCTATCTCTGTCCCTGTCCAATAGCTATGAATTAAACATGTTTGCTGGAAATGAGCCTGTCGGAAGAGTCAATCCTATTAACTGTGAAAAAATTCTAGCACCAGGAAGCATCACATAGTGTGGATCACAAGGATTTTCCGCTCTTGGTTCCTACCATCTTGAATGATGCACTTCAAGAAAAAAATGAATAATTGTGGTACCTTCAGGATCTGTAAAAACTCTTAATTCTGATTTCAATTGGAAGTTACTCCTGGGTGAAAAAAAAATTCATTTTTATTTCTCCTAGTTTAGTTATAAATTGGGCCAGTTTAAAGGATATTTACATGAATGTTTTCACTATATTTTCAATGGCTGACAGTATGTAACTTCCATGGTATCTACATCCATGTTTATTGATTCTCTATTGATTTGTGAATCTCAAACTAATTTTAGAATCTCAAATTAACACTTTCAGATTACAAATCAGTTAATATTGACTTGTGTTTACTTAGTATAGGTGTTATCATTTTAGCTATTATTATGAGTCAACCAGTTATATTTAACTTCCTTTCAAATACTGAAGGCTCAGTGTAGGATCAGTGTCAAGTACAATGCACATGTAAAGAAAGGGTGACCTGATGATTGGATACTCCTCTCTGAGGAGTTATATCTTTGGCCTTTATAAAATTTACTCAGTTTGATATATCTATAATTTGGCAGTTACAGTATATAAAAATACAACAAGTGTCCACCTGGACAGGAACATTACAGCACTCCCAAAGAGGCAGCAAGGTACTGCCTGAAATTTTGCTTGAAAGACAGAATTAGTCACATTAAATTCCCCTTCATATTTGGAAAGTAATAAGCAACTATCTTTAAATTGCATACTACAAAGGGAGGCAGAATCGTAAAATCGCCATGTATGCTACTGCACTCTTCTCTCCACCCCCACCCCATCGTTACTGTAATAGCACATTTCACACAGTGGTTAGAGCTAGAGCATTGTTTGTGACTTTATAAAGCAGGCCTGCATTAGCAATCTTGCTTTAAAACTAGAAAGTATTGGGGATTGTATCATTTATTTTACCAGCGACTTCATGGTGCTTCATCAGACGTTAGAGACCCAAGAATTTCGATTCAAGTATTTTTAATAATTCTCCGGTGACTCAAACCACAGCATTTTCGAGATGTAAGGCAGCATGATAAGGGATTTCCACTCGCCAGATTATTTCTCATTTTCTTATTTATTCAGAAAATTGTCAAATGCCTCTCTGCAGAGGTATAAAAATTTCAGAATCAAGGGTCAAAATGTTGACTAAACAGTGTTCAGGCTATGGTGCTACAGCTCATGCGTAGAATACGCATTATTAAGTACAATACAGCACTTCATGTCTTGCTAGAGGCTTTTTAATAACTCTGCGCATAGGACATCGTGTTCTTTTATTGCAGTGTTTTGTGCCCCTCCTTCCCAGGGTAGTTTTGCCAAACATTTCCTTGTGTGAAAGTACAGTCAGACTTTTGCAAATAACTTTCAATATGATCATATCTGAGGCTAAAACTATGGCTTGCAGTGCGATGTTCGCACAATGCTAAGGTCAATCTTCTAAACAGATCGTACTGTGGAACGTTCCAATTGGTGCCCTGCCAATAAGCTTAGTAGCAATTCCAATTCTTCCCCCACCCGCAACAACCCAACCCCCAACCTTCAGATTTAAAATTCTGGATGAACTCACAGCAATCGAAGAGAGTCCAAATACTAACAGAACTAAAGACGTGTGGAAATTATATGCGAAACATATAATTTTTCTTGTTGGGGGTGTTTGTTTAAAAAAGATTAAATTAGTAAGTATGAAATTATATGCGAAACATATAATTTCATACTTACTGATTTAATCTTTTTTAAACAAACACCCCCCAACAAGAAAAATGACAGCAATAAGGAAAGACTAATGGATGTGATACAGTATATTTTTAAGAGCTGTTGTGATTCTGACATCCAAGTTATTAAGGTGAGGGCACATATAGCAGTTCGCTTCAGCCATTTTCTGCCAGCGCTCATGTGGCAGCCATTTCATGTTGTCAGTTTGTTCAGCTTTATAAACAATAAAATCAGAACTCGGTTTTCCCACATAATCTGCAGCTTTTAAAAGCTTTTTCTTTGAAGTATAAATTGAAGTTTGATTCAGAGTTTATTCTTCAGTTGGTGTCTTTTCATTATAAAAGGAACATGCAGCATTAAATATCTGCTTGCCTCCTCATCTGCAATCACGTTTTTTTCCATTTTTTATTAGAATGTCATAAATATTTAAATCCGACTAAGTAACTGGAGCCAAATTTCTTCCTTTGTTAGCCTAACTATTCCCTCGACTTTAAATAATTCAAGTTTGCTTTTTAATCAAATCTTGGCCGCAGTTCCCTGCCACAATGTTCTTGGCTGCCATTTCAAGTACAAAAAAGCTTTTGGCAGCCATTTTAGATCGCTTCTTGAGCACTGTGTACATAGCCTCTAGCTGAGTGCCAGCATGAGCAAATGCCAAAATAGAAGTCCCAAACATTGTTCTGGCACTGCAACTTGTATGGAGATGACATAAGACATAAAGTAATTACATAATAATATCAAATACCAAAGTAATAATAAGAGATTTACTTCGTGTTTGAAAATTATGAATCCCTGTATCTTCCTTCTTGATAAATACATGTAATGTTATAAATAAGAGAAGTACTTAAATAAATAAGCAGACAGAGTAACTACAAAAACCTTTTGATTGCATGATGTTACTTTATTAACTTCTCTTCTGCCTTTATTGTACAATTTAGTTTTCAAATCTATGGCTTTTTCAAGCAAGCATCATCGGCAAATAGTTTTTAATTGATTGCTCTGATTTGACTCCTAATCATTTACAGTTTTCTTGCCAATCATTGCTGGAATGGATTTTACATTAACATTTAAATTCTAACTGCACTGTATACGCTGCGTCTGTTAGCTATTTTTGGCAAAGTTATTGCTTACTTGGCTACAATCCTATCTGTGTTATGACAAATACAGTTCCAACTTATAATCTTTATATTTTGCAAAAGGTAAATTAAAAAAAAATCCTTCAAATTAAGTCCATTCTGTAACAAGGAAGGTCAGCTACTCCCTGCTAGATCAAGTCCCAACAGACAAGAGAATTTCTCTTCACAATAAGGATTGCTGTCTACAGTTGGAAGGGAGTAGATTAAGTTCCAGCTTCAAAGGAGTAAAAGGGATTGGGAATTCTAAAACAATAACTGTACTGCAAAAATAGCACAGAAGGGAGCAAATGGTTATGTCTCACTGGTACAAGTCATGTAAATGGTATTTCTACTTTTAACACAGTTTATATATTTTTCATGACAGACATGATCAGAAAAAAATGCCAAACTATTAGGGTAGACAGGAAGGAACATTTCCCCATGATGCTGTGATCAGGGACAAGGGGGCATAGAATTGAGGGAGAAACAGGATGTTTAGAGGGGATATGAGGAAACGTACTTTTACCCAGAGGATGGCAGGAATCTGGAAGTCACTGCCTGTAAGAATAGTAGAGGCAGAAACTCTCCTCACATTTAAGAAAAATTTCGATGTGCACTTGCAATGCCAAGATGGACACGGTTATAGGCTAAGTGCTGGAAAATTGGATTAGAATAGTTAGGTGCTTGCTTATGACAGGTGCAGACTCGATGGGCTAAAGGACTTTCTTCTGTACTGTAGACCTCTATGACTTCATTGCATCCAAATTACTTCTAAAGCCATTTCAAATATACTTACTATATGAATGTGCCACTGAAATTTACATCACAGAGGGTAAAACGGAGGAGACCAGCCAGGAGTGGAGGGGGTGCTCGCCTACAGGTGAGGAGGTGGATTACAGGGACGACAATGACAAGTTCACAGATTATCCAGTATGAATTATATTCATTATGGTATAACCAGTTAGCCCACAGACTCCCAACAATGGCAGAAAGGGTAAAGAGGCGCTTTTAACAATCCTCGTACATATTTAAGTCAAGTCACACATGACATTATTATTAGTATCTGACCATGATGCATCATCTCCACAAGCAAAATATCACATATAAATAACTGTACAAAATTAAATATTGCTAAAAGGAGACACAAAGTTGAGCTTTTTGTCTTGTACTCATAAGGACTAGGAAGTATCATAGGAAGAATCCTACTCCTGATTATTGCAAGATCAAAAGCTTTGGCATTGTGTCTCCTTTTAGCAATCTGTAAATGCTACATATGTTCAGTCTTCATCAAAACTGGCTCACCCTATGTAAAAAATGCATTCATTTAAAGATACAGAAACCTTGTTTGCAAGACTGCACTAGTTGGCAAATTCACAGTCAAACCATCTATTTCTGTGATGCAACTTGACCAAAGCTTGAACTCTTGTGCTAACAGTTGAGGGAAGAAGGATTTAGTCTCAGTGTTTAAGTTTGAGGTTTAGCATGGCTGCAGGTAGAACAAAATTAAAAAAAGTTTGCTTTCTATAAAGTTTAACAACACTTCGCCCCAGATGTTTACCATGAAGGACCATTGTGGTGAAAATGGCAGACAAGCCAGGAAATGGCAAGACCTGACCCGAAACATGGAACCTGCCATTTTGTGAATGGAGATAGCTGGCGATCTAAATCAGTTGCCTGAACTGAAGTGCAATTTTAGTAATCCAGGAGTATGAAACCTGAAGTTTGCAGCATAGACCTGAAAAGAGGAGGTCTGATCTCTGTGCATTTCTTTGGATATGGCCTTTACAGAGATAAGATACCCCTCTGGACATGATCCTGAGACATCTTTGGGGCACTGCGCATTACTTCCAGCATCACTCACCCAGGCATCTAATACAGTCCACCCCTTCCAACCAAAAATCTGAAATGACTTAAAAATCAGGTTTGTGGAGCCAATAATTTCCCCATCTCAGTGCACCCAACTCGCAGTCAAAAATCCAGGCCTTAGATATAATGAGTAAAAAAAATTAAATCATGAATTAATCTTCTGGTACATTTTATGTGCATTACAAATAATTAATTTTAAAAAGTAATCCTTTGGCGACAAAAAACACACGGGATGTCTTATATTACAAAACGATTAAAAAAGTTACTTCCTTATTTAGAATGTTCAAACTCATCAGAATATCTGCAGAATTTGTAATAATTCCAACTATTCTACTTTTAAAATTAACCCAATTATAGTAAAGCTGATGAAATTCTATAGACATTATCAGCAATATGAGAACAGAAATAAATGATTCAGATTTTCTCTTGAATATTGCAGTGCGTTTATTTTTAAGTGTTATTTTATTACCAGAGATTGAGGTGTAAATGTTGTCACAGCAGATAAGATGACCCTATATTTCCAGTGTTAAAATGCTTGTTTAGGACTAGTCACCGTTCGGGGCACACGTACAGCCCCAGAACTAATCTGCACTTGCAGAATCAGGGAATAATCAAAAACAGCAGCATGGTCATATATGACCAACTTGACTCGGTTTTTCAAAGGGATGACCAGTTTTGTAAACGTAGTTTACTTGGACTTCAGCAAGGCTTTTGATATGGTCTCACATGGGAGACTGATAGCAAATGTAAGAGTCCATGGGTTCCAAGGAAATTGGAAATTTGGATCCAGAATTGGTTGAGTGGCAGGAAGCAGGAGGTGATGATTGAGGGGTATTTTCATGACTGGAAGCCTATGTCCAGAGGGGTTCTGCAAGGATCTGTGTTGGGTTCTTGCTGTTTGTGGTATATAAATATATAAACGATTTAGACTTGAATGTAAGAGGGTTAATCAGTAAGACTGCAGATGATACCAAAATTGTTGGGGTATTAAATAGTAAGGAGGACAGCCTGAGATTACAGGAGGATATTGGTTGGCTGGTCAGAGGCAAATGGAATTCTACCTAGTTAAGTGTAAGGTGGTACACTTGGGCAGGACAAATAAGGCCAGGGAATACATGATGAATAGTAAGAGCCTGGGAAGCACTGCTTATCAGAGGGATCTTGATATTCACTTGTCCCGAAACAGGTTAACAGGGAGGTTAAGAAGGTACATTGGATTCTGACCTTTCTTAGCTGAGGCACAGTTTTTGACAGCAGGGAAGTTATGCTGAAACTATATAAAATGTTGGATTAGGTCACAGCTAGAATATTGTGTGCAGTTTTGGAATCCACATTATAGGAGGACTCCCAGCCTATTCTCAATTGCTCAGCTAACAAATGCATGTTAAGAACTGTATATGTATTAGGAGATGACTTCGATTTTAGAGATCAGAGAAAATCTAGGGTTACAGACATCTTACAGCACATGGGATCAAGCAGTATTGCCAAGAAGATGCATGGGACTTGAATACACATCGACACAGCGCAGACCAGAGATGGCAAATGATGAATGGAAATGGCTCTTCCTACATCAATACTGGCAGTTCACATTTTGTACTGTATGTTTAAAGCAACTCCCATTTTGGAAGATTTTTGTGAAGCTTCAAAGGTCAATTTACATGACAGTTCTATGACAGTTGTTAGAATGAATCACCTATTTAGCCACATCTACATGGAAACCAGAAGAGGAGGGAAATAATGCATCACTGTTGCACTGGATTTCAGCACAACCCTTGTGGAATTACAGGACTGACAAATTTACCCACAAATAGAAAAGTAATCAGATTTCAATGCAAAATATAATGAAGAATAAAAATGTCGGGTACAGCCAATTGTCTTATACCAAAATCTATCTTTGAAATGCATCGGTTTAAGTCAAATTATTTTCAAACATTTACACACACAGATGATAAAAATCTCCTTTAAATGGATGTAGAGGATCGCAGCACACAAGGTTCTTGGAATATTCTTTTTGTTAAGATGATGCTAAATTCCTTTTGCGCTTAAAAAAAAGCTAAGACACAATTGGTTTAATGCACCACAGTGCATCATTAAAATAGTGGATAAATGATTTTCATAAAAATGTGTCAAACATCTCTATATTTTATTTGAGCAACCTGTTTCCTCAGCTTTAGACTATGAACTCTGTTTATTATTTGTGCCTCAGGTTTAACTAAATTAGTCACATACTCAAATAAAAATACTTGATTTCCTTCTGACAGAATTATCTGATGTAATATGTAAAATCACTTAAATTTCATCATAAGCTTATTTATAGGTAATGGGGTTCAGGAAAGGGATGTGGAAATACAGTCCAAAGTCAAAAGTGAAAAAAGACAAAAAAGCTTCAAACAAAAACAGAAATTGCTGGTGAAAGTCAGCAGGAGTTCTGATGAAGACTCACCGGACTCAAAACATTAACTCTGTTTTCTCCACACCGATGCTGCCAGACCTGCTGAGTTTTGCCAGCAATTTCTGTTTTGGTTTCAGATCTCCACCATCCACAGTTCCTTGTTTTATCATAAAAAAAGCTTTACCAGGCAACACAAAACAGCCCACATGTTGGCCAAAAATTGCAAACCTCATTTGGGGATGTTTAAAGATACTTGATGTGCACAATAGGTGCCATGGTGGCTCAGTGATTAGCACTGCTACCTCACAGCGCCAGGGATCTGGGTTCAAATCCAACCTTGGGCAACTTTGTGGAGTTTGCACATTCTCTCCATGTCTGTGTAGGTTCCCTTTGGGTGCTCTGGTTTCCTCCCACCATCCAAAGATGTGCAGGTTAGGTGTATTAGCGGGGGTAAATAAAGGATAGTAGGGGAATGGGTCTGGATGGGTTACTCTTTGGAGGGTTGGTATGGACTTGCTGGGGCCGATGGGCCTGTTTCCACACCGTAGGGATTCTAATGGGACCAGGGGTTGTAGACCACTGAAACTTCCCTGTATCTGATTTCTTCATTATATAACAGTGCTGACATCCCTCATCATAAACAGATGAGTGCATAATAATTGTTCAGGTGAAATATCACATTTCAGATCAAAGTGTGAACTTTTTAAAAAAAATCATAACATAATTTTGTTTAAATATTGAATTTACCAACCTAAGCATATGCAGTGAAAGCATTAAAAAAAGACTTGAGAAAAAGCCAATGGCACCTCAATAGGTCAACAATATCGTTTACACAATTTATAATGACTTATTTGTTGGAACACAATGCATTCTGCACAGCACAGAGTATAAAGTCAATGCAGTTTTTTTCATAAGATACAAATCAAAGACTTGGGAATGACATTGGCTTAGTTCTTATTGAGTCCTACTAAAGTGCCAAGTTCCATGTGTCCAAAGAACTAATAATTGTCAGAAAACATCCTGAAGTAATTGGCCAAGTATTATGAAAATTTATTAAGCATTTGCCAAGTGTGACAGCTTAACAAGGCAAAAATGTTGCCAAATAGTTTTCAATAAATATACACCCCTTTTAATGTCCAGCAAAAGTGAAGACCAATTATGATACTGTCACAGGCAACTATCAGTATTTTTCTAAACAACTAACTAGCTGTGCACCTCCATTGCACTCCAACTGATTCCTCTGCTGCCAGCAACAACATAGCCTTCTGCAGCATACATGCGATTTAAGCAATGAATTAATCTTTTGTATTTATTGATTTCATTTGTCTTCTGCTAGCCGGGAAGTCTCATCATAATATAGCCTTTTTCCAGGTAATTATATAATTGAAACATGTCCGACCAATGCAGTACAATCAGCGCAGTAAACATTCTCAATGACATCATCAGAACAATAGATGATAAGGCTGAAGCTGGAACTGTCCAAACTCTGGTCAAAGCACAATTTCAATACATGTCCAGCTTGGTCACCAAGAGACACTCAATTGCTGAAGACTGCAGAAAAAAGTTACAATACTCATTAGTGACAACACTCTGAGATATGAAGAAAGATTGGATAGATGCAACGTTTCAGCCTAGAGAGGAGGTCATAAATTAAATTGCAGAAGTAGAACAAAAAAAATTAAGACAAATATCATGATATTCTTCACTCTGAGTGAAATGCAATTCAAGAATAGAAGAAGTAAAAGCCGTCAAATTATTTAAACAAACAATCGGATGCTACAAGGGGGGAAATGTCGAATCATTCTGGATGAATGAATTAAGATGAACTAAATGGCTTTCACTATGTGCATTTATTTTATGACACTGTGAAAATAAAGTGAATAGCTAAAATGCAGAATGGCAAATGTTTCCAAATGCTCGAAGATGTTTCTTCTGTTAACCCTCCCGTGTCAGTCTGCTTCAAGTAACAACACTGAGACGGATGTGGAGTACTTTCTGCTTTTTTTCCACAAATTTCTAACTGGTAAAGGAATGAACTTTAGAAATCCACACCTGAAACAGTCAGAAACATGTAAATAATAGGATACTGACATGAAAATGATGCCTTCTGCATACTGGAGCAACATTCTTGCTTAATACATGTCACTTTTAATTGTCACCTATACAAATTGACAATCAAAACTACTTGATGCTTTGTGATACATGTAAAGAAAATGTGTCCAAAAGATTTTAAGTCACCTCTGCTTTGATTTCTTTTTCTGCTAGTAATTAGGTTTACTCAAGTCTCTGGACGAGTTGTTTTAATTTGAATTTGTTTGCAGCCCCTTTACTAGTATTTAAGGGTTCTACAATGGGAATTACCCTATTTAATGTTATCAAAATAGAACGAATCATTGAAAGGTTGCCAAGCAAGTTAGGCTGCCCATGGGCCAACATTTGCACCCACATATTTGCAGACAGGGTGTACAAACTTCACTTTGGCAGACTATTAGTGCAAACTGAGGCACCATCTTTAAAGGTCGGCTTTTGGAATTTTTCTCAGCTCATCGGATATTTTCATTTCATTGTTCCCCTGCATTTAAGTTTCACTTCTGTCCAACAATCATTTTCCATCATTAGTGCACTTCATACAATTCTCTTAAAAAATGAAACATTGCTATCAGAATCACCATAAATTTTGAACTGCCCTTCCGAACAGATCAACATGAAACATTAACTGTCTCTCATTATTTCTGATGTCTTTATCAATCAAAAATCTACTTCTGCCTTAAATACATTCAATTATCCAGCCTCCATTACTTCCTGAAGAAAAGGATTCCAAACACCGACTACACTGTGAAAAAATTCTTCCTCATCCCCTTTGTAAATGGAACACCCCTTATTTTGAAACTGTGCTCCCTAGTTCTAGACTCTCTCAAGAGAAAAAAATCCTCTCAGCATGATCCACGTCAAACGCTCTCGCAATCATATATTTTTCAATAAGTTCACCTCTCATTTTTCTAAGCTATATTAGATCAGACCAAAACAACCTTTCCTAATATGGCAACCACTTCATATGGGGAATCAGCTTCGTGAACCTCCTCTTAATTGCTTTCAATTAAGCATGTTTCTCCATAAGCAAGGCAATCAAAACAGTGCACAATCTTTCAGGAGGTCTCACCAACGCCCTATGGAATTGTAGCAAGGCCTGCCTAGTTTGATATACCATTCTACTTGCAATTCCCCTAATCCTAACCCAACATTCAATTTGCCTTCCTTCTTTGCTAACCTTCATTTTGTGATTCAGGTACAAGATCCCCAGGTCTCTCTGCATTCTGCAGTCTCTCTCTCTCTCTCTGTTTAAATAATAATCTTTTTTTCATTCTTCCTGTCAAAGTGAAACCTCAATTTTTCACAAAACCTTACAATTTTCTACCCACTCACTTTTCTTGCCTATATCCCTCTGTATCTTCCTCACAACTTACATTCCATCTATCTTTCTACAGAATACAAGAAGTTGAGGTCTCAACACCGGCACTCCACTAGCTAGCTTGCCAACCTGAAAATGACCCATTTAATCCTGACTTGTTGTTTCCTGTTAATCAATCTTGTTTATGCCAATTTTTCACCCTGCCCATCTCTAACAATGACTACTTCCAAAAATATTTGTTCTACAGTGTCCAGGTTAAGAGACACCTGGCCAAATGTCTTTTTGCTATCCATCCTGCTCGTTCTATCCACAAATAACTTCAATAAATTTGTCAATTTCCTTTCCCAAAACTATGGTGACTGTGTATGATTATATTATGATTTTCAAAATGTCTTGTGACTACCCCTAAAGGAATAGGTTACAGCTTTTTCCGAAAGACAGTTGTTATACTAACGTGTTTATAGGTTCCTGCTTTCTGTCTCTCTCCTTTCTTGCAGAATGGTGTCACATTTACAGCTTTCCAATCTGCTGGGATCTTTCCAGAATCTAGGGATTTTTGGAACTTTTGGATCCACACAAAATGCACCCACACGCTGCAACGGTCAAAGCTGAGGTTTCTGCCCATCAATTTAGATGTTCTTCAAACTGCAGACACATACTGCTCATATGTTTGGATACACTACTTTTTACTTTGATAAATAAGTAAGTATTGCTGATTTAAATTCAATTCAAACAGCAATCCAGGACAATCAAAGTTGAATGAAAGAAATCCAGCATCTAAGACTGGGTTCACTCCATATCATCAGTGGGACTAATCTGTGCAAGGTAAATGCAAGTACATTATTCAAACTGACTTCAGACAACAGTTCAAAGTGGGTCATATTGTTTGTAAATGTTTGTTCAAGAAAAATAAAACTAGATATGGCCAATTTAGGGACTGAATTGGAATGAGATCTTTCTCTTCCAGCTGCATAAACAGGAATTCAAAAAAGTCATGCTGTTTTTGACTTTACAGAAATTAAGTGTAGAACAATGGTGCTAAGTGACTCCAATTTAAATTAACAGATGGCTCTCCATTAGGAAACTTTCTTTTCCTCTGTTAGTTGTATGATGGAGAAAGGCACACATTAAGGGTAACAAGGAAAAGAACTGCAATAAATCCAATGTAGCTATAAAAGATTTATTTGTTGAGACACATTAGCTGAGGGTTAAGAACAGGTTAGGAAACTTGTTTCTTCCCAAAATATTTTGGCATGTGATCTCCCACCCCAAGAACCCTCAATCCATCCAATCACAGAATTGTCCTAAAACTCTTTAATGGCAACTGCCTTGGAGATTATTGCTCTATTTTAATTTATTTATGAATGTAATCAGTTGTAATTTCTCAAGTGACTTTATAGAATAGACTGATTGTAATCCTGGTTAAACTGGAATGTTACCATGGGCAGCATGGTGGCTCAGTGGTTAGCACTGCTGCCGCTCAGCACCAGGAACCTTGCCTTGATTCCAGCCTTGGGTGACTGTCTGTGTGGAGTTTGCATGTTCTCCCCATGTCTGCGTGGGTTTCTGCCAAGTGCTCTGGTTTCCTCCCACAGTCCAAAGATGTACAGTTTAGGTGGAATGGCAATGCTAAATTGCCCTGCGTTAGATGGTTTAGTCATGTTAAATACAGGGGTAGTGTTGGGGACTGGTTCTAGGTAGGATGCTTTTTAGAGGGTCAATGTGGACTCAATAGGCTGAATGGCCTCTTGCCACACTGTAGGGATTATATAGATTACTGGTAGAGCAAATGCAAGTGATTACAAGGTCACTCTTCCCATTTCTTTTAAAGTGGCATTATAGGCAGTGCCTGCAAAAATCCTTGGTCCTGTTCTGACAATAGTCTCCAATAGAAGAGGGACTGGTAGTCCTTGCTGCTGACCATGCCTCAATACCCAAGTCAGTTCATTCCTGTGTCCCAGTAAATGCTCAATTGATCCCAGTTATTGCTGCATACCTGGCTAATTGCTGCATACCTGGCAAATTGCTGCATACCTGGCTAAAAGTTACCAGGTTGGGAAAAGGAAAGATGTCAGTCTTGGGAGTCAAGAAAAATTTTGTGCTGGTTCTGGATGAATTGAATTCTACATAAGGGAGAGGAGACTTGCAAAGTGAGATTTTCATTGTGTTAAAAGCCTTGAGGAAGGATTTGTGTGAAGTGATTTCAATAAACCTGATCTGCCTTAAAAAGCCTTTGGTTTCTGAATGATTTGCATCACCTGATGTTCAAAGCCATCATCTTTGTGTAAAAATAAGAGGCATCCTTTTTTTTTGCCAAACATTCAAAACATAATAATGCAAAATGTGTCAAAGCAGATTTGTTGCAAAGAGGACTGTGTCGCTTGCATATAAGGTCACGTTAAATGTAATGACATATTGCTGCTCTTGTTCCCAGGCAGAAAGCCAGTGCTGCTTCACCAAGCTGGCTACAAAACAGTTGGGGAAATGACATGAAACAGAACATTTGTCTGGCTTCAACAAGTTCAAGTTGACAATCAATGTGTCCATTGTGTTTGCTGTGCTTTCTCCTAAATCAGATTATATCTGAATTTCCTGTCACTTCAAACAAAATGCAAAGAGTAATCCTCTGCTCACTTACATTAGCACTCCCATTTTAATGGGGATACTTTACTTTTTACATCGACCTCTTGTAGGCCTATAGATGTTCTGTGGATAAGTTATTCTGGCACTTATATCCCTGTTGTAATTTCTAACTAGTTTATAAACAGACCTGAAGAAGAGTCCTGATTTGATGAAAAACAGCTCCCTCTGCCAATTCACATCATAAGCTCTTCCTTTAAATCCGGTCAGTGACTGAAACATTTTTAATCCCTAAATATATAATCCCTCCATCTATTCTTCATTGATCACTTAACTGAAAATATGATAACAAGTGGCCTGCATTTGAGTTTGGATTGAATGGAAGGATGTTTTCTCTCTGTTTTTCTGTATATACATTTGAATCATTCCTGATACTTCATACATGGACCAGCATAGCCAGTAACACAGAACCAAGTTAAACATTAATGCAAGTATTGTGCACAGGTTTATGAAATTACATGATTCGAAAACTTTCTAATGCATATTGCAATAATCTATTCCTAAAGGTTACAATCCTCACAGAGGTGAATAACTTTCTAAAAGAAAGGTAAACTCCATGTTTAGAGCTGAAAACATGACATGATAATATTTCACTTTTTCAGACTTTTATTATGACAAGAAACTTAGGTGCAACAAACTTCTATTTGTGAAGGCAACATACATTTTAAAATCACCAATCAGAACTTCCTTTTACTTTTAACACAATGAAAATCTCACTTCACAAGTCTCCTGTCCCTTATGGAGAATTCAATTCATCCAGAACCAGCACAAAATGTTTCTTGGTTCCCAAGATTGACATCTTTCCTTTTCCCAACCTGGTAACTTTTAACCCCAGAACTGTTTTTCATGGTGAGTCCTTTTTTCTTGAAGATTTACCCTCCTGCATGAGCTAGGCAAGTCTTCCAGACTCCATTTAAATACTCATGAATTACATCTTTTCAATTTGAGAATGAGTCGCCTATGTTCCTGCATGGTGATCCATAGAAACTTCCAAACTCCAGCTGGTCCCTCTCTCCTTGTTCCTGGTTGACTGCTTGTCTCTGACAGCTTTCAGAGATATTTTATCTGTCCACCCCCTCGGCTCACAAGCATCATTCCTGATGCACGGCTCTTGCCCGAAACGTCAATTCTCCTGCTCCTCGGATGCTGCCTGACCTCCTGTGCTTTTCCAGCTGCACACTCTCGACCCCTTCCCATTTTAATGTCTACCTCCACAGCAAAAAGAATCACAAAGATTTTGTATCCAGCTAGAAAAACTGATTAGTCACCCCTGAGATTACCACTTCCTTTTATCTTGTCAGTAAATGAATTGTTTAAAGTTGAACTATTTTTATCTTGAGAATTGCAATATATCCCAGGGACTTTGGAGACCAGCAATATTAACACTAATGCTATTGCTATTGTTTCCAGGTGGAATATCCTACACCTTCTTTCCAACAAACAAACTGGATCTCCCTCAAATCTTTACCAATCACTTCACCCAAGCCTGTTGTTAGGCAGACTTCAGATCACATCCTTCAGTTTATCCTAACTTAAAGACAAAGACCCTACCAAAAAATTATAAAGAACATATTAATTCCACATGAAAGGTCCAACATTGCTATTTCATTTAAAATGGAAATTTAATAATTTCCAGCAGGAATAAAGGATCTTGGGCCTTAATCAATTCAAAATGCCCTCTCCCAACATAAAAGCAGCTGGGTTATTCATTAGAACTTGTTTTCCAGAAAGCATTTCTACACAGAGCAGAGAGGAGCATTTACAGCTGATGTCAAATCACCTCAAAAATTAAATTATATGAAGCAATTTTGAAATAATTCAGTAGGAAAGGTGCTATGTAAATTCAATTACTACCTATATATTTAATAGAATAAATATACAGACTAAAATTAAATACCACCAGCTAACTGAAACACTTATCTAAGTTTTAACACTTCATTTCCAGTCTTTAATATTAATTTCACCGCACACCTTGCTAGATTTCATTTGCTTTTAGAAGTTATTAAGCTTGAAACTAATCACATGTTTAGGTTTGATTTAGAATTTGCTTTGAGACAGATCGCTGCTGATTGTGTGATTACAATATTGTGATTACAATGGTGGGAACAGAGAAGTCGTTCTGATCTGACAGTATTATTCAGTTAAAAAAGATGTAAAGTGGTACAACATCACAAAGACAATTCTAGCTGCTGAGTTAGGGGAGTAGGGGAGATAAAATTGAATGATTTACAATCCTACAAGGCAATCAACGAATAAGCTAAGGTGATTCAAGAGAGAATTATAAAGCAAACAAGTAACCCCACACATGGGAACTCATATACAATACAATTTTGGACTATCTTTCATCAACTGTTCCATCAGATGGGAAATATAAAGCTCCCACAGTTCCAGACATTCCTCCTACTCTGAATTCAGAACTATGGACAAATTCTAATCAATTGAACACCAGACAGCCTTTACTATGCACTGGCTGTCTCAAACAGACCATGAAAAAAAATGACAAAACAAATCAATATTTTTTTAAATAGAATTCAGTGTCCTTGCAATCTGCAAAGTGCTGGAGGGTTCAATCAACAGTATTGATCTCTTTTATTGATCTGGAGGGTTCTCTATATTCCAATTAGCATTTATATATAAGACCAAGACAGAAATGGAGGACTTTCCAAGATATATCCTTGACGGAAATTTATTAGGAATTTTGACCTCCTACAATGGACAGGAACTGTTGGGGAGGGGGGGGAGCTAAATTGGTACATATGTCATACCCTCCCCCTTCTCCCATTACTAATGCAGTTTAGGCATCTGAGTAACTCATTCTGGAGAAGTTGGAGGATAATATTTCTCTAATTTTGGAAGCACATTGAACTTAACAGTTACAGACTGGATTTCCCAGTGCTTGGAAAAATTCAGCAATGAAAACCAGCTGCAGCTGATCAGTGCTTTGTGAGTTTCTTTGGTCTGGAGGAGCAACAATGGTTCCCCCAGCCACACAAACAAATATTCCTCTGAAAACCACCCCCCTTATGTCACCTAATGACTGACTCCCATCATGGCCAGTCTTTCCCTCTCTCAATCCTTACTGCCATGATCTGAGGGCCCTACCGGCTCCCAGGTGTTCCAATTAGTGGGATAAACCCCGCCCCAGAGATCTCTAGCTGTGGTCCTCTAGAACATAGAACATAGAAGAATACAGCGCAGTACAGGCCCTTCGGCCCTCGATGTTGCGCCGATCCAAGCCCACCTAACCTACACTAGCCCACTATCCTCCATATGCCTATCCAATGCCCGCTTAAATGCCCATAATGAGGGAGAGTCCACCACTGCTACTGGCAGGGCATTCCACGAACTCACGACTCGCTGAGTAAAGAACCTACCCCTAACATCTGTCCTATACCTATGCCCCCTTGTAATAGCTGACTCCATACGTGGCAAAAGATTCTCACTGTCGACCCTATCTAAACCCCTAATCATCTTGTATACCTCTATCAAGTCACCCCTAAACCTTCTTTTCTCCAATGAAAACAGCCCCAAGTGCCTCAGCCTTTCCTCATACGATCTTTCTACCATACCAGGCAACATCCTGGTAAACCTCCTCTGCACCCGTTCCAGTGCCTCCACATCCCTCCTATAGTATGGCGACCAAAACTGCACACAATACTCCAGATGCGGCAGCACCAGAGTCTTATACAACTGCAACATGAAATACAACTGCAACATGTTCTCTGATATGTAAATCCCAGGACTACTTTTAAATTACATTCTCAAGAAAGGTCTAACTTTTCTAACAATAGGTGCCATCTCATCTCAGCTCAGGCAATGCATTAAGCTGTGAGGTCTGTTTGTGTCCCAATGTTGAATTAGACTGGTTCTATTTCTAAAGTGGGATTTACAGAGTTTTACATGGATTCATGCAGTTTTTGAGCAAAATAAAATATAATTCTACAAAAACGTTTTCACCCTACAAACGTGTATGTGAGCACGTATAGGAGAGACAGTATGTGTGAGTGCTTGTGATAGAGTGTATGTATATATGTGTGTGTGTGTGTG
>NC_057740.1:21163991-21191537 GCF_004010195.1 Chiloscyllium plagiosum | reverse complement strand
TAAGGTTTGTGAGGCACGACCTTCCCTTCACAAAACCATGCTGACTATCGTTGATCACATTATTCCTATCCAGATGTTCATAAATCCTATCCCTTACAATTCTCTCTAAGACTTTGCCCACAACAGAAGTGAGACTCACCGGCCTATAGTTACTAGGGTTATCCCTACTCCCCTTCTTGAACAAGGGAACCACATTTGCTAGCCTCCAATCTTCCGGCACTACTCCTGTAGACAACGAGGACATAAAAATCAAGGCCAATGGCTCTGCAATCTCCTCCAGATCTATTGCTGGTTTTCCCATAGGCATTTCAACAAACCGCATTACATTGGGCATAACTATATCTGACCTATGCTGACTTACAACCAAACCTCTGCAAGTCGATTACATACAAAATCTACAGCGATTAAATGAAGAGATTTGGATGAGGGGACCAAATGTACGGTAGCTTAAGTCGGCATTTGTGACTTACAATTGTGTATTCCTCAACCACCTGAAGGAGCAGCAGTCCGAAAGCTAGTGCTTCAAATTAAACCTGTTGGACTATAACCTAGTATTGTGTGATTTTTAACCACAGTAGCTAAGTTGGCCAATGATACCAAGATATGTAGGTAAGTAAGTTGTCAAAGGAGGTACAGTCTACAAAGGGATAGACAGGTTTAATGAATGGGCAAATTCTGGTAGATGAAGTATAACATGGCAGAAAGAAAAGAAAAGCAGTATACTGTTTAAATGGAAAGGGATTGCAGGTGTCACTGGCCCAGAGGAATTTGGGAGATCATAGTATATGAACCAGAGTAGATTAATACAGCATGTGATGAGGAAGGCAAATGGAATGTCATAGTTTATCACAATAGGAATGGAATGAAAAGTAAGGAAGTTTTGGTACAGGGCACTGGTGAAACATCTGGAGTACTGAATTCAGTTTTGGTATTCTTATTTGAAAGAAGATATAATTGCTTTGAAAGCAGTACAGGGAAGCTTTACTTGATTTATTTCTGGGATAAAGGACTTATCAAGAAAAGCTTAACAGCTTAGGATTATATCCGTTGGAGTTTAGAAAAATGAAGGCAATGTTACTGACATTTCAAGAAAACTGGCTAGGGTGGATGCCTGCACGACATTTTCTCTTGTGAGCATGATTGAAGGAAGGGGACATAGTTTAAGATTAATAGGTCTCCCTTTTAAGACAGAATAGAGGAGAATATTTTTCTCTGAACGTCGTAAGGGTGTGAAATTGTCTTTCCCAGAAGGTCAAGTCAACTGGGTTGGTAAATTTATTCAAAGATGATTTGGATAGAGTTTTGAGAGGCAAGGCAGTGAAGGATTATGAGATACAGAAAAAAAACTGAAGCTGAAACCATAAACAGTCATAAGCTTACTGAATGGTGGAGCTAGCTCAGAAGGCCAAATGGCCTACTCCAGCACTAATCTTATGCAACAACCACTCTGTGGCATATCCATGACTGTGTTGGGGTTAGCATTCGACAATACTGAGGTATGTGTGCAAGCAAGCTTGCTCCAACCCTCAAATCTTTCCACAAAGTAATAATTCTCACTGAAGCATGATTTGACAGGCCCTGGAAACAAGAGTTTGGCAATATTTTATTTGAAAACTAAAGTGTAAAGTCCATCATAATGCATACTTAAAAATCTCGCATTGACACCAGAATCCCTAGACATGATTAAAACACTAATTACTATTGGATTGATGAAAGAGAAATCTGATTTTACCTCTGATTTCCCTGTAGTCAGGTTATAATCTCTCCATGATAAACTAAACTAGGTACTGAAATCCAAACATGAAGTGTACCTCAGGCAACAGCTTTTGAGCCGTTTAACTCTTGATAGAGCCAGTATCATTGGAGCCCACTCACTGTCCTTAATTGGATCAGAGCAGACTGATTTGGAAATTTCCTGAGACAGTCTCATTGCCAGAAACTGGAAGCTTGGGACCTCCATATGATGCTGTCATTGTAGTCCTGAAGTGCTCTGGAAAATTCACCCAAAGGATCTAAAATACTCCACATCATAAAGCAAGGACTGACCAAAGGGACTCCATCTTTTGGGGAGGCAATGGCTGAGTGGTACTATCCCTAGACCATTAACCGAGGGAACTCAGCTAATGTTTGGAAATCCAGGTTCAAATTCTGCTTTGGCAGATTGTAGAATATGAACTCAATAGAAACAATTGGGAATCTACTGATGACCATGAAATCATTGTTGATTGTTGGAAAAACCCAATTTGCTCACTAGTGTCCTTCAGGGAAAGAAATCTGCTATCCTCATCTGGATTGGCCTACATGTGACTCCAGACCCATAATGGTTAACTCTCAACTGCCTTATGAAATAACCCAGCAAGTCACTCAGTTGCATCAATCACCATAAAGTCTCAACAAAGAAATGAAACTGATGGACCACCTGGCATTGATCGAGGTACCTGAAAAGACAACAGCAGAAAACAGCCTTGTTGATCTGACAAAGGTCTCCTTACTAACATCTAGGCCTAGTGCCAACATTGGGAGAGCTTTCTCACACGGACTATTCAAGCAACAGCCTGACATAGTTTATACTCACAGAAACAGATTTGGCAGACAATGTCCCAGATACCAATCATCATCTCTGTCAAGCTCCTGTCCCACTGGCAGGACAGACCCAGCAGAGATAGTGGCACAGAGGGTGAAGTACTCCGGGAGTCCTCAACATTGGCTTCTGACCTCATGAAATCTCAGGTCTTCAGACTAAAAATGGAAAAGAAACTTCCTGCTGTTTCTCACAAACTGCTCTCCATCAGCTGATGAATGAGCACTCCTCCATATTGAACAACACTTGGGTGAAGTACTGAGGGTGGCAAGGGCACAAAATGTACTTTGATTGGGGAATTTCAATGTCCATCACCAAGAGTGGCTTGGCAGCAACACTACTAATTGAGCTGGTCACATTTTAAAGGACACAGCTGCTTTACTGGGTCTATGGCAGATGGTGAGGGAACCTCCAAGAGGGAGGAACATAGGCGACCTCGTCCTTACCAATCTGCTGGCTGCAGATGTATCGGTCCATGACAGTATTGGTGAGAGTGACTACCGTACAATCTTTGTGGAGACAAAGTCCTGCCTTCAATTTAAGAATACCCTGTATTGTGTGTGGCACTATCAGCAGGCTAAATGGGCAGACTTCAAACAGTTGTAACAACTCAAGACTAGGCATCCATGAGAAGCTGTAGACTACCAACAGCAGCAGAACTATACTCCAGCATAATCTACAATCTCATGGCCAGGCAATCATTACTATCAAGCCAGGGGATCAACCCTGGTATAATGGAGGGCGCAAGAAGGCATACCAGAAGTAGCACCAGGTATATCCAAAAATGAGGTGTCAACCAGGTGAAGCTACTAAAAAGGACTACTTGTGTGCCAAACAGCATAGACAGCTTATGATAGACAGAACTAAATGAACCCATCACCAACAGATCAGATCTAAGCTCTGCAGTCCTGACACATTCAGTTGTGAGTACAATGGACAATTAAGAAGCTCACTGCACGCAAAGGCTCCATAAATATCCCCATCCTTAACAATGGAAGAGCTCAGCACATCAGGGCAAAAGATAATTCTGAAGCGTTCGCAGCAATCCTCAGCCAGAAGTGCCAAGTTGATGATCCAGTGGTCCCTATCATCACAAATACCAGTGTCAGCCAGTTTGATTCACTCCATATGATATCAAAAAATGATTGGAAGTATTGGATATTGCAAAGGGTATGAGTCCTGACAACATTCCCAGAACAGTACTAAAGATTTTCACTCCAGAACTTGCTGCTCTCCTAGTCAAACTCTTCCAGTACAGTTAAAACACTAGCATCTACTCAACAATATGAAATATTGCCCAGGTCTGCCTGTACACAAAAAGCAGGACAAATCTAACCTGACCAATTACTGCCCCATCAGTCTACTCTCAATCATTAGTAAAATGGTGGAAGGTGTCATCAACAGTGCTATGAATCTGCATCTGCTCAGCAATAACCTGCTCAGCAACATTAAGTTTGGGTTCTGCCAGGACCACTCAGCTCCTGTCCTCATTACACCTTGGTTCAAACATGGACAAAAGAGCTGAATCCCAGAGTGTGGTGAGAGTGACAGCCATAGAGCTATAGACTGATACGGCATGGGAAACTGATCCTTCAGTCCAACCAGTCTATGCTGACCATAATCCCAAACTAAACTGGTCCTACCTGCCTGCACTTGGCCCATATCCCTCCAAATATTTTTTATTCATATACTTATCTAAATGTCTTTTAAACATTGTAACAATACCTGCATCCACCACTTCCTTTGGAACTTCATTCCATGCATGAATGAACACATATCTGTGTAAAAAAAACTGCCCTTCATGTCTTTTATAAATCTTTCTCCTCTCACCTTAAAAATATGCCCCCTTGTCTCAAAATCCCACACCTCAGAGAAACCTGCCGTTCAGCTTATCTATACCCCTAATCATTTTACAAACCTCTATAAGATCATCCCTCAACCTCTTATGCTCCAGAGGGAAAAAAAGCCCTTGGCATCAAGGCTGCGTTCGATCCAGTGCGGCATCAAACAGCCCTGGCAAAACTGGAATCAACGGGTATCAGGGGGCAAATTCTGCTGGTTGGACTTAGACCTAGCAGATAGGAAGATGGTTGTGATTGTTGGAGGTCAGTCATCTCAGCTCAGGAAACCTCTGCAGGAGTTCCTCATCTCCAGCTGCTTCATCAATGATCTTCCCTCCATCATAATGTCAGAGTGGGCATGTTTGCTGATGATTGCACAATTTTTAGCACCATTCATAACTCCTCAGATACTGAAGCAGTCCATGTTCAAATGCAACAAAATATGGACAATATCCAGGCTTGGGCTGACAAGTGGCAAGTAACATTCGAGGCACACAAATATCAGGCAATGACCATTTCCAAACAGAGATCATCTAAGCACCACCGCTTGGCATTCAATGTGGTTAATGTCACTGAATCGCCGACTATCAACATTCTTGGGGTTACCATTGACCAGAAAACAACCAAACTCGCCATATAAACGTAGTGGCTACAACAGCAGGTCAGAGGCTATTAACACTGTGGCAAGTAACTCAGCCCCTGACTCCCCAATATCCTCTCCATCATTTACAGGGCACAAGTCACGAATGTAATGGAATACTCTCCACTTGCCTGGTTGGGCATAACTCCAATAACACCAAAGAAGCTTGACACCTTCCAGGACAAAGAAGCCCACTTGATTGACACCACATCCACAAACATCTATTCCCTCTACCATCAATGCTCAGTGGCAGCAGTGTGTATGATCTAAAAGGTGTACAGAAATTCACAAAACATCCTTATACAGTACCTTCTGAATCTATGACCACTTCCATTCAGAAGGACAAGGGCAGCAGATAAATGGGAATATACCATCTTCAAGTTCCCCTTCAAGCCACTCACCATCCTGAAATATATCGTCATTCCTTCACTGTCACTGGATCAAAATCCTGGAATGCCTTCCCTAACAGTGGATTAACCTACAACACATGGACTGTGAGTAGTTCAAGATGGCACCTCACCACCACCTTCTTGAGGGCAACTAGTGATGGGCAATAAATGTTGGCTAGCCAGTGCTACCTACTTCCCACAAATAAATAACAAGTCACACCCACAACAAGAAAAAAAAAATCAGACTTTATGTAAATTTCAAGTTCTGATTAAACTGCTTAACACGTAAATGGAAATTTTCATAAACTGGGAAACAAACTTACTCCATTACAGAGCAAGAATTTGTTAGGGAGACATGCTTCAAGAGTTTTGTTTTTATTGGTGGATGTTATTTTTTAACTAAATATTGAAAGATGACTATAAACTTCTTCTGTGCTTTTAAGGTGAAATCATGTACTTTCTTCACAACATCTTTGCACTAGCAGTGTTGCTGAAATAAAATATTACTTTGTTTTGCAAGTGCATTGAAACTTCATCTCCTAAACTCCAAGGGTAACTTAGTGTTAGTTCTCTGGCTTAAACCCAGCAGCTTTGCAGCAATTAGCCATCTCTCAATTACACCCACCAGCAAAACTGCACACTAATGAAAAAAGGTCCGGTGATAAAGCATTTCTACACCAAGGGCCGTCTTGTGTACAGAAACAGCAACCCTTTTGGAACAGATTACCAAACAATTAACTATCTGCTTCACACAAGTGTCCCTTGTCTAACTTCACTGACTCTGACAGTTCAAACCATTTCATGAAATAGTTTTGATCTCCTTTAAGTTTGCATGGAAAAATGAAACCGTGCCAGGCATGTACAATATTTCGATGTTTACAGATTCACTTTAAATGCTCCAAAATTATTGTTCATGCACTAACTTAAAAACGGTGTGTATGCTTCATAGTGTGTACAACATACTAAATTCATAAAATTGTTTCCTAATACCTTAAATCATCTATAAAATTAAAAGAAAACTGTATGCGTGGGAGGTCTAACCCTGTTTAAACTTAACTGAATAAATCAGAAAACTCAAGACTTTTTATGGCAAGAGTAATAACTAACATAGTCTCCTATCATGCTTTCTTAAAGAAACAAGGACAAACTGAAGACCATTCAGTTTTTCCAGAACATTGCAAAATGCTTTCCTTTGATTTAAATTCAGCTTCAAATTAAAGCTGGAATCATTCGAGATTTTTCTCAATACATCAAAAATAGAAATTATAAAGAAAACAAAGTGTTGTATAAATTAAAAAAAACCTCAGCCTCACTTCTACTAAAAGGCCAGTTGAAAATTATACTTATGCTGACGTTTCTAATTCTTACAATACACATTTACAGTGGTTTCAGGAAACCTCCAATGTTTTAATTTCTCATCATTAATATTTCTTCAGAGATAGTGAAGACTGCAGCTGCTGGAGAGTCAGAATTAGTAAAGTGTGGCGCTGGAAAAAGAACAGCAAGTCAGCAGCAGCCGAGGAGCAGAAGAATCAATGTTTTGGGCAGGACCCTTCATCAGGACAGAAAACTAAAGGCACCTTCTAAATATTATCTACAAGTGCACAACTTATCTTCGCTGTTTGATATCTCACACAATTTTAACAATAATTAGAAACAAATTTACTTCTGAGGCACCTCCACAAGATGTCTATTTACAATTCACTTTGTGGTCTACTTTTACAACAACTGATCTATGTTTTACATTGCCTGCACCTGCATTTCCTTTTAATTTGTTATAATTCTCAGATGAGCAACATGACTGAATAGTGCTGGAACTTCAATTAAACTTGCTGCATCTCCATGCCCACAGCTATAATATGTTCGCAGAATTTGAGAAGGTCTTCAAGCATGATATATCACTGTTAAATCCATGCCAAGTATCTTATCCATTTAATCATCCTGAATTGTGGGGAAAACAAAGGATGTCTGTGCTGCTAATTCTGTGTAATTCATACCAACATCTCCATAATAGTTTTTAATGCTTTTCTTTGCAAGATGGTAATTCAAATGGACAATCAGATGTCTCTTATTTCTCCAACAAAACCTTGCCAAAAAATATTGCTTCATTTTTCTAAGTCATTTATTTGTGGAAGATGACAGAAACATTTTCACTAAAATTCATGCCTGACGTTCCTTTTCAAGAGGCTCACTTAAAATACTGCACATCTCTAATTTTTCCCAACGTCTTCTCCTACATTTCTACACATTACCTAATTAACTGTTAATATTAACATTCCAAAATTTATTTGGTAACATTGTAGAAATGTAACATGGCCTAATCTAAACGACTTGCATGTAAGGGCTGCTTTCTATCGGGCTGGAAACTAAAAGATTGTGGAAAGTTCTAGCTGCTTTGAGCGGCCAACACATGGATCACAATTATTGTTGAAACTATGAATTGTCAAAAGCTAAGTCTCTGATGTTACTCTCTGGGAGCTCACAGCAATAGAAACTTAGCTTTGTGTAAACTTTGCTGTAGACTTTGCTGAGTGTTTTCCACATTTAAGCACTGTGATACAACATGGCAGTTGATCATGATTATTTCCTGGAAACATAATGTTTTCCAAATGAAATGTTTTTACTCATTTTCCAATGGTGTGTCATGTCATGACCGTTAGTTAAGATCATGGATAGGATAATTTACTTCTTTACTTTGTTAATCAGTTGGGTTACTCACATTGGGTGACCTGCCAAAATATGTTTGAAGCACAAGTCAAACTCATTACTGCTTGTAGCATAAACAACCCCATGCAGATCTTCTTCCATATGATGGACAGAAAGTTACAACCTTAAAACTGTGTTGTGGCTCAGCAACTTAAAAAATATGAAAATCTGTGCTAAAAGCAAGACATGGATCAACACTTTTTAACTGCATGGAGATCTTGGTGGCATCACAGTACAAATGCACTAGGTACAAGACCAATTTTAAATATATGACCATCTGTCACCAGAATAAGATTCCACCAAATGATGTATAAACATATAGTCAATATCTGAGCTTAATTATATTGTAATCATAGGTTCACAGAGTAACTGCTAGTTTTCACTTCTGGCTTAAATCTATTATGATCCTAGAGTAGTACAAGGCATAATTAATGTGGTTTTACAATCACAACACAAAAATGTTCTTAATGGAACCATCCCTGTAGGGTGCAATATTTTCTACTCTGAAGCAAGCATTGTTAAAAGCGCTTGAAATAACATTTGAGTCGTGACTGTGAACTAAACGTGCTGGGTTCCAGCATTTGGCTTTGAAAGACATGGCTGGCCTTTATGTAAAGTGGTAAATAGTACAATCTACAAGTCTGCAAGTGCACAGACTGGCTTTAACAGTTTGTGTAATGTTGTTATGAGGGTTTAGCATGATATCACCAGTGCACACTGCCATTGCCAGAGCCGCATATTTACTGTCTCAGGAAGACTGGCAGGAGTCAGATTGATCCAGTAAAGAAAGAGCCAACAACCAAAGATCAATATAAAAATAGCTTCAGTTGGCAGTAAACAGCCTAAGATATAGGCTGGTAGCCTAGCTGCCTAACACAGCAGGGTTACAACTGTGTTAACTTACAACTCAAAACTTCTCTACTTACTCCTTTCAGATTTGATTCACCAGTTTATAAACATAGAGTTTACGCAAAATCTACACTAACTATACTTCATCTGTTTATGATAAAATAAATCAAGCAGCACAAAGACTCAGGTTGATCCATAAATACAGGTGAAAAATGTGGTTATTCCTTTTGTTTGAAGTGTTTGCCAATCAGCAAGGCAACAATTACAGCATTAGCCACAAGTAGAGAAAAAAAATACATGACAGATAGGATTTCAATATGTGTCAATGGTTACTGAATATTTTGAATCTTTTAAATGGACCCTAAGTTAAAGGTTTCTGTATTTCTGTCTTCCCATTGAAAGAAATCCTGTCCAATGGAATGTTATACCATGACCAAAGAGATCAAAACCATGCTATGAAAAGTGACAAACTCAAGTTGCTCCCATTGTTCCATATACTTGTTGACATGCCCTTTGCATCTGGCATGGTCAGCACTTGAACATACTAACGGTCAATTAGTCATGTATTTTCTTTGATCTTTTGTGAAAAGTACTCAAAAGCCCTTTACTTTGTTTGATTTTCCTTTGTGTGCATTGACACTCTGTGCTTAGCCACTTTATTAGCCTTTTCACTCAGGTTAGAGTATAAAATTGTACATTAACCCTACACAAGGTAACTTTGCTTCTAGAGAGCGCCATCAAGGCAAAGATGCAAAATTCCTGCTGCTGAAGTATTCCTCAAATAGACAATGCTGCCCACCATCTGATGGCATTGTAGGTACAAACATAGTGGGTCATTGATTTGAATAGTTAGTCAAATGCCTCCTCCAGGTGACCTGTTGAAGACATTGACTTAGTTCACACGTTGGTGTGTTTGTCATTAGGAGGAACAACATTGCAATATTAGTATGCTTGCTTACCAGATCAGTTCAACATCAAATTCCCAGACACGACTGCAGAAGAGGTTTCTTTTAAATCTTTCCATAGGTGTGTTATGAGTTACTGCTAGATAACCATGGGACTAAAATTCTGCTTCTGTATTCTTCGCACACAGCAGGAATACATATCATAAACTTAAGTAGTATCAGTTAATAATCTTCAATGGGTAGAAGCCAACTTTATATCCCCCACCAACCACAGATACCAGGTCTCAGCAGGTGGTCTCTCTGCTATACAATTTTACAGTTGGAACAGGGAGGAATTTAGCTGACAGAATTTAAATGGGCTCCTGGAAACTGAAATGGCCAGACTTTATTTATGTAACATTAAAATAAAAACAAAGAACTGCAGATGCTGGAAATCTGAAGCAAAAATAGAAAGTGCTGGAGAAACTCAGCAGATCTGGCAGCATCTGTAGAGAGATAACAGAATTGATACAGTTAAGAGTCAACTGTACTGCTGTGGTCTGGAATCACATATAGGTTGGGTAAGGCAAGCAGTTTCCTCCCCTAAAGAACATGAATTGTTGGGGTTTCTCCCCAACAATTGACAGTGGTCTCACGATCATCATTACACTCTCAATTTCAGAATTTTTTTTTAAGAATTGAATTCAATTTCAACCATCTGCCATGGTGGGATGTAAACCAGGTCCCCAGAACATTACCAGAATGTCTAGATTAATAGTTCAGTGATAGCACCACTAGGGCCATAGCCTCCCCTGTTATGCTCAAGTTTGATGAGTAAATGCAATTGCCATGGTCTGACTTTTTACAATTAATTTGAAATAAAAGCAAAGGAACAGAGCACAACTGAGTCTAATTATTGCACCTCCTTGCAGCTTGTATGAAGAAAGAATATTTGCTATTGTTCTTGCATAGCCTGAACCTCCAGGGCTGGCAAAATCAATATGCAAACTGTCAATAATAAGTTGTTCTGTACTACTGCACATGCTACTTCCTAAAAGTGTAATAAAATGATAGTGATTCCAGCAGAAATATGAGAATTGTGCCCACAAAGTGTCCTTCACTGACCCTGCTGAAATTTGCATGCCTTGCATCCACCTGCTCCTTGTGATCCAAAAATGTTATCCTTTTCTTTGGTGAGTCCAGATTGCTTCCACAGTGGGGCCAAACTTTCATCCATGTGGAAGCTAGAATGCCTCAAATCCGTCTATTTACCACTTAAGTTGTGTCCTGATCAGCCAGACTGGCAGGAACTCCTGATCTGGATAATTCCTGCTCATAGCTGTACCCTTGACAACATTTGTCTTGTCATGAGTAGGCAGAGTTTTTAACGTATACAAAGCATCTTTGAAGCTTGTGGAAATGTTCGATGCTTTACACAATAAGGTCTGCATCATTTTTTCTGAGTTCTGCCGGTCCTCTGCCAGAGTTGTGGGAAATCGTCAATATTCCGATACAGTCTAACATTAAGTGCATGCCAATGTTATCCTTTAGTTTTTCCACCACACAAGTCAGCTTCAACAATAAATATGGTTAAGAATCAAGGTGCCTAGTGGAGAGCACGTGACCTTTCTGGTCAATTTTGAATTCTGATGAGTTTTAACAGTCTCAATGATTGGGGATGACTTGACATCATTGTGGACAGGATCATGAGACATATAAAATCCCTATAGTGAGGAAACAGGCCATTTGTCCCAACAAGTCCACACCAATCCTCCGAAGAGTAACACACCCAGACTCATTCCCCTACCCTATTACTCTACAGATACCCCTAACTAATGCACCTAACCTACACATCCCTGAACACTATGGCCAACTTACCATGGCCAATTCACCTGACCTGCACATCTTTAGATTGTGGGAGGAAACCAGGGCACCCGGAGGAAACCCATGCAGACACGGGGAGATGTGCAAACTCCACACAGACAGTTGCCCGAGACTGGAATTAAACTCGGGTCCCTGGTGCTGGGACGAAGCAGTGCTTATCACTGAGCCACTGTGTCACCAGATTTGCTGTATTTTTCTCAACTGAAATCTGAGTTGACAGCAACTCCATTTTCACAAGTGGCCAATGATTCAGTGCAACAAACAAACAAACACTAATGAAACTTGAGCAACACAGAGCTTTCACATCTGCTATTGCAAAAATTATTTTACTACTGACAATAAAAAAAAGAATTTCAAACAGGACTCCTGGTGGTGTGGTATGATGGGGTAGCGTGTAGATGAGTGCGTTACATTCTCCGCAGTTCATTGGGTTATTTCAGTTTTTGTGTTATATTCTTGAATTTTTCATTTTTCTCCCTCTCACTCTGTACATCTTGATATGCATCTGCCCTGAGTAAAGCACTTCATCATAACCAAGCTTCAAAACAGCTTAAAAGCCACTTTATGGTTACAGGATCAACTATTATTGAATCCAAAATGGACACACTGGTTTTGTAGCAAAAGGAGAAACAGTGCACAAAAGTCTCATGGTTTAATGCCATGAATTTCTAAATGCTACTAACTAGTGGTATGGAGTCTGCAAGCGTTGTTTTGATATGATGGGAAGATGCTATAAATGCCACATCCATGTCAAGCAAGTCAACATGTCATGCCAGAGTGAAGTCTATTCCTCTTTGTGGGGAGCTGGGTGTGCACTCAGGAAAAGTTGACTTAAAAAGCAACAGAAGTGTCATGAGCACTTTAATTTTAGATCGTAGCACATGGCCTACTTGGGCATGTAGGAAAGCAGCAGTTTCTTAAAATATATACTAATCACACTGCACAGACTTAAAGCAGCAATAGCAAGAATTAAAAGTTAGCAGGGTTAAACAAATGGTATTACACATACCACGTTGGGAATGTAGTACTGCAAGAAGGAATTTTGATTGCTCCAATAACATACATTAATGTACCTATATACAATCACTATATCTAAGGGGTTTGCAATATGTGTAATTAACATATTAGATAGCTAGTTATATTCATAAAGAGCTATTGTCTCCACAAAGCAAGGAGAACCAAATGGGACCACCTGCCATAACCAAAGAGAATTATGCATCTGAACACCAACGATCACAAACAACATGGAGCAGGCGCAGAATAGCAAAGAGCCTGAGGGTAGGAAATTACACTTTCTTTGGGTGGTGTCTGATACAGAAGCACATAGGACAACTGAACAACCCCCCTCCCCCCCCGGCCCAACACGGTGAAGAAGAACAACCACTGGAACGTGTCTATCAGGCACCTGGTCAACTGGTGGACTTCTTGCCGAATCACTTCCTGGGAAAGCAATATCCTGCCCTGTCTGAAGCTGCCAGACAATCAGAAAGTCATTACATCACTTTAGAGGTCTAAGCACCAGGCAGCACAACAATACTCTGCTACCTCGAATAGCAGGCAATGTAGGTAATGTTATGGGGGAATCGTGGTTTGGTTCTCATAGGTGAGGGGTTTGGTGGGTGATGAAAGAATGGGCAAGAGATAGTTTTCAGTGGTCACCTTCATTTTCCCCTTTGTGTCACCGATCATCGTCAGTTTGGGATCGATTGAGCCCTGCCTCATCACCCAGCAATCAGACTACTGTGGGCAGTCAAGCAGCCACTTTTTCATCTGCTGGGAGTGGCAGTGGTGAGAACAGCCCCTTATGTGGCCATTAATTGACTATTTAAGGGTCTCAATTATTGGTGAGGCAACTGAACTTAATTCATGTGGTGGTAACAAGGTAGCAGATATCTTTCTGATGCTAACACAACAGATTAGCATGTCTCCATCACCTTATCCTCCTTGAGGAAACATGAATTAAGACACAAAACACTGATAAGTAAGTGTGGCAATGAAAGTACTGGCAGAAACTTGATGCTAAGTGGAATAAAAGCAAAATACTTTGGATGTTGGAACTTTGAAATAAAAACAGAAAGTGCTGAAAAACTCAGCAGGTCTGACATCATCTGTAGGGAGCGAAACAAAGTGAAATGTGGATCTCCAAAGAAGCATCATAATCTGGCTCTAAACATGAACTTGGTTTCTCCAAATTAATGTTAAATGTTACAGGTTAACATGCTATGTTCCCCACTAACAAATACACATGCTTTACTAAGTTTATTTTCCAACTGCTAGGGCAGTATGGGATACTGTGGAACATTTGCCTCCATTCACATTGGATTAAAGAGTAACTTGGGCAGTTAGTGGGAGGATTCAATGCCTATTTGAGTGCTGGCATCTTTCATGAATGATGTCACAGAGTACCAGTCATACACACGTACCATTTTGATAACATTAGCAGTATCAGCAGTAGAGAGTTCAGTTACAGAGATCATTTGCACAGCAAAAACATTTATCCTGAATGCTCCCACTGCTGCTATGGAGACGATGGATTGAAAACATGAGATGCAGTCATGTTACAGTGCACACTCTATGAGAAGGAGCAAGTGCTTTGAGGCATGCAACCCCTAGACTCTCTATGCTCTGATTTATTTTGTCCTTTTATAAGGTCCCGAATGACTTGGGTTATAGACAGAAATAACATTTAGAGAAAAAAACAATTGTTTGGGGTATCCTATGTGGAACTGTAACAAATTGGGGCACCTCGTCTGGCTTCTGGTCATAATAGTAATGCAGGTTAAGTGTCAAAGTCCCAGCGAAGCATAGGGCTGCTGTCTCAATGGAGAAAGATGACTGATGGTGACTTTACCCTGAGGATTACCAGGCCTCAGGCTAAAGTTTAGAAGGGGAGTATCTTTATGGTAACCTCAGCTGATGTAAGAATTAAACCTGCATTGTTGGCATCACTCAGCACTGCAAACCAGTCATCCAGCCAACACAGTGTTAAAGTATGAACTGCCTGCAAAACAAAATACAGCAAGTCTTCTTCCTCAGTGAATAACACTTTGCTACACTATTGAGCCAGTGCATCGCTTGACTTCACATTCAGAATTGTTCCATGGGTGAGAAACAAAATCTATCACGTTATGTATTTGCAGTTGTCTACAAGTGTTGCTTCCTAGCAATCCCAGGAATCAGTACCTGTCCCATTGTTTCTCACTGTTATCACACAAAAAAGCTAGAATCAGATTTATCTTGATCACTTTGGCAAAGGTGCAAAGTGTTTATATTTGCCAAATGTTTTCCCTAATCTGTTAATCATTAGAGCTTCTGAAAAATGTCACAGGATTGTCACAGCGCAGTCGGAGTCAATTCAACCCATCTTTTCAGCACCAGCTCTTCAAATAAGCATGTTATCCAATCAGGGGTTAGGAATACTATGGCGAGTAACTCACCTCCTGACACCCCACAGCCCATCCATCATCTACAAGGAGTGTGATGGAATACTCCCCACTTGCATGGAAAGTTCCAGCTCCTAAAACATTCAAGAAACTTGACACCATCCAGGAAAAAAACAGCTCCCTTGATTGGCACCACATCCACAAGCATCCACTCCCTCCCATTTTGACATGCAGTAGCAGAAGTGTATACTTTCTACAAGATGCACTGCATAAAGTCACTAAAGATCCTCAGACAGCAAAATAACTTCACAGAGATGGTACCCTTTATTTATATGTGGAAAGTCCTTGACACTGGTCTGGCTTCCTCACAACCAGCTCTCAGAGTGAAGAGGATGTCTGCCATTCCTCTTTTTATAATCTCTCAGCCAGAGCTCTCTGAATGAACTAGATTAACAGCCCAAATCAGGGAACTCATATTCTCTGAGGTGCACCTGGCTGATCTCATTGCAACCACTTCCATTGGAATACCCTGCAACTCATATGCTCCATTTTCCAAATTTTCCAATGATACAGCCAGTTACAGTGCCTGTTTGAAGTACAGTTGAGTTTCAGCTAGTTACATCATTAATCCCACAAAGCAAATGGCCTCTCATCATCCCATGAAGCATTAAACAAAAGTCACATGCCTCTGCTAGTCATCTTAATTTGGTTAAAAATCCCAAAGTGGATTCCCCTGGTTCTCAAATTGCTGAGTAAAAACAATAGTGTCTCAGAATTAGAGGAGGCTTGGGGTCATAATATTCCTTAATTAAATCTGTCAACACTTGAAACGTTTTAGCATCTGGTGCCTCAGGGAATGTAAGGCTCCTTATAACCAAAAAAGCTGTGGATCTACAAGCTATCAGGTGAATTACTTGTTGCTTTCATCTGCTCCAATGTCATTTGCCCAGAAACAAATAACACACTCTTCCCACATACTGGACCCAGTTTTCAATGGCAGGGTCAAATGAGTCAAGCTTCCCAAATAACAGCATGATGCCAGAAATGTTTATCCCGACTCAAAGACAACTGTCGCAAGTGAGTTTCTTCAGGAACATGTGTTACGCTCATCCCCACTGAAATAACTCTACAGAGGCTAGCATCCTGACACCAAGTCACTCTTTATTTACAGGAGAAAAGTCCTTGACACTGGTCCGGCTCCCTCAGAGCAGATTAACAGCCCCAATCAGGTCCATCTGGCTAATCTTGTTACAATCACTAGAGACAGCACCTTCCAAACCCATGAATACTTCCATCTGGAAGGACAAGAGCACCTGATGCATGGGAAAACCACCAAATGCACTTTCCCCTCCAAGCCACTCACTGTCCTGACTTGGAAATATATCATCATTCCTTCACTGTCATTCAGTCAAAATCTTGGAATTCCCTCCCTAATGGCATGGTGGGTCACCCAGAGCACATAGATTAAAGAAGTTCAAGAAATCAGCTCACCACCACCTTCTCATAGGCGACTATGTATGGGCAATAAGTGCTGGACAGCCAGCGACAGCCTTGTCCTTTGAATTATTAAAAAAATTCAACTTGCCTCCACCACATTCTCAGGCAGTGCATTCCAGACCCAATTCACTCACTGCGTGAGAATGTTTCTCTTCATAATAGTTCCTCAAATAGCGTGAAGGTTACTGGGAGCTTCTCTGTTGACCATATTGGTATGAAATTGTTATTCATTTACTAAACATTTCCAACCTGCACCAAAGTTATAATCTCACATATTGAAAAGATTGCAATTAAAGAAACAGAAATCAACAAGTGGGACTGAACAACAGATTGGCCGTTTACACTGCCTCTAGTAAACAAGTGAAATTAATGACCATACAGAATAATGTTTCTATTACTTTCTATTATTCAGAGAAACATTAAAAAATATCAACTTATATCAAATAAACTACAATGTGACAAAGCAATATTTCAGCACACAACTATTGTCTGAACTTCACGATTTGATCACGCTACTTTCAGGGCAAATTTCATTCTGCATTTCTGCTTTGTAGAAGCTACCACAACTTACACACTACCCTGACTTGGAAGTATATGACCATTCCTTCACTGTCACTATGTCAGAATCCTGGAATTACCTCTCTAACAGAATTGTGGGTATACCTAAACAATGGGGAAAGTGAGGACTGCAGATGCTGGAGATCGGAACTGAAAATGTGTTGCTGGAAAAGCGCAGGTCAGGCAGCATCCAAGGAGCAGGAGAATCGATGTTTCGGGCATGAGCCTCCTGCTCCTTGGATGCTGCCTGACCTGCTGCGCTTTTCCAGCAACACATTTTCAACTCATACCTAAACAATGGACTGTATTTGTTCAAAAGGTGACTCACTACCTTCTCAAGGGAAACCAAGGATAAGCAATAAACAGTGACCTGCCAGCAACGTCCACATTCTGTGAAAAATACATTTTAAAACATGTGGTTCACACAACATTTTAGTTATAGCTTTCTTAAATTTCTATTCTATCTCAGTATATTATGCTGCATAACAAAAAGCAATTTTTATAACAAGTCTAACTTGACAGGCTCTGAGGGAAAACATTTACTTAGCACACATAAAAAAATATTATGGCATTGCAGACAGGTAGTGCCGCATTTGATCTCATACCGACAGATTAATTCATCACCGAGCCTATATTTTTGTACAACCTGGACAATATGTGCAGACAGCACACATGACATGGTTCCAATAATTTAGATAGTCAACCTTTTTCTCTTTGTTTCCCTTGTCTGAATTTGGTGCTAGCACACTACTCCAGTGGAAGTTGCATTTGCACTGTTTTGATTTAGATAGAACGTTACATTGATTAGAGTTGGTTGCAAAAACAGACTGACAATGGTCCAATAGAAGGACTTTAGTTGAAATTAAATTTCAATTGTATGCAGTTACTTCTGTCAGCAGTAACACCAGAACATTTCTTGTCGGTTGTGCACTTGTTTTCTCAGAGGCCAATTAGGCAGACTGTTAGCATTCAAATGCCTCTTTTCGATGTTATACTATGTGACCCTCTGATCCATACTGCTTGCCTATTTAAGTACAAGCAGGCTCACTTGCTAACACACAATTCCATCTAACACACAAACAGATCTTCAGTCACCTGTTCACACATGTTGTTAAATACATCAATTCTACAAGAATGTACCTGTTAGTTGTTGAAACATTTGGTACGTGCTTGTCTTTTGCATGGTAAGTTATGCACACATGGTAAGCAGTCTATAAATATAATTCACATTGCAGCAAAGATATCTACAAGTCAAATCTTGCTTGCAGTTTTGTGAATTTACACTTATATATCTACAAATCCAAAATGAAGGTTTCTAGTGCATTTAATCGAGAATTAGGCTACATTCAAAGGAAAAAGTGATGACAATACAGAAAAATTTGGGGATGAGGAGGCCATTTTAGAGTTTAACACTTGGTTCTGAAAACATGTCCACTCATTGAGAGGCTAGAGTTACAGAGTTTGGGAGACCTTGTTGCAGGGACATCGAATCCCTACAGTGTGGAAACAGGCCATCAGCCCACCAAGTCCACACCAACCCTTTGAAGAGTATCCCACCCAGACCCATTCCACTACATTTACCCCTGTTAGGGGTAGGGTATGGGTGGGTTGCGCTTCGGCGGGTCAGTGTGGACTTGTTGGGCCGAAGAGCCTGCTTCCACACTGTAATGTAATCTAATCTAAAAATCTAAAATAACCTACACACCCCTGAACACTGAGCAATTTAGCATGGCCAATTCACCTAACCTGAAAATCTTTGGATTGTGGGAGGAAACTGGAGCAAATTCCAAATTTGGAATCGAACCCGGGATCGTGGCGCTGTGAGGCAGTAATGCTAACCACTGAGTCACCATGCCACTCCATGCGGGGCAATGTTTTGAGTGTACAAGGCAGCAGTTTGTTAATATGAGGACTTTATTGAGTTGGACTCAAGATGTCTAACACCTTCATCAGCTTATTTGTTTGCTTCCAGCTGAACACTTTTAAGGAAAATACCTTAGTTTCTTGCAATTAAAATTTGTTTTTCCGATATTGGAAATGCATTGTTTTGTTTTAATTGATGACCTTCACAATATTTGCAACTTGTCTTTTGAGCTTGATTTTTACATTGGCTGTTGTGTGGATAGTTGTTGGTCTTCTCCACGTTGTTGTATGGTGAAGGCTGTTTTTCAATAGAGTGGACAGGTCTGAGTGACTTATCAACTTAGCTATTTCTCCACATTCTGTTCAACTATTGCCTGTACTCCTACGTCTGCACTGTGACTGCTAATTTACAAGCTCAGAGCTTCTCCACATGTTTATAACTACTTTGAGAGTCAACTTCTCATCACTTAGTCACAATGTCATAGTAGGACCTCTTTTGCCTAAGATTATTTTAATTAGCCCTTCTTTCAGTTACTCAGGTTTACAAGTTCCACCAAGTTGAGTGAATGACGTTACAAATTGATCAATGGACTCTTATTCTCCGTTGGTGCCTAATATTGAACATGTACCATTGATAATGTACCTTCACTTGGGGCTGAACATATGCCTGCAAAGCTTTAAAATTTTTGCCCATGTGTTTTTATCTGCTTTTTAAGAGATTTGGGGGTAATCTACTTTGAAACATTTCTTTCCAACAGTGATAAAAGTGCAGTAACTTGTCATTGTTCTGGTTTGTTCAATAAATTCATAGTTATTTGCATAATTCTCCCACTGTACACGTAGAATTCCCAACTCTGCCTCGCACTCCGAGTAACATGAAAAGGAGTTGGAATAGGAAAAGTTGCAACCAATTTCTCTTAAGCAGTGTTTTACCCGTGGCTTGCTTTGTTGATCTTCATTTTTGTTTCACTGACATATTACAGCTCTGCATGTACCTGTGTCTCCCTATCAGCAGCTGTGCTTTCTTACACCTCTACAACACTCATTTCAGTGCGTCTTCTGACACCATGTTTTGAGTGTACAACACAGCAGTGTGTTAACAGTCAGCAAGGTCAGTAGTGATGGGATGGCTTGATGCTAGTTATACCATATTAAGCCATGTTTAGATTCTGGATCCAACAAATGTAGCAATGCATTACATTAAATCAATGTGGTCTCAACTATTCAGTGAACTGCTGAAATGTCCAGCTTCTCTCAGCCAGTATGTCTCAAACCCAGGAGCACTATACAAGGCACAAGTTAGATCAAGGAGGTTAGACAGCGTTGATTATACAATTCTTGCTTAATAGTAAACCAATCTGGCAGTCTCTCTCTGTTAGAAGTCTCACATTTGTAGCCAGAGTTATTTTTATTATGCAACATTCTATAAACATTTACAGGCTTATAGATAACTTTCTGGCAGCCTTTTCAGTTTGGCTCTGTACTGATAAACACTATAGATTTTTCTGGTTAAGTGAATAAATAGATGATTCCATTCACTAGCAAATGGCAGGTAGCTTTAATGCAAACTGTGTGCAGATGGTGCCATGACTAAAAATTCACCGGATTTATTTTCAGCCCTGGAAGCAGAGAGACCAGGCAATTCTGGGCCGTGGTCTTCAGCTAAATATTGTCTGGGTGAAATATAATTGCTATCATGCTCCAAAGGCAGCTCACCCATTGGGAGGATTGAAACTTCAGTGATCTGTCTCTATGGCACCAGCCACACATAATCCCAGGACAGCAGGTACAGGCATCTTCAATAGGGACATCAACTGAATCCAACACTAACCTCCAGGAAGGCTATGCAGCTGGGAGCAACACTCCTGCTCCCTTTGGATCTGATTTACAGGTTTCAAGAAAGTAACTTTTGGAGGTGACCACCTGCTAGACCTGATCAATCTCCCTGAGAAATACTAAAAGAGACATTGGGATCCCCACTAGCAATAGGCCAAATACCTGGCTAAAGTGGATGCTTAGAATGGAAGCTATTTGAGGCCAGATATGATGGACATTTTTCAGGCATTGATGAGGCTCTGAAAATTTGTCTCAAAACCTAGCACACTAACCTTTACCAGCATTATTCATAGCTCTGCGTGAGACATTAGCTTGCCCATGAAGCTGAATGTGTGGAACACTACTTGGATTGGGAGACATTTTTCTTGCTAATATATGAAGAGGACAGATCAGGAGCCAAAAGCAACATAATGTTCACTAAGACCATCGCATTTTAATCTGACGGTGTTCTATTAAATATGAGAAAAAAATTCATGAAACACCTTTTGCTCACTGTTTAACTAGCATTGTTACTCAGATTTTACAGGGATTCAACCTAACATCACTTGTAGTTTGATTATCCTATACGTATTCACATTTAATTACACATTTCAAAATGTTTTGGAAATTTTGAGGCTTGTTCACTATTTATCTCTACATCAGGTAAAATAATTCCAAAATCTGTTTACACATTATATTTCCCAAACCTGTTGGATCAGATGTTGTTAGCCAGATGTAACAAAGTGCCTTGAGTAGACTGGCCTGACTCCCAAATCAAATTAATGTGACCTGGCAAAATTAAGTCCAGCAAAAAAAACCGTCCTTTGCAGAATGAAGGTCTATCTAGCAATAAGTATTGAATTTCTAATCAGTTCATCCAGTGGTTTCAAATAATCAATGAGAGGGGCAATTCTAATGCCCTCCACCCAATTCTTGTTGGTCAGAACTGGAGTTCTGAAGGACACAAATATCTTCTATTTCTTTCTCCATTCCTGGCCAGCAGCTTCATTAGTATATGCTAGTCAGGGCCAATGCTTCACAGAGAACCCCAAAGTAACATTTTAATACACCACAGGTTCTGCTCTTTGCTATTTCACAGAAGCAGGCTTGATCAAGGAGGCCCAGGTTCAAGCCCCACTTGCTCCAGAACAGACATTATTATATATTTCCACCGGGGAAATGAAGTGTAGACTGGGTGATTGCTTAGCAAAACACCTACTTTCTGCCTGCAAAAATTACCCTGAGCTTCCAGTTGCCTGCCACTTTAACACACCACCCTGTTCCCTGGCCAACATCTCTGTCTCAGGCTTGCTACAATGTTCCAGTGAAGCTCAGCGAAAGCTGGAAGAACAGCACCTCATTTTCTGCTCGGAACACTTCAGCCTTTCGGACTCATACCAAATTCAATAACTTTGGGACTTGAGCTCTCCCATCTCCTTATTCCAATCCCAGCTTTGTTATCACTTAGTCTGCTATTACATACAGCCCATTGTTAGCCACTAACAGTCCCCATTAATAGCTAGTCACCCTCCTAGCCAGATTGTTATCCACTCCTTTGTCTGTCTGTCTAACTGTTTTCTCTCTTTGAGCTTTATCCCCACCTGTCATTTACTCCTTGTCCCCCTACCTGATCTTATGCATATAAACTGACATTTTCCTAGATATCATCAGTTCTGAAGAAGGGTCATGTGACTCGAAATGTTAACTCTGATTTCTCTCCACAGATGCCAGCTTTTCCAGCAATTTTTGTTTTTGTTTCTAACATTTGCGAACAGGTTGGTTTGGAAAATATATGTTCAACTATCATTCACAAGTATTCTGTCTAATAAGCTTCAAGATCTAATCAAATGTAGATTGGGTAAGATAGCGTTACAGCTTATCCTAAGTAACAAAATGTTCCATTCAAATACTCCTTCATATAGCCACTTCGTAATCACCCCAAAGTCAGAATTACATGAAACTTCATTACTCTGTATCGAAGTCGAAGGTTTTAGCGGGGTATGGCTGATAGGGCAGTTGCATGTTCCTCCTGCAGAATGTAGCTGGTGAGAGACACATCACATGTCTACGCTGGCCATGTCTACAGGAAGTGCACCCAACTCCAGCTCCTCGAAAACCAAATTAGGGAACTGGAACTAGAGTTGGATGAACTGCGGATCATCCGGGAGGCTGAGGACGAAATTGAGAGGAGGTGGGCACTCCTTAGACACAGGATAAGGGCAGGTGGTTACAGTCGGGGGAGGAAAGGAACCGATAGACAGAGCAGGGATCCCCTGTGTTTAGATCAGAGTGGTGCTGAAAAAGCACAATAGGTCAGGCAGCATCTGAGGAGCAGGAAAATCGACGTTTCGGGCAAAAGCCCTTTATCAGGAATAGGTTCCTGAAGAAGGGTTCATGCCCAAAACGTCGATTCTCCTGCTCCTTGGATGCTGCCTGACCTGCTGCGCTTTTCCAGCAACACATTTTCAGCACCAATGGCATAGCCAGGAAAAGGATTGAGGATCTGAAAAGTGACTACAGAGAGCTAGGTTGGAAGCTGAAGAGCAGGACGAGTAGAGTAGTGATCTCAGGTTTGCTACAGTGCCATGAAATAGTGAGGTGAGGCTTGCTAGAAAGGAGCTCAAAAATGGACTGAGGAGAGCCAGAAGGGGGCATGAAAAAAGCTTGGTGGGAAGGATTAGTGAGACCCAAAGGCATTTTACTCATTCGCGAGGAATAAGACAATGATCAGGGAGAAGGTAGGGCCGGGCTTATGCCCGAAACGTCGATTCTCCTGTTCCCTGGATGCTGCCTGACCTGCTGCGCTTTTCCAGCAACACGTTTTCAGCTCTGATCTCCAGCATCTGCAGACCTCACTTTCTCCCCAGTCAGGGATAGTGTAGGGAACTTGTGCATGGAGTCTGAGCAGATAGGGGAAACCCTAAATGAGTTTTTTGCTTCAGTTTTCACTAAGGAAAAGGACCTTGTTGTTAATGAGAACTGGGAACTTGGCTTGAACAGATCAAGATTGATGAAGCTGATGTGCTGGAAACTTTGCCAAACATTAAGATTGATAAGTACCCAGGGCCAGACGAGATTTATCCTAGGTTGCTCCAGGAAGTGAGAAAGGAGGTTGCTAAGCCACTGTTGAAGATCTTTGTTTCCTCACTCTCCACGAGAGTCGTACTGGAGGAATCGACGGAGACGAGTGTTGTTCCTCTTTTCAAGATGGGTAATAGGGAAATCCGTGGTAATTACAGACCAGTCAGTTTTATGTCTGTAGTCAGCAAGGTTTTGGAAAGAATTCTAATTTATGACTATTTGGAAAGCATAGCGTGATTAAAAGCAATCAACATGGCTTTGTGAGGGGCAGATCATGCCTCACAAACCTTATTGAGTTCTTTGAGGCAGTGACGAGACATTTTGATGACAGTTGAGCAATCGATGTGGTGCATATGGACTTGAGCAAGGCATTTGATAAGGTTCTCCACGGTAAGAGGAGAGGTACGGAATACAGGGAGATTTGGCTGTCCGGATTCAGAATTGGGTTGGCTGACAGAAGGTAGATGGAAAGTATTCTGCCTGGAGGTCAGTGGTGAGTGGTGTCTCACAGCGCTCTGTTCTTGGGCCTCTGCTCTTTGTAGTTTTTATAAATTACTTGGATGAGGAGATTGAGGGGTGGTAGGGTTAGTAAATTTGCCGATGACACAAAAGTTTGAAGGAACTATTGATAGTATCGAGGGCTGTTGCATGCTGCAGGGCGACACTGACAGGATGCAGAGCTGGGCTGAGAAACAGCAGATGGAGTTCAACCTGGATAAATGCGAAGTGATGCATTTTGGAAGGTCAAACTTGACGGCTGAATATAGGATTAAAGACAGGATTCTTGAACCGGAACAGGGGGATCTTGGTGTTCAAGTGCATAGATCCTTCAAAGTTGCCACCCAAGTGGATAGGGTTGTTAAGAAAGCATATGGTTTATTGGCTTTCATTAACGGGGGACTGAGTTTAGGAGTAATGAGGTTTTGCTGCAGCTCTACAAAACCCTGGTGAGACCACACTTGGAATATTATGTCCAGTTCTGGTCACCCTATTATAGGAAAGATGTAGAGGCTTTGGAGAGGGTGCAAAGAAGGTTTACCAGGATGCTGCCTGGACTGGATGACTTGTCTTACGAAGAGAGGTTGACTAAGCTTGGACATTTCTCTCTGGAGAGAAGGAGGAAGAGAGGTGACCTGATCGAGGTGTACAAGGTAATAAGAGGCATGGATAGAGTCAATAGCCAGAGACTTTTCCCCAGGACAGGATTGACTGGCACGAAGGGTCATAGTTTTAAGGTGTTACATTTTTTTTTTACATTTACATTACAGTGTGGAAACAGGCCCTTCGGCCCAACAAGTCCACACTGACCCGCCGAAGCGCAACCCACCCATACCCCTACATTTACTCCTTATCTAACACTACGGGCAATAGCATGGCCAATTCACCTGACCTGCACATCATTGGACTGTGGGAGGAAACCGGAGCACCCGGAGGAAACCCACGCTGACACGGGGAGAACGTGCAAACTCCACACAGTCAGTCACCTGAGGCGGGAATTGAACCCAGGCCTCAGGCGCTGTGAGGCAGCAGTGCTAACCACTGTGCCACCGTGCCACTGTGCCACCGTGTTAGGGAGAAGGTATAGAGGAGATACCAGATCTTCACGCAAAGAGTTGTGAATGCATGAAATGTGTTGCTAGCGGCGGTGGTGGAAGCAGAGTCACGAGAGACATTGAAGCAACTGCTGGACATGCATATGGACAGCAGTAAATTGAGGGGTGGGTAAGTTAGATTATTTTATTTTAGATTAGGCTTAATCCTTGGCATAACATCATGGGCTGAAGGGCCTGTTCTGTGCTGTACCTTTCTATGTTCTATGTTTCCTTCTTCAGATTTTGAGGCTGATATTCATTCTGCCTGAAGGTAAAAGGATTTATATATGGGATAATGTTAAATGAGTCATTGTGCATAATGCAATGTTTTGCAGAGTTCAGCCTTTTACAAATGAGAACACACACTCATCAGAACACTAACAACAAATGACGGCAGCTTATATAAAAGGGTTTTATGTGGTTTGACGCATAACTCACAGGTCGTACTGCGCTGTACAGTAGAACCCTGGACCCGTGGGGGATATGTTCCAAGCCCCACCGTGGAAGCCTGAAACTGCGGGTAGGTGCAAACCCATTCATTTAAATGGAAACGTACCATCCCAGCAGCCTCCTGGTCCCTGGTTGTGCAATGTTCCCTATAATATGTTCGAGCTGCAGTAAACTGCGGGTAACTGAAACCACAGAAATCTTCCGTGGATACGGGGATCGCCTTATAATTTCAAAGAGCTCTCCATAACACTGCATGCAGATTTTTTTTCACATTAGATTTATTGGCTTTGCAAGAATGATTCTCATCTGGATAACTGATATCACTGCAGGACATGAAGCATTTTTTAATCATCCATTTTTACTGATGAATATTCCCTGATCACCCAGGACAAAATCAGGTACACAGTAAATGTCTTGGATTGCAGTTTTGATATTTGCCTGAGGCCTGTTTTGAAATAACCAGGTAGTGTACTAGGAGCAGGTGCCTCACTGTGCACGTGATGAACTTCTCTCTAACTCCTCTCCATTTCTATGAATAAACTCTCCTTGATATTTTTTCTAATCAACCTATTGAGGGATGTGATTACATATCTCTGGAGCAGGAGGGGGCTGGAACCAGGTCCTGAATATATAATCTGATAATGTAGCAAGTTTTTGAAGTATAACCTTTTTTCTAGTTCCCAACAGAAATCAACAGGTTTGGTAAATTAAACAGGTCATTCTCAATTCATTTCAATGACAGCTACAAGCTAGTGAGAGCAGGAATAGGAGGATAGAACAGATGAATGCATGGCTGAGGAGCTGGTGTATGGGAGAAGGATTCACTTTTTTGGATCAATGGAATCTCTTTTGTGGTAGAAGTGACCTGAACAAGAAGGACGGTTTGCACCTAAATTGGAAGTGGACTAATATACTGGCAGGGAAATTTGCTAGAGCTGCTCGGGAGGATTTAAACTAGTAAGATGGGGGTTAGGACCCAGGGAGATAGTGAGGAAAGAGATCAATCTGAGACTGGTACAGTAGAGAACAGAAGCCAGTCAAACAATCAGGGCAGACAGGGACAAGGTAGGACTAATAAATTAAACTGCATTTATTTCAAGGCAAGGGGCCTAACAGGGAAGGCAGATGAACTCAGGGCATGGTTAGGAACATGGGACTGGGATATCATAGCAATTACAGAAACATGGTTCAGGGATGGGCAGGACTGGCAGCTTAATGTTCCAGGATACAAATGCTATAGGAAGGATAGAAAGGGAGGCAAGAGAGGAGGGGGGAGTGGCGTTTTTGATAAGGGAAAGCATTACAGCTGTCGGAGGAAGGATATCCCTGGAAATACATCCAGGGAAGTTACTTGGGTGGAACTGAGAAATAAGAAAGGGATGATCACCTTATTGGGATTGTATTATAGACCCCCTAATAGTCAGAGGGAAATTGAGAAACAAACTTATAAGAAGATCTCAGCTATCTGTAAGAATAAGAGGGTAGTTATGGTAGGGGATTTTAACATTCCAAACATAGACTGGGACTGCCATA
>NC_057740.1:21104017-21163634 GCF_004010195.1 Chiloscyllium plagiosum | reverse complement strand
AGTATACTTAAGAGGGAAATCAGGAGGGCAAAAAGGGGACATGAGATAGCTTTGGCAAATAGAGTTAAGGAAATTCCAAAGGGTTTTTACAAATACATTAAGGACAAAAGGATAACTAGGGAGAGAATAGAGCCCCTCAAAGATCAGGAGAATTGACGTTTCGGGCATAAGCCCTTCTTCAGGCTTATGCCCGAAACGTCGATTCTCCTGTTCCCTGGATGCTGCCTGACCTACTGCGCTTTTCCAGCAACACATTTTCAGCTCTGATCTCCAGCATCTGCAGACCTCACTTGGGCCCCTCAAAGATCAGCAAGGCAGCCTTTGTGTGGAGCTGCAGAAAATGGGGGAGATACTAAACAAGTATCTTGCATCAGTATTTACTGTGGAAAAGGATATGGAAGATATAGAAAGTAGTGAAATAGATGGTGACACCTTGCAAAATGTCCATATTACAGAGGAAGAAGTGCTGGATGTCTTGAAGAAGGTGGATAAATCCCCAGGACCTGATCAGGTGTACCTAGAACTCTGTGGGAAGCTAGAGAAGTGATATATTTGAGATATTTGTATCATCGATAGTCACAGGTGAGGTGCCGGAAGACTGGAGGTTGGCTAACGTGGTGCCACTGTTTAAGAAGGGCGGTAAAGACAAGCCAGGGAACTATAGACCAGTGAGCCTCACATCGGTGGTGGGCAAGTTATTGGAGGGAATCCTGAGGGACAGGATGTACATGTATTTGGAAAGGCAAGGACTGATTAGGAATAGTCAACATGGTTTTGTGCATGGGAAATCATGTCTCACAAACTTGATTGAGTTTTTTGAAGAAGTAACAAAGAGGATTGATGAGGGCGGAGCGGTAGATGTGATCTATATGGACTTCAGTAAGACGTTCGGCAAGGTTCCCCATGGAAGACTGGTTAGCAAGGTTAGATCTCATGAAATACAGGCAGAACTAGCCATTTGGATATAGAACTGGCTCAAAGGTAGAAGACAGAAGGTGTTGGTGGAGAGTCATTTTTCAGACTGGAGGCCTGTGACCAGCGGAGTGCCACAAGGATTGGTGCTGGGTCCACTACTTTTTGTCATTTACATAAATGATTTGGATGTGAGCATAAAAGGTACAGTTAGTAAGTTTGCAGATGACACCAAAATTGGAAGTGTAGTGGACAGCAAAGAAGGTCACCTCAAATTACAACAGGATCTTGACCAGATGGGCCAATGGGCGGAGAATTGGCAGATGGAGTCTAATTCAGATAAATGCGAGGTACTGCATTTTGGAAAAGCAAATCTTAGCAGGACTTATACACTTAATGGTAAGGTCCTGGGGAGTGTTGCTGAACAAAGAGACCTTAGAGTGCAGGTTCATAACTCCTTGAAAGTGGAGTTGCAGATAGATAGGATAGTGAAGAAGGAATTGGTATGCTTTCCTTTATTGGTCAGAGTATTGAGTACAGGAGTTGGGAGGTCATGTTGCGGCTGTACAGGACATTGGTTAGGCCACTGTTGGAATATTGCATGCAATTCTTGTCTCCTTCCTATCGGAAAGATGTTGTGAAACTTGAAAGAGTTCAGAAAAGATTTACAAGGATGTTGCCAGGGTTGGAGGATCTGAGCTATATGGAGAGGCTGAACAGGCTGGGGCTGTTTTCCCTGGAGCGTCGGAGACTGAGGGGTGACCTTATAGAGGTTCACAAAATTATGAGGGGCATGGGGAGGACAAATAGACAAAGTCTTTTCCCTGGGGTCAGGGAGTCCAGAACTAGAGGGCATAGGTTTAGGGTGAGAGGGGAAAGATATAAAAGGGACCTAAGGGGCAACTTTTTCATGCAGAGGGTGGTACGTTTATGGAATGAGGTGCCAGAGGAAGTGGTGGAGGCTAGTACAATTGCAACATTTAAAAGGCATTTGGATGTGTATATGAATAGGAAGGGTTTGGAGGGATATGGGCCAGGTGCTGGCAGGTGGGATTAGAGTGGGTTGGGAAATCTGTTCGGCATGGACGGGTTGGACAGACGGGTCTGTTTCCATGCTGTACATCTCTATGACTCTATGACAGGATGCCTGAAAGTTTGGACTGGGTTACTTAGCCCTTATTGGAGCTTTTGCGTTAAAGAAGAGAAACAACCTTTAAGACAGATCAGTGGAAGTTCTCAAGATGAGTGACATAAGGTGACACAAACTTGAGACAGAATGTGAACGTCAGTACACGATTCTTATTCGCTTCAATTGTGCAAAATTTCAATGATCAAACACATCTTTGCTCACTCCTATGTAACAGAGTCCCAATTGAAAAGCCCTTTACTATAATTGTCAAAGCAAGCGTATAACCCAGCTGGATGATGGAGGAAAGACATTCAAGGAGAATAATCAGGTTGAAGTTTTTAATAGTTACAATGATACAGAGAAGGACAAAAAGGATAATGCACCACAGCCACAGTCACAGAGAATGGTTCTTGTGACCTTGATTAATGCCATTTGATGTTGTGATTCGGTTTGCAGCTAATTAAATTACTTTTGAAATCTGTTACTGCTGTTTTGTAGGAAAGCACAGCACAAATTACACACAATGGGATGACACAGTCAATAATGAGGTGAACAATCAATAAATCTATGTGAAACCGCACCCACCCCCAGTTCTTCTTTGTAAAATACCAGAATATCTTTTTGCCGATCTGAACTTGAAGATGGGACATCAAACTAATATGTCCTTGCAGGTTACTTGACCAGAAATATGGCCACAGTGGGATCAAGACTATACAGCCCTTAAAAATGACCACAGGGCCTTAGAGAGACAATTACTTTGTCCTCTTCAATGTAATGAAGGCAGCACACCAACCTCATGCTGCCTGTCAATTAATATAACTGCATAGTACAACTAAAATTAACTGAGCTGTTAAGCAGCTGCACGCCTCAACACCAGGCCCAAAAGCGTGAGAGATTTCCATGAGTTAAAACTAGCCTGCACTACTTTAAAAAACACAGCTGTACCTCTGAAACAGGAAGTGGTTTTAGCAGATGAGGAAAGTCCATGTGCAAGTTAATCTGACATGGAGAAAGGAGAAATATAGGCAGCAGCCCACTCCAAGCTTCTCAGATGTTGCACTGAAGGCTTAATCAAACAAATGCAAAGAAGAGGTGAGTGTATCAGTCGGGGTGCAGGAGGCCCTTCAGATAGAAACTGATAAGGCTGTGGGATTAGATAGCTGTGGCAGTCAGTGTCCGGATCAAATCCCGAGGATGTGGATGCAGTGTTATGAAAAATGCTTAGGGTCAATTAATTCATCACCAAATGTCATGACTACCAACTGTATCCTAGCTTAACGCATGCTTCATGCTACAGTTACCATCAATCTCTATTAATTTGGACCCATGCCTAAAATTCACTGCTCCATTTCACCTTCACTCAAGTTGTGCTGCTGCAATTCTCACATCCACATCTTTCACTGCTTGTATACTATTCCAATCTATTTAAAAATGACAGTCACACCAACCTTTAGCATTTAGACAGACGCATGTCCAGGCAGGGAATAGAGGGATTCAGACCAAACACAGGCAGATGGGATTAGTTTAGACTGGCAACATGGTCAGCACAGACATGGTGGGCTGACGGCCGTTCCTCTCCCCTACTGTTCTATGTTCAACTAAACAAATTGCTCCACACTCCTGTCACACTTGTCCCTCTCTTGCAGGATCAAATGAGACACAACAATAGACGACAGAATGTAATGAGTTGTGAAAAGGTATTTAAAATAACCATGACATCAACAAAAGCAGAACCAAGATCAATAGGATTAGAAGTAGATTCTTACTTGCATTTTTTTCTGAATAGGTTATCCAAGAACTGAAGCCTGTCTCAAGTTATAATAAGTGCTATGATTGCTTTCAACAGTCCAGAATGTAATGTGCATTTAATGTGTTATCAACCATAAAGTCAAGTTGCCCTCAAATCCTAAAAGCTTAATCACTGACATCAGTAACAGGGCAATTTATGGATAATAGTGCTCTTAGGATTTAGATGATCGTCAGATGATAATTATGACAGAGTATGACTGATACCATCTGTTAATTCAAATGTGATCTCGATCCCATCAGACCAGAACTCATCCAAGATCTAAACACTGATCCACCAATGGGATACCAAGATCCTGTTTTATTTGGACATCTCTTTCCTTTACCAAGTATTGGGGAAGCAGAACACTGTGTTCTGTGGGTGCTCTGAAACTGCGTACTAATATCGACTCAGAAGTCAAATATTTATACAGTCAGCATTCATTCAGAGTCCAATAAGTACACAGGGATATGTTAATAGTTCTCCATTGTACCATGCTGTACAATTAATTAACTATTCTGTTAATAATCTCTCATTTCAATCAATAATTCTAAAGCTTTCAATGATTTCTGTTTTTTGCATCCAGAAAGGTTACAGTAAAACAGTTCTGAATATTATGTGAAGCTACCCTCAATCAAATTACAGTATTAAATTCGCAGCATTACTTCAAAATCACAGCTATCGGGTTGTATGTAGCACTACACATGGATGCACAATATTTACCGATTTAGTATGGTGCTAATTTTCAATATTAGTGTAAATCAAGTTTAAATGGTTAAGAATTGGTACTAATCCTGTCAAACTGGTAATGTGCTAAAATATTATTTTCTTTGGTTCAACCCATTCATAAATTCAGTACAGACATGGTCAAGTAACAGAATTAAAAGTACAAATAGAAATTGTTTGGAAGTTGACAATGAATAGATGGGCAAAACTTATGGAAAAGGAAACTCTAATGTGTATGCTTCATGCTGTAGTTGACAACTTGTTGGTCAAAGACCTCAAAGGTTGACGCCAAGCCCATGATCTACAGGGCAGTAATGTTACTAGCTCTCCTATATGTGTCAGAGACATGGACAATGAACAGCAGACACCCCAAATCCCTGGAGAAATATCAACAGCCACACCTCCACAAAATCCTGCAAATCCAATGGTAGGCAAGGCACTCCAGTATTAGTGGACTCTCTTAAGTCAACAAAGTAGTACAGGTTGTGGTCAATCGCTTACACTGGTGAACCACACTGTCCACATGCATGACTCAAAACTTCCAAATAAGTTAATTACACTGAGATTCAACATGGCAGGTGGTTACCAGGATGGTAGAGGAAATCCTTTAGGAAGTCCTCAAAGCCACCTGAAAAATTATATAATATCCTCAACTGATTCATTAGAATCTCTAACCACTGATCTCCCAGTTTGGAGAAGAAGCATTGACGAAGGAGCCAACCATTTCAAACAGTTCCATCTGGCCCAGATGGAAGCCAACAGTGGAAGGAACGGGCAGTAACCTGAGCATGAGGCTGGACAACCACACCTAGCCAGGCAGATCAAGAGGTGGAGAAGTCAATGTTTTGGCTGCAACCCCTCTTCAGTCGTGAAGAAGAGTTACACCTGAAATGTTGACTTCTACACCTCCTGATGCTGCCTGAATTGTTGTGTTCTTCCATCCTCCTCCTTGTCTACCTTGGATTCTAGCATCTGCAGTTTTTTTGTAAGTAACTTGAGCATCCCATTTCACGAGTTTTAGAAATACTACCTGCTCTACCTGTGCAGAGTGTGCAGATCCTGAGCTACCTTAGGACCCATAAACAGTGGAGTGGAAGAAAGTCATCCTTGATCCCAAGGAACTACCTTTGGACAAACTGACCATTAACATCATTAGTCATCTACAAAAGTATGGCAATGTTGTGACCCTGAAGAACTATCCTACATTGATTGTCCTATGCATTATCTTTTCCACAAAATAATGTGTCTGATGAAAAGGAGTCATTCATGAAGGTTGGATAAAATCTGAATTTGATTGGTAAATGCTGATAGATCCATTCATATTCCTTCACACATTTACATCTCATCAAGATTTGCTGTCTCAAAATATCTTACAAGCTATACACCTGCCTGTACCATTTATGATTAGAGAAAACTGCTGGCTCTGGTTCATTATTTTTGTCATTCATTTCCCCCACTCCAATTTCTCTGTCCTTCTTCTGAGAGTGGTAGGTTGCAAGCCTATGGATATTCACAGGCACAATGGTCATTCTGAATCCTGAATTCTAAACAATGATTATCAGTAGTGTATTATATGAGTCATATAGAGTCACAGAGTCATCGAGATGTACAGCATGGAAACAGACCCTTTAGTCCAACTTGTCCAAACCAACCAGATATTCAAAATAAATCTAGTCCTACGTGCCAGCACCTGGTCCACATCCCTCTAAAACCTTCCTATTCATATATCCATCCAGATGCCTGTTAAATGTTATATTTGTACCAGCCTCCACCATTTCCTCTGGCAGCTCATTCCATACATGCACCACCCATTGCGTGAAAAAGTTGCCTGTGGGTTCCTTTTAAATCTTTCACCTCTTACCCAAAACATATGCCCTCTAGTTTTAGACTCCTCCACCCCAGGGAAAAGACCTTGTCTATTAACCCTATCCATGCCCCTCATGATTTTATAAACCTCTATAAGGTAACCCCTCAGCCTCCAACGATCCAAGGGAAATAGTCCAGCCTGTTCAGCCTCTCCCTATAATTCAAACACTCCACCCTGGCAACATCCTTGTAAACCTTTTCTGAACCTTTTCAAGTTTCACAACATTCGTCCTACAGCAGGGAGACAAGAATTGCGCACAGTATTCCAAAAGTGGCCTAACCACATTCCTGTATAGCCGCAAATTGATCTCCCAAACTCCTAAACTCAATGCACGGACCAATAAAGGAAAGCATACCAAATGCTGCCTTCACTATTCTATTTACCTGTGACTCCACTTTCAAGGAACTATGATCCTGCACTCCAAGGTCTCGTTGTTCAGCAACGCTCTCCAGGACCTTACCATTAAGAGTATAAGTCCTGTCCTGACTTGTCTTTCCAAAATGCAGCACCTCGCATTTATCTAAATTAAACTCCACCTGCCACTTTTCAGCTCATTGGGCCATCTGATCAAGATCCTATTGTACTCTGGGTAACCTTCTACAAAGTCCACTACACCTTCAATTTTAGTGTCTTCTGCAAACTTACAAACCACACATCCTATGCTCACATCCAAATAATTTATATAAATGACAAAAAAAGTGGACCCAGCACCAATCCTTGTGGCACACCACTGGTCCCAGACCTCCGGTCTGAAAAGCAGCTCTCCACCATCAACCTGACTTCTACCTTTGAGCCAGTTCTGTATCCAAATGGCTAGTTCTCCCTGTATTCCATGTGATCTAATCTTGCTAACCAGTCGAATGCCTTACTGCTGTCCATATAGATGAAGTCCACCACTCTGCCCTCACCAATTCTCTTTGCCACTTCTTCAATAAACTCAATTAAGTTAGTGAGACACTATTTCCCACGCACAAAGCCATATTGACTATTTCTAATCAGTCAAATCAGTCCTTGCCTTTCCAAATATATATACATCCTGTCCCTCAGGATCACCCAGGCTTTTCCTTACCACCTTTTTTAAATAGTGGCACCACATTAGCCAACCTCCAGTCTTCTGGCACTTCACTTATGGCTATCAATGATACAAATATTTTAGCATGGGGCTCAGCACTCACTTCCCTAGCTTCCCACAGAGTTCTAGTGTACAGCTGATCAGATACCAAGAATTTATGCAACTTTATGCATTTTAAGCCGTTCAGGACCTCCTCCTCTGTAATATGGACATTTTTCAAGATGTCGCTATTTATTTCCCCACGTTCTATATCTTCCATTTCCTTCTCCACAGTAAACACTGATGCAAAACAATTATTTAAGATCTTCCCCATCTCCTGCTGTTCCACATATAGGCTAATCTTTGAAAGGCCTATTCTCTCCCGAGTTACCCTTTTAACCTTAATGTATTTGTAGAATCTCTTTGGATTCTGCTTAACCGTATTTGCCAGAATTATCTCATGCCCCCATTTTGCCCTCCTGATTTCCCTCTTAAGTATACTCCTACTGCCTTTATACTCTCCTAAGGATTCACTCGATCTCTGCTGTCTACACTTGACATATACTTTCTTTTCTTTCATGACCAAAACCTCAAATTCTCTCATCATCAGCATTCCCTCCCAGCCTTGCCCTTCTTCTTTCCAGGAACATATTGTGCCTGGACTTTCATTATCTCATTTTTGAAGGCTTCACATTTTCCAGCTGTTCCTTCACCTGCAAACATCCGTCGCCCCAATTAACTTTTGAAAGTTCCCAGCTAATACCATCAATATTGATCTTCCTCCAATTTAGAACTCACACTTTTTCATCTGGTCTATCCTTTTCTATCACTATTTTTAAAATTATAGAATTATGGTCATATCACACCTCAGTCACCTACCCCGCGTTACTTCCCAAGAGTTTGTCAAGTTTTGGAAGTTCTCTTGTACTGCATAAGAAAATTTTCTTGTACACACTTAACAAATTGCTCTCCATTCAAGCCCTTAACACATTGGCAGTTCCAGGCTATTTTTCGAAAGTTAAAATCCCCGATCATAACCACCCTATTATTCTTACAGATAACTGAGACCTCCTTACAAATTTGTTCCTCAATTTCCTGCTGACTATTGGGGGGGTCTATAGAAACATAACACCATAAGGCATAGGAGCAGGAGTTAGGCCATTCAGCCCACTGAATCTGCTCTGCCATTCAACCATGGCTGATAAGTTTCTCAACCCCATTCTCCCGATTTCTACCCATAACCCTTGATACTCAAGAACCTATCTAACTCAGTCTTAAATACACTCAATGACCTGGCCTCCACAACCTTCTGTGGCAATCAATTCCCTAGATTCCCCACTGTCTGGCTGAAGACGTTTCTCCTTATCTCCATTCTAAAAGGACTTCCCTTTACTTTAAGGCTGTGCCCTCAAGTCCTAGTCTCTCCTACCAATGGAAACATTTTCCCAACATTCACTCTGTCCAGGCCATTTAGTGTTCTATAAGTTTCAATTAGATCCCCCCCTCATCCTTCTAAACTCCATCAAGTATAGACCCAGAATCCTCATGAGTTAAGATTTCATTCCTGGCGCCATTCTCGTAAACCTCCACTGAACGTGCTCCAGGGTCAATACATCCTTCCTGAGATATGGGGCGCAAAACTGCGCACAATACTCCAAATGTGGTCTGACCAGACCCTTCTTGAGCCTCAGAATTACATCAGTGTTTTTATATTCAAGTCCTCTCAAAATAAATGCCATCATTGCATTTGTCTTCCTAACAACTGAAGGAATCCTGGACTAGAACTCCCAAGTTTCTTTGCACGTCACACTTCTGAATTTTCTCACCATTTAGAAAATAGGCATGAATCTCATAAGGTGATCGGCCCTTTCTTATTTCTCAGTTCTACCCAAATAATTTCCCTGAAATATCCTGCCTAAGTACAGCCATAATCAAATATATCACTGCCCCTCCTCTCTTGTTCCCCTCCTCTTTTGCCCTCCTTTTTATCCTTCCTATAGTATCTATATACTGGAACATTAAGCTGCCAGTCCTGTCCATCCCTGAACCACGTTTCTGTAATTGCTATGATAGCTCAGTCCCATGTTCCCAACCATGCCCTGAGCTCATCTACTTACTAATTAGGCCTCTTACTTTGAAATAAATGCAGTTCATTTGAAATAAATCCAGTCCTACCTCATTCTCTGCCATGTTCCTGCCTGCCCAGACTGTTCGACTTGGTCCTTTTCCTAACTTGTCTCAGACTTATCTCTTTCCTCACTATCTCCCTGGGTCACCCCCATCCTTCCTAGCTTAAGTCATCTCGAGCAACTCTAGCAAATCCTCCTGTCAGTATATTAGTCTCCTTCCACTTCAGGTATAATCCGTCCTTCTTGTACACGTCACTTCCAACCTAGAAGAGATTCCAATGATCCAAAAATGCAAATCCTTCTCTCCTGCACCAGCTCCCTAGCCACGCATTCATCTGCACTATCCTCCTCTTCCTAGCTTTGGGACGGTAAGTAATCTAGATACTACTACCCTCAAGGACCTCCTTTTTACATTCCTGACTAACTTCCTGTATTCTGTCCTCATAATCTCATCCTTTACTCTTCCTATGTTGTTAGTTCCAATGTGTACAATGACCTCCTGCAGGTCCCTCTCCCCTTTGCGAATATTTGCACCCTCTCTGAGATATCTTTGATCCTGTCACCAGGGAGGCTACACACCATTCAGATGTCTCGCTGTTGGCTGCAGAAACATCTGTCTGTGCTCTGAATGGACAGTCCCATATCACAATCAATCACGTGGAACCTGATGTACCCCTTGTTACATTAGAGCCAATCCCAGTACCAAAAACATGGCTGTTAATGCTACATTCCCCTGAGAGTTCATCACTCCCTACATTTTCCAAAACAGCATACCAGTTTGAGATGCAGACGGCCAAAGGAGTCTCCTGCATGACCTGTCTCTCTCTCTCTCTCCCTTACCTTTTCTGGAGTCAATTCATCTACCTGAATGGATCTTCAGTTTTTCTATCTTCCTGCAACTGCCATCCTTGCTCTTGTAAATTCCTCATTACCTCTAGCTGTCACTCCAACCGATCCACGTGATCTGATAGGATTGGCAACCAAACACATTTCCTGCAGCATAATCATCAGTATCATGGAAACTCTCTCTACTCTCCCACATATTACATTCATTGTCATCATAGTTGTGCCAAATCCCCAGTTTACAAGTATTCACATCTAAAATGATTAGATTCAGGAATGGAAACTTATCATCAACATAAAAATGTGAACTGTTGCTCTGCCCACAAATGCAGCCTGACTTTTGAGTGTCTCTAGCATTTCCTGTTTTTAATTTAGATTTATAGCATCTGCAGTATTTTATCATTTGAGGTTCATTATCATTTTGTTTCTCTCCTAAACTTTAATTTAGAACCTTTGCACTCACATCACTGACTTGGATAAGGGTTTAACTTGACTTGACAATGTGCAATAAATTTACACATACTACAATCCAAAAAAACAATGTGTGGTCAGATGGATACAACACAATTAGGCCAATTTGTTTTGTTGCAAGTAAGTTTGCAAAATAAGTTTGGCCTATTTAATGTTAAGCATTTGTACAATAGCACACAGTTTCCTAATGACTTCAAAGTTGTACAGTATTCCATAATTGAGTGACCATTAGAAAATCATGTAATGCATTCAGTTATTTATTTTTATGCACTAAAGGATCTACAGCGCCCAAAACTCACAATTAAAAACATAAAACTTGCCATAGTCAATGTTCTCATTAAGTAGACACAATGTTAAGTTTTCTAAGCATTCTGCATGAAAGTTACAGAAATCTCCTCTCAGTACAGGTTATCCCAGCATTACATTTCAATCACCATCCATTTAACACAAGTTTTATTAGCGATGTTTGAGAAGATTTGTAGCTCAGGTTGAGTTTCAGGTTGTAAATTTGCTCACTGAACTGGTCGGTTTGATCTCAGACGTTTCATCATCAGGCTAGGTAACGTCATCAGTGAGTCTCCATTGAAGCGTTGGCGTTCCGTCCCACTTTCTATTTATGTGTCTTGGTCTGTTAAGGTGGGCGATATCATTTCCAGTTCTTTTTCTCAGAAGTTGGTAAATGGGGTCCAAATTGGTGTTTATTGATGGAGTTCCGGTTTGAAACCAGTTCAAACTGGAACTCCATTCAATAAACACATCAATTTGGACCCCATTTACCAACCTCTGAGAAAAAGAACCAGAAATGATATCACCCACCTTAACAGACCAAGACACATAAATAGAAAGTGGGACAGAACACCAACGCTTCAATGGAGACTCACTGATGATGTTACCTAGCCTGATGATGAAACGTCTGTGATCAAACCTACCAGCTCAGTGAGCAAATTTACAACCTGAACAAGTTTTATTTCAATGAAACATAGTTCTTAGGTAATGACCTAAAATGCACTGATCTTGCTGAAACATGTCATGCTAAAGAGCAGTCACAGTCAGTTCTCACAGGGGAAATTCCCAATATTGTATGTTGCTGGTCTGTGTTATCACAGTAGTGACACAAACAGAAAGCATACTATGCTAAACTGATTTACAAGCTAATCTGGTGCTATCATTCCTTCAAATGTATTCCTATCTCTTCTTCAAATGGGTGAGGTATTAGAGGCTATATCTTACCTTGAAAGCAAGAGAGAAGATTTCCCTTGAACCAGTTAACCATTAGCTAATAATATTCCAATTTTTCTTTTTAATAGATTCAGATTGAAGAAGATATTTGGAGCTTCAAGGCTTTGAGAAAATTTATCAATTGAAGTTTGGAAATAAAGTGAGGATAAATTCCCCTATGCATTATATTCTCTGCAAAACAAAGTATCTGATGAAAAGGACTCATTCACGAAGTTTGGATAAAATCTGAGGTTGATAAGTAAATGCTGATGGATCTGTTCACAAACAAACTTCTATATGTGGATGACTCTCAGCATGCTCGCTTGTGAAAGGAACTCTGTTTGATCAAATGAAAGCAGTGATGGTACTTGGTTAAATTCAAATGAAGCGTGTAAAAGATATCAAGTTTCATCAGTGCTCAACTATGCACACGTTTATATTCATCCTGGGATGCTGACTTTTGCAAGACTTTTGCATCTGACTAAAACTTGTCTGGCGGGAAAGAGTTGGACTGGCCACAAATTTTGACACCATATCCAATCACACCTCCCTTCAAAGTCAATGGACAACAAAACCAGATATCTCAGTCCATCAATTTCATACCAGTTCAAATGCTCTCATACTTCTTATGATTAAATGGGGAAAAGGAGTTGATAAAGATGATACTCCTTTTTCAGTTAATTCAGACCCTCCTTATCAGCAGAAACAAATTTCGGCCATCCTTGAATGGTCTTTTATTCCAAGCACATATTATCCTGCATATAAAATAACCGATTTTTTGGAGCCATTTTTCAATGAGTTTTGTTCTGATTAGTCTTAGTCATCTCTTCATAATTTTGAAAATTTCTACTTATGTTACCTTGAAGTGTCTTCTATTCTGATAAATCAAGGCTAATTCATTTCAGATTTCCTCATAACTGGGATTCCTGAAACCTTTGCTATCTCTGTTCTCTTACCCTCAAGGACAATATTATTCTTCTTTTGCTATTGAATACAATACTCTAGACAGGCTCTGCCACAAATTGTAATTGTATCTTCTTCTGATTTGCATCCTGTCACTATTACATTCTATCCCCTTTCGTTGTTTGACTGAATTGTAATGAATTATTTGAAATTTACTGCATTGACAAATGAATGTTCAAAAGTGGTCACATTAAAGATAAAGGATTTATACTGTTTATATTAAAATGATGCATGCAAAATATTAATATATATATATATATATATGACAGTGTCTCACAGAGCTGTTTACATATTGTTTGTAGGATGAATTGGTAAGATATCTGCTCAAGACTTGAGCTTCCCAAATGGAAAAGGAAGAAAAAATTTATTTACGCAATGATTTATTATGATTTAGAGTGAATAGCCTTCACGGATGGTAGAAGTAGATTGAATTTCAAAGGGGAACAGAATAAATATTTGAAAAAGAAACATTTTCAGGACTACATGTAAAAAGTGGGGTAGTGCAGGTCAGCAAACGCAATGCTCTGAATGGCATCCTTTTGTGTTGCAAGATCTTATGACTTTAACACACTGTGACTGTCTATAGTATCTGATTGGAATCTTTTTTGTGAGGTACTGCACATTGAGTTAACTGATCAGCCTCTGCACCGATATGTTTGTAGCTCATCAAATTATCTGCTGTAATTCTTACATCTGGGACAGTACAGAAAGGTCAGCTGGCATGCCAAACAATGTTAATTCTAGAAATTCGAGGTGAAATGTGAATGAACACAATAATCTGAGTTAGAAGTGGACAAGAACAAAAATGATTTTAATTTGTCAACTTTTGTTTAGTGACTATTACTTTAAACAATTACACTACCCAAGTGTAAAACACAGCTGCAGCTAGAATCTTGTCACTATCTTAAAACATTGCAAATGTTTCAAATTTCATTTCAATGTCTCTAAATCTTGAGAGAAGAGCCAAGCTACTTTTGAACAATCACATTTTGCCTGATTTGTTGAAGTAAATGTGTTACAGCCAAATATTTTTGAATGTTGTTGACAGCTGATATTAAGATTAGTAAAGGCCTTCTTAAAGGCAAAGAAAGATGGAACATAATTATGACAATGAACTGCAAAACTAAGAAATAAAAGTCAAAGGCATGGTTATTTATGTAATTAATTGGATAATTTTTAAACATTTCCATTAAAAAAATTAGTTTTTTCTTATTTCCATTTCACATCACCTAAACCACCGCTGCTCTTAGTAAAAACTGATCAAAAAGCACTTTTTGTACCTTTAACTTGTTCAAGGTTTATGGTATCAATATAGAGAAAGTTAAATTGCTTCCATTTATTGCAAGTGCCAAATTTCACTTTGCAATACAGAGTAAATAAAGGCAATACAGTAATATCGCTTCTTTATTTTATTCTCCAAATTGCCTTGATTGTTTTTAGAAGCTCGTTAAAATCCTTTCATTTACTAACATGAATCATGGACCACCTGCCAGTAGAATTAACGATGGAACTCAATTGTACGTGACATAAATAAATGTCCAAAACAAAGCAAAAGTGCAATCCGGCATTTCTCGTTATGGCATTTTTTTTAAAGTGGAATAAAGAAAATGGTAGAAAGATGTCATGCTGCAATGTTTGTTTATAAATGCTATCTCAAATGAATAACTTTGACACTGTTTTTGAGTTAAAATAAAAAAAGTGTAAAGTGCCAATGGGATTACAAGTTGGCACTATGATCATAACAAATATGTTAACAACAAACCAACAGAATGAAATTACTACTTAAAAATGTAGCAAAGAAATGCCTGCATCTGAAAACACAGAGTGATGCAGAAGATGAGCAGAAAACCGTAATAACTAACACAGCCTTCTATTAAATACATTCGTTTTAACGCCATCATATGACTTGACACCATCATCTAATTTATACTATCTAAGAATGGCAAAAGGAAGTAATTGACCCTGTAGAAATTAGTAGGGTAACCCCATTAATTGCCAACAGTCAACTTATAACTTCTGCAAAATTCACATCTGATTTTCATATCTGGAAAGAAACAAGCAAGACATTTGAGTTTTATAGAACAACTAACTTTTTTTCCAAATGATATGTGCCTTCTTTAAAGGTATGCAGTCTCTTTATTACACAATTTATTTTACTTCAGTAGTTCCCCCAACCCACAGATAGCCTGCAAAGTGTTGGCCTGTGTGTTGACTGATACTCACCAGAGAGTAAGATATATAATGACTACACTATCAGTGTGTAAACCAGCCTTTGCTTAAAATACTTGTCACAGAAATGCCTTTTTAATAAGATCATCAGTCACATTTTGGTCTAAAAAAAAGGTTAAACAGAGAATAATCACAGCATTCAAAATGTAGAAAACATAATTTCCAAGTTCTAACATCTAGAAAATTACACAGGTGTGATTTTGGTAAACATATTTTTATTGTAGCCAGTTTCTGAAGTTGGCAATGCTTCCCATTTGTATGATTCTGCCTTAAGAAATCGTAAGCCTTTGATATGGGCCATTTCACCCTGTGAGGCCTGTAGTCCATTAAAAGGTCATTAATCCGGCATTTGACCCATTGAAAGCCTTGGCAGACTGCTTCAAAGCAAGTGCGGGTTTTGGCACCTGAAACAAATGGCACTCGACTGAAACTTCACATTGTTTATAGATTAGCAGCAGTATCCAAAATAGAATGAATCACATATCTTTAAAAATTTGCTCAATATATGCCCATATATTTTGTGAGCTCAACTTCAAACAAATTGAAACAATTGAAAAGCTATTGCTGTATCTCTGACAGTTCAACTTAATACAAGGTTATTTATAGCAAAAGAAAAGTTCAAAACCTTATGTCTTGGCAAAATAAGCACCTTTGGCCCATAGCCTGGGAGTCTACAAGCATCAGCTGTTGTGTGGACTCATCCATAGGCTTCCTCAACTATTTCTAACAGAAAATGTGGAGAAAGTGTCTCCTCACTGCTCAGTCTGGCTCTTGACCATTTTGTCATAAGGGAAATGCCAACGTGGCACAGCCCTGATTTGGAAACACCACATGTTACAAGATGATTAATTCAGCCACTGTGTTATGGCTTCTAAGGTAGCTTGCTGTTCTTTGCTGGGTCCAGTTCAAGAATGTCTGCTTAGTTACAAAAATAAAACACATGGTGTGGGTTTCAGTGTAGGCATTTATTCAAAATTAAAATTCTTAATTTATGTAACTTCTACACTGACATTTCAAGGATAACAGAATGTTTGCAGCTCAGCAAATCATTTAGAATTATCATATTGTCTGAGTTAAATAAATGTTCAACACAATGGAGTAAATAATCTCTTTGATGTCCACAAATGCTAAACAATTCATGCTCATTAGAAATTAGCATCTTTATTTCATTTTGGCAAAATCCGTGCAACTCTTTAGCTCGCTCAATGTTTCCATCTTCATATAATTTTAAACTAAAAAATATCAAACTTGTTTTACCTGTCCAGTCTTCTTACATGCTACAGCATTTTAGTTTTCATTCGATGTATTTTTAATCACCACTTCCTGGTTTACCTCATGTGCTCATTTATAGCTAAGCATTTGTGACATAATATCATTTCAAAGCAGAATTTGGACCAAATCCATTTTCAGGAGGCAGGCAGACAGTGCCACTGGCCATTAGCTGTGTTGCCTGTGATTGTTTCTTCAATTGAATCAACAAGGCATGTTACCTGGGTTACACAGTTGTCCTGCTACACTGCCAGTATGAACTGGATGGCAGTTAACATCATCTGCACGGGAATGGATAGGTTTCAGCCTGTCGGAGCCTCAGGCTTCAAGCTCCACCTGGCATCCACTGGCCACTTGCCACACACTGTGGTGTGTGTGTGTGCGCCATAATACTTGTTTTCGATGCAGTCTGTGGATACCTTATCTGCCATTACCATTATGACAAGTGGTGTACATCCAGCAAATAATGAACAGGCAGCCCTTCCCTGCACCCCTGACCCACTATATGGATAATTAGATGCCCTATTTGTTTCTGAGATACAGGTGTAGCCTTCTTGCATTTCAAAGTCTACTTCTTTTAATAATGTCCTCTTTCTTACTACATTGAACTCAGTGAATTAGTTTTTTTGGAAAGCCAATGAAAATTAATCAGGCTGATATCCAGCTACATTGGCTTCTCTGATGAAATAGTTTATTACAACATTTACTGGAATCAACGAAAAGTGGCCGAGCAGAGCTGATAGCCAAGTTCGATACCCATGGGGATGGCCTCAACCGGGACCTTGGGTTCATGTCATACTACAAGTGACCCCAGCGCACTACACACACATACACTCACAGACAGACCACACACAGACAGACACAGACATACACACACAGATCCTCTCTCATATGTTCACACATACACTCCCACACACTCACACATGCACCCTCACACAGACTTATATATATATACACATATACATTTGTGGGATGAATTTGTATTCACAGAATCACATTTTACTTTGCTCAAAAACAAAGTAGTTTTATAGCCCAACAGGTTTATTTGGAAGCAGTAGCGTTCGGAGCGCTGCTCCACCATGGACACCTCCCACCATGTACATGGCAAGTACTCATGCGACTCAGCCAACGTTGTCTGTCTCATACGCTGCAGGCAAGGATGCCCTGAGGCATGGTACATTGATGAGACCAAGCAGAGGCTATGGCAATAGATGAGTGGACACCGCACAACAATCAACAGTCGGAAGTGTTCCCTCCCAGTTGGGAATCACTTCAGTGGTCCAGGACATTCGACCTCAGACCTTCAGGTGACCATTGCTCCAAGGCGGACTTCGGGACAGGCAACAACGAAAAGTGAGGTTTAGATCAAGTGGTGCTGGAAAAGCACAGCAGGTCAGGCAACATCCGAGGAGCAGGAAAATCGGCATTTCTGGCAAAAGCCCTTCATCAGGAATAGAGGCAGGAAGCCTCCAGGGTAGAGAGATCACTTTCAGAGACATGATACCACCTGCTCCAACTACAATCCACCCCATTCTGAGGTGCAGGTTAGTTTTTAGTCCGGGTCCGTTTGAACTCATCCTGTCCTCTCATGAGGCAGAAGTGGCTACTGCAGATGCTGGAGACTCTGAAGCTTACCCAGTTTTCCCTCTGCCCTACTGTTGCAGACTGTGCAATTTTAGGATACTTCCATTTGAATTAATGAGATGAAAGAGAATTAATTTTCAGTTGGGCGATGCATGTCTGAAAATGTGACTCCTATTCATGCAGATATTGTATTTTGGTTTAAGAAGGCATGTGCTGCAGCATTCTGGAGAAAACTCTTTCATTTCTATTTTGTTGTCTTCCAGGGTTTCTTTCGGAGAAGCATCCAGAAAAATATGGTGTATACATGTCACCGAGAAAAAAGCTGTGTCATCAACAAGGTTACCAGGAATCGTTGCCAGTACTGCCGTTTGCAGAAGTGCTTCGAAGTGGGCATGTCTAAAGAGTGTAAGTACACTTTCTGGTCTTTATCTTTTTCCATTTTGTGCAAAGTTCAGTTTAGCTTTCATTAAATCCAATGGTAACGGAGAATGCTGGAGAAAATGAAAATTGTGAGGCCACAATATGGATTCCCTGACTCATTCTGACTCATTTTCAGAATATCTTCATCACTGCAGTGCTTCAAAGTGCCGCAATTACTTTAGCTGCGGAATTTGGCCTCTTGCTGTCTGATATTTTGGCACTTAAAGTGCTGTTTTACCTTTAAACTGTTGTCCAGTGCACTCACACACAGATCTGTTGGACCAGCACTGAACACCATGAAGGAGGCCATCTGGTGTGTTCTGTGGTGGAACTGGTCCTCCTGGGAGCGGAGGCGGAGGAATTGGGGAAGTCGGGGTGGCATTTTTGCAGGAAGTAGGGTGGGAAGAGGTGAAATCCAGAGTTGATGGGTTTGTAAAATATGTCAGTGTCAAGTCGGTCATCATTAATGGAGATGGAGAGGTCCAGGAAGGGGAGGGAGGTGTCAGAGATGGTCCAGGTGAATTTAAGGTCGGGGTGGAATGTGTTGGTGAAGTTGATGAACTACTCAAACTCCTTGCAGGAGCACGAGGTGGCGCCGATGCAGTCATCGATGTAGTAGAGGAAGAAGTGGGGAGTGGTGCAGGTGTAACTACGGAAGATGGACTGTTCGACGTAACCGACAAAGAGAGAGGCATAGCTGGGGCCCATACGGGTGCCCATGGCTACCCCTTTGGTCTGGAGGAAGTGGGAGGATTCGAAGGAGAACTTGTTAAGGGTGAGGACCAGTTCAGCCAAACAAATGAGTGTCAGTGGAAGGGTACTGTTGGGGATGTCGGGATAGGAAGGAACGGAGGGCTTGGAGGCCCTGGTCATAGCGGATGGTGGTGTAAAGGGATTGGATGTCCATGGTGAAGATGAGGCATTGGGGACCGGGGAAGCAGATGTCTTGGAGGACGTGGAGGGCGTGGGTGGTGTCTTGAATGTATGTGAGGATTTCCTGGACTGGGGGGGGGATAGGACAGTATCGAGGTAGGTGGAGAGGAGTTCGGTGGGGCAGGAGCAGGCTGAGACAATGGGTCAGCCGGGGTGGTCAGGCAACAACGAAAAGTGGCTAAGCAGAGGCTGATAGCCAAGTTTGATACCCATGGGGATGGCCTCAACCGTGACTTTGGGTTCATGTCACACTACAGGTGACCCCATTGCACTATACACACACAGACAGACGGACACAGACACTCCTACACACACATACAGACACACACACTCTCCTACAGACCCATACACTCACGTAGATCGTCTCTCATACACGCTCACATTCACATGCACCTTCTCTCAGACTTATATCCCTTTACACTCACACTCCTACAAAGATGCACACACTCTCTCACAGACACTCATAACCAACCCCCCCCAACACACCCACATGCACACATATACATATAAGTTTGTGGGATGAATCTGTACTTGCAGAATTACATTTTACTTTGCTCAAGAACTTTGCTGAATTCATGTAAGATTCTGTAAATCCATTTTTTAGATTAGAATCAGTCTGACCATTGTGGCACAGACAGTCTCACACAGGGCAGCTCACACCTTAAATACATTATCTGGGCCGACATGACACCAATCGTTAAAGTTCACTTGAGAAGGTAACTCATAAATGTTCTGCGATTTACATATGAAAGAACTGAAACCAACATGTTCATTCTAAAAGATGAGCAACTTTACAAACAATCCAGGTCTTTTTCAATATATAATTTCAGTTACATCACACTGTAAACTTTTGCTATAAATTCTGTGTCTTATGAGCTTATACTTCACAACCACCTGATGAAGGAGCAGTGCTCCAAAAGCCAATGCTTCCAAATAAACCTGTTGGACTATGACCTAGTGTTGTGTGATTTTTAACTTACTGGAAACAGAAATGCCTCACTACCTTTTTGACAATTATATCCAGTGCCTTCAAAGTGGAATTATATCAGTACAAATAAGGAGGTCAATATGCATGTTGACTGACAAAGTTGACAACAGACAAGTTAAGGGAACAGAAAACTACAAAAGCCAATTTTCTCAACAAGTCCAATCTTTGTGTAAAGCTCATATGCTTTTCTCTATCCCCTAGCCTGAAGCTAATTATACTCTCAAGTGTAGGTTGAGGTACATATTCATGACATTGAAAAGTAATCATGCAAAAGATCTATCTTCCCCAGCTTGATGACCTCCATTGGTGACATCACTTCAGTACTGACAGGAAAAAACACACACTTTCAATCAAACTCAAACAAAAATTACCCAGCTCTTCTTGCTTTAAAACCAAGTTCACTGATAGAGCAACAAAGGCTTTTCCTGAAGTTTGCCCCAGAACTCTCATATTTAAAGAGACACAGGCATCTAATATTTGAGAATAGAACCACATAAGGAATAAGTACAGCTCTTCAAAAATTACACAAGGAAACAAGCTCCCTGTAGGTTTAGTCCAGACATATGGTTTTCTTTATGTGTTATTTTTGTTGGCAACTTATGATAATTACTATGATTTAGATTATTTAGTAAACTACAAACTAATGTGCTTCTCAGATCGATCTGACTCCGACATAACAGAAGTCCTTTGCACCCATATTGCTCTGCACTGAATGCATTTGGTTTCTATCCAACCGTTACATCTTAGGTCCACGAACCATGATTGTTGTGGGATCAGGCTGGGTGGCAGGCTTCATGCAACCTTGGGACTAATCCAAAGGAAAAAGCATCTTGTGATTTGAAATTCGCTTCACCCTTTAGTCTACGTTTCTTTTCCTGAAATAACTAATGGAAGACTTCCAAACAGAGGATACATGCATTTTTAAACAAAATCAGTCCCACGCATTCCTATTCGTGAGTGCAGCGCAGCTACGTTAATACACAGTGTAAAGATATATATTCAGTAGCATTGATATAGTTAGGGTAAAAAAAATTGTCCAAATCTGCTCTTGAAAATTTAATTATGTGTGGAAAACACAAATCATTAAAGCACAGAACAATGGAATATTCATTACTTGAACAGTGACTCTGCAGTCCTTGACCTGAAACAATCTTATCAGGAATTTAAAAAGGGGAGACAAGATTCAACAATAATAAGTGAAATTTTACACTCCATTATGAGTCAAGTGGAAGGCTGCAGGGGAGGGTGAAATTGGATGGCATAACGAATTGCCTCTGCTGGTATTTTATCAGTGGTGGATAAGGCCATGACATCTGCCAAGGACATGAGGCAAACTCAAGCAACCTTTAAGGGTGTTTCTCCCTACTGTGCTAAAGAGAGCCTCTCACTGCTGTACCGTACACGTGATTGCCCTATATGATTTCTCACCACCCACTCCATCCACCCTCAGCCCAACTCTCCTCTCACTCATCCTGCCCCATAGCTTGGACCCAGAGGAAATCCCCTCACTCAGCTTATTATCCAGCTCCAATGACACTTGTGGCAGCCACAATGGCCACTAGTGCCTGTGGCATTGCTAGTACTACACAGTTGCTGACCATCTGAAAGGTCTAACTTCCTCCCATATGGACATAGAAACCCTGCCCTGGGAACATAAGAAGTAGGCTTTGTACCCTCTACACCATTCAATGACTATTTTCCTGCCCTATCCCTGTATTCCTTGCAGAAATCTAATCTACCTTAGTCCTGAACATATTCAATAACTGAGCCGCCACAGCTCTCTGAGCCAGAGAATTCCAATCATTTCAGGAAAGAAATTGTTCCTCAATCCTAAAGAGCTTGCTTCTCATTTTGAGACCGTGTTCCCTGGTTCTAAGCTCACCAACCGGGAGAAACATTCTTGCATCTGCCCTGTCAATAGATGTAAGAATATGACAAGTTTGATTAGACATCCTCTCATTCTTCTTAATTCCATAGAATATAAGCTCAATCTATTTAATTTTTCCTCACTGAATACTTCCTTCATCCCAGGAATTAGTATGTACTCTCTCAATGGTAAATACCTTTCCTTAGGTAAGGAAACCAAAATGGCGCACAATTCACCCAAGTTGGTCTCACCAAGGCTCCACATAATTGCAGAAAAACATCCATCCACCTACATTCAAATCCCCTTGTAATAAAGGCCAACTTATCTTCGTTTTCTCAATTTCTTTGCTCTACCTGCTTGTTAACTTCCAATGACTTATGAACAAGGACAGCCAAGTCATAGATCAAGTACTTGTACAGTGCAAGTTGAAATCATTTGCAATCATATCATTGTGCATGCAGTGTACAAATACATGGGTTGCAAATGCTAGTCAAAAGTAATCTGACCATGTCACTGGTCCTTGCAAATTGAAGACAGACATCTCTGGGAAGCAGAAGTAATTACCATCAACCTTCAAAAGAGGCACCTATGAGCCAAAGTGCACTCAGCTAATTGAAGACTACCTGGGGTCGACAGGGCATGGAACTAATTATCTCTCAACCCAAACTGTGAGTATAATGCAAGACTCTCTTATGTGCAATGATACCTCATGGATGACATGGGGCTGGGAGGAGAAGGGATCTGTTACCATTTGGCACTTAATCTCTCTATCTCTTTACCACATGACTGGCGGTGCACTCATCTAAATAAGATCCAATAGCAAGGTGTCAAGGTGAGTCATTGCATGGCCCTCCTTGTCTGAATGACCATGATTCACTGTGTGGAGGAGTATACAAAGCCATTTGTATGTGATGCGAATTCCAACTACTCACATTGATAAGGAACCGATTTTGTTTCTTCTGCTCCATATGCAGGAACCAGCTAACACAGGAATTATTATTGCTGTTGCTGAGATGTAACAAAGGTGCAAAGAGAAGGAGGAACAGACGTACTATGGATGCCAAACAGCCTCACACATGAAGACGTCACCTCAGGATGCATAAAAGATACAGGGGAGCTAGTGTTAATCATCATCGATGTCAATTCCTTCAGATGAGGGAGGCATTATTGACATGGACTAGGATGTCCCAGGACACGGTCACTGAACTATGTCAAGTGAGACCTGCAACCTGAAAATGGGTAGCCATCAAGGTGATAGCTGAACTTTTATGTGACTGACTCTTTTCAAGAAGCCACCGGTGATCTGTATGGGACATCTCACTTGTCCACTCACAAATGCATCAAGACTATGACTGATACCATTTGTACCAGATCGCACCATTTTGTCTTGTTTCCCATGATGAGATTTGTAGTGCAGCCGAAGCAGTATAGCATTTGACAAAATAGGTGACTTTCCCCAGGTGAGAGACAAAACAAACTGCAGGTATTGGCCCAGAGCACTTACAACACAGCCTCTTCTTTGACCAAGGCAATGCTGCAGCAGATGACAGGCCTACTGAAAGTGAGCTTCTGGTGTTTGGACCAGTCTGGCAGGATACAACAAGAACATGCAAAGAGGGGATATAACGAACACTTGAATTAGGAGAGTGAAGCAGTGCTCAAAGGAGGAATATGAGGACATTTAGCAGGAGGATGATCACTTGATATATAAGAACCCAGCTGCATTGGGTGCTACAAACCAGTCAGGACTTTACTGACACCCGGTTTCAGTAGATGAGATCTGGGTACAGTAATCATTCATTGAATTTATAACGATTGGTGCTCGACATGCAGGCAGTTCATTTGTATTCCAAGGGCAAATGAAGCTTCTGTTTGTTAGATTTCTGTTCACTTTTGGTGTTTGTAAATAAAAGTAAGTATATGAGGCAACTAAAGGCTTACCTGTTTGTAATGTCCCCAGATTAAACAATGATAAAATGCTGAGCTACAGTGGGCAATGGAGAAAGAACTGTAGTGACACTGAGATGTAAAATGTAGTGACTAAAAAGGATAGATATGTGGCCTAGTGCTTATCAGTGACAAGTGTAGGAATTTGCAGCTGTACGTGTAAGCCTCGGCTGTGCTATAAGAAATGTTGGTTTGTCGCTGTTGTACCATTACATTGACAGTGAAAGCCAGCTCTGGACTGCCATTACTTCCAAATCCCTGATAAAAACTGTGAACTGCTGGAACCCAACACTGACCCCTCCACCACCCTACTAATCACAGGCACTAATCACCTGAAAAAACACCACTTATTCTTATTCTCTGTTCTAAGGGGCCACATATTTTTCCTCTAGGACACTGAACTAGAAAATGGAAGTCAAACACTACAAAAATACCAGGAAGATTTTGTAACTTGAAACTCAAGTAGAATTCTGTGGTGTATATTTTAAGTTGCATATTGCTTTAGCGCAGTGTGGTTGTTACATTATGGAATTTTGTGGTACCTGGAGTCTTTGAATAAAGGACAAACTGCCTGATGAGATTGGTCTAGCAGCTGTTTGTATATAGATCTGCACATGCAGTGCAGGCAGAACCATCCAGAGTCAGCAAAGAAAAAACATCTCTCTCTCGCTCCCTTCTTTCTGTGTGAGCAAAATTAAAGGGAACCTAAAGCACTAATGAAAGAGCTCTAATACAATAAAAAAAGTCAGGTCCACCCACTTGATCAGCTATCAAATAAAGGAATGATCATTGCTCTGCAGACAACATTATGTCAAGTTGATCAAATGAACAGAACTGTGCAAAATAACTCTCCATATTGTGAACTGAACTTTGTCCACAGTTTTCCCCATTTACAATATTTGTGTCAAACCATCTGGTTTTTGTCTGTTTTCTTCATGAATAAACATCTGTGTATTTGGGCATTCGATAAGTGGTACAGTTTGAGTTGCATCTTAGTGAATTGATAACTTACTTTTTGCCATTTGTTAAAAAATATGTTTGTTTATAATAAATAGTACGTTCCTGTTAATGTCAAAACTTGGTTTGAATTGCTTATGTCCCAAATAGCAGTCCATCAGGCAAATCGATCATCTTGTTTAATTAGGTACTTACACATTTGTGATGGTGTGTGAAATAGTGGAGCTTGTTTGTTGGTGCACTTTTCCCAATCAAGTTGTAACACTAACCAGTTCTCAATCTATTCTGTTGTATTCCCTCTAATCTTTTCTGATTTGTTTTCCATCCTCATGCGATTAAAGTCTTCTAAAAATCTAATGATACCACACTCACTAGTTCTCCCTTGTTGGGTGCATGTGCAAAAATATCCAACAGGTTTTCCTAACATGATGTCCCTATTATAAATCCATGTTGATTCGGTTTCTTACCATTACTTTCTATGGTTTGTTATGGCATCCTTTATTATAGATTCTAGAATTCTTGTTGAGGTTGATGCAAGGTTTTTGGTCTGCAGTACATCGCTTTCTCTCTCCACCCTTTCTTAAATAGTTACATTTTCTATCTTTAAACCTACTAAGACCTTCCTCGAGTCTACAGAAGTTTGACAGGTGACCACCAACACATCTACTAACTCTACTGCCACCTCTTTCAATGCTTTGGGAGGTCGGTCAAAAGGTTCAGGCCATTAATCAACCTAAAGTTCAATTAGTTTCTCTGGTACTACATTTTTTTTCATTGACGTTAATATCTTGCAGTTTCTCATTTACAGTAGTCCCTGTATTCTCCAATATTTTCAGCAGGATTTTATAAATTTCCTCTCTGAAGAGGAACAAAAAGGACAATAAGGTCCTGAATGTCATGGGTCATGGTAAGAAAGTTGGGAAAACCCCAAGATGGTCAGGAAGGAAATTTGTGACATCGAGGGCAAAAAGGTCCCATTATTCAACCAAGTGTTCAATGGTTAAATGCAATTCTTGCTAGTGAGCAGCAGGAGGCCTGTTTGAATGCATCATTATTCTCAGTATTATTTAATTTTGTCTCATTAATGTGCAGTTTCCTATTTTCCAAAATACTAGATAGAAACCAGACAATAACAATTCCTGACATGAAAGGCAGAGTGGGTACTTTGCTATTCCAGCTCACTGATTACCCCTCCAGACCTCCATCCTAGGCACTAGCACCAATGTTTCATAGGGTATTGCTGGCAAGGCCAGTGTGCATTACCCATTCTGAAATGCCTCTGAGAAGATGGTGACGAACTGTCTTCTTGATAATTTCCAGTCTGCATCATGTAAGTATTCCCATAGTTCGGTTAGGTAGGGAGTTCTAAAATTGTGCCTCAGCTGTTGTGCAAAGAAATGGTCATACATTTCCAAACAATGACTGTATGTGGGCGGGGTGGGGGGAAGTACAGGAGTTAGTGCCCCTATGATATATAGCTGTACATACTCAAGCATATTTACGTTCATAAGAATTTAATTTGCATCTGGAAATTGCGATGAGGGCTTGACTATGCATAAAGGCTTTGGACAAAACAAGCAATAAAGTGTGGTGGATCTTTGAGAGAAGGAGGATTAACTTGACCTAACTGTGCATTTTCATTCTAAAATGCTTATATATGGTACAGTAAATTGCAATTGGCTAGTTGTCCAATACATCTTACTAGAGTGTTTCATTGTCCCACAGCCTTTTTAACCTTCAAACTGCATTCCATAAGATGCACTATCTACTTGGACCAGTGCACTATTTATCACTATGACAGTCATGCTGTTGCTGTGCAACTGCAGTATTAAGTTAGAGCAATCTTAAAGTTACTGAGGGACAACCTTTACAAAAGACTGCACCACATTTTATCAGGGTGATAATATGTTGACACTAAGCAGATGCTACACTGACAGGATAAACTAAGTGTCATTATTTTGCAGGTCCATGTCAGTCTTCAGAGTGATTTAAAACCAGCAGAGCAAAACGTATTGTTCTTGGCACCTCAATTAAGACAGCAACGAATGGTTTGTGTGAAAGCACTAGCGTTCAATCTTTGCTTTTCATAGGTAAAATAATACTTTTCTTTAGAAGTCACACTTTTAATAAAATGTACAAGATGGAGAGGAGGTCCCAAACCTGTATACTAGTAGTGAGACATACTTCAGCCATGTGTACAGGAAAAAAGTTTTTGCTTGGACAGATATATATATACAGTAATGTCTTTGGCAGTTCAATGATGTGTACTATTAAACAAGACACCTGTATGTGTACCAGTGTACGTTATTAAATAGTTCATGGTTCCACAATATTATTTTGCTGATTTTGGTTTTTTTTGAAGCCTCTTGTTGAAAAACTAACACTGCTGTCATCTAATGTAATGCCTGATCTGAACCGTAGACTAAAAATGTTTGATATCTCCATACCCTGCCTTTATCTTGCATCATTGGCATATGTAACAATCAACAATGAAGCTATGAATAAAATGACAAATCCAATATTTGAAGGAACAATTTTGTTTTTAATTACTATATTCTTTATAAGAATGAACAAATGTAGCATACGATCTTTAACTATTTTGTGTGGAATTTAATATACATGACAGGTATTTCATCTGCCAGCTGGACAGCCAGCAAATGACCCACAATTCCTCTTTGTGGGAAGGCCAAAAAAGCTGGGGGCAACAATCCTTCCTGGGGATCAAGGACTCCTGAATGGAAGTCCTGCTCAGTAAGAGCTGCTGCCTTCTCCCCATGCCACTCAGGAGATGGTCGCTGTTGCTAGTAATTCACCCAACTCAGGCCAAGGAACATTGAGGGACACAAGCTAGAGATATGTCAGTGATGGTGGTAAGGGGATCACAGAGTGGATACATGGGTGCAAGGAATGAGAGGGCTCTGCACCAAGGGTCTTTCAGCTGGCAACCTCTTCCTGACGTAGGGTGCCTCAAACAGACACAGAATTGAAAATCCCCCACAAAGCCTGCATTGGAATCCCCACATGGTAACTACTCTGCCCACCACTGGATGTCTACCAGTGGCTATGTGAGAAGACTTTTAAATGCATTAGTTGCCCTTTTAAAAGCCTCAGTCGAAATTTTTAACCTTTATTCTTGATATAGTTATCGTCAAAGGATCTATGTCATAGCGAAGTCAGAACACATAGAACTGGAGCTCAAGTCTGTGGTGCTCAAAGTAAACTGACTTCTTTTACTATCTCTGTGCTTAGTTATGTTCAATAAAGTTTATTCCAAGAGAGCAGATCTCACATTACTCCACTGGTACCAAACTTGCCACAGTGGAGGACTTTAAATTCCACTTTTAGTTATTCTTTTTTTTAAGATTACTTACAGTGTGGAATCAGGCCCTTCGGCCCAACAAGTCCACACCGACCCTCCGAAGAGTAACCCACCCAGACCCATTCCCCTACACCTAACACTACGGGCAATTTAGCATAGCCAATTCACCAAACCTGCACATTTTTGGACTGTGGGAGGAAACCGGAGCACCCGGAGGAAACCCACGCAAACACGGGGAGAATATGCAAACTCCACACAGACAGTTGCCTGAGGCAGGAATTGAACCCAGGTCTCTGGCGCTGTGAGGCAGCAGTGCTAACCACTGTGCCACCATGCCGCCCAAAACCATCACCATTGTTGAGCATGAGAAGTAAATACAGCAAGGCAAGTTTATAATATAATAGAAAAAGAAGAATAAGGACTGAATATACAATTTTAAAATAATTTTTAAATTCATCATATGTTCACATCCATCGATCTCAGTCTCTAACATTGGATCACTTGGAAATTGTACTTGGTCTTGGTTCCCTTTTTGCAACACAACTATTAGCACTTCCTATTTATTTCAACCATATGATATTCTTGCTCAAATATTGATGTGTGAAACCATACATTGCTGTTCATTATCAAGTCTTATCTTTACATTAAGTCAGCCATCACTTTTCATTGTGCAACAGTGACTGGCTGGTTCTAATGTTTTCTAGCTAGGACCAAAGTGTCAAAGTGAGTGTTCAGTTTCAGTACTTAAAAGCAGTGACTAGTTTTGCACAAATGCTATGGATTCTAGTTCCATTCTGGAACTTAAATATAGAATCTTGAAAGACACTGAAGAAGTGCTATTTTGTTGGAGAAGCAATCTTTTAGATGAATTACTGAATACAGGCTTTCCAGTAAGGCAGAGTCAATATTAGTCCCTCAATCAACAGCACCACAATAGATTAATTAGGCATTTATCTCATTTTCTATTAATGAGACCTTGCTGTATATATTATAGCTTTAACATTTCTCTAAATAACATTGACTATGTCTTAAAAGTGATTAATTGGCTATAAAGCACATTGGGACATCCTTGGGCCGTGGAAGGCATCAAATAGGTTTGTAGCTTCTTTTGCAATGGAGCCTGTAATGTCTACAACTGGTGACTGCTGAGTACCTTTCTTAGTCTGAAGACACAATACACTAAGTATATACTCTATGGGGATCAGTAATACGATGACAACAGCACAAATCACTATTTTTTTTCTGGTTCTGATTTTTTTAAGCAGGGGATAGAACATAGAACATAGAACAATACAGCACAGAACAGGCCCTTCGGCCCACGATGTTGTGACGAACATTTGTCTGAGCTTAAGCACCCATCCATGTACCTATCCAATTGCCGCTTAAAGGTCACCAAAGATTCTGACTCTACCACTCCCACAGGCAGCGCATTCCATGCCCACACCACTCTCTGGGTAAAGAACCCACCCCTGACATCACCCCTATACCTTCCACCCTTCAGTGTTCCGAGGCGGAAGATGAGGCGTTCTTCCTCCAGGCGTCGGGGGGTGGGGGAGCGGTGGTGGAGGAGGCCCAGGACCTGCATGTCCTTGGCAGAGTAGGAGGGGGAGTCGAAATGTTTGGCCACGGGGTTGATTGGTGCGGGTGTCCCAGAGATATTCCCTAAAGCACTCTGTGAGGAGGCATCCAGTCTCCCCAATGTAAAGGACACCACATTGGGAGCAACGGATACAATAAATGATATCGGTGGATGTGCAGGTGAAACTGATGGATGTGGAAGGCTCCTTTGGGGCCTTGGATGGAGGTGAGGCGGGAGGTGTAGCGCAGGTTTTGCAATACCTAAAGTGGCAGGGGAGGATGACAGGATGGGAGGGTGGGTTGTAGGGGTGTGGACCTGACCAGGTAGTCTCAGAGGGAACAGTCTTTGCAGAAAGCGGAAAGTGGTGGGAAAGGAAATACATCCCTAGTGGTGGGGCCTACCCCTCCAACCGCAACAAGGACACAACGTCCTGGTCCTCACTTTTCACCGCATCAACCTCAGCATAAACAGCATCATCCACTGACATTTCCTCCACCTCCAAACAGACCCCACCACCAGAGATATAAAAATTACGAACAGCAGAGGACCCAGAACTGATCCCTGCGGAACTCGACTTGTAACTGGGCTCCAGGCTGAATATTTACCATCTACCACCACTCTCTGACTTCGTCCGGTTAGCCAGTTTTCTATCCAACTGGCCAAACTTCCCACTTTCCCATGCCTCCTGACTTTCCGCATAAGCCTACCATGGGGAACCTTATCAAATGCCTTACTAAAATCCATGTATACTACATCCACTGCTCTACCCTCATCCACATGCTTGGTCACCTCCTCAAAGAATTCAATCAGACTTGTAAGGCAAGACCTACCCTTCACAAATCTGTGCTGGCTGTCCTTAATCAAGCGGTGCCTTTCCAGATACTCATAAATCCTATCCCTCAGTACCCTTTCCATTACTTTGCCTACCACCGAAGTAAGACTAACTGGCCTGTAATTCCCGGGGTTATCCCTATTCCCTTTTTTCAACAGGGGCACAACATTTGCCAATCTCCAGTCCCCTGCTACCACCCCTGTTGACAGTGAAGATGAAAAGATCATTGCCAATGGTACTGCAATTTCCTCTCTTGCTTCCCACATAATCCTAGGATATATCCCATTATGCCCGGGGGACTTATCTATCCTCAAGTTGTTCAAAATGTCCAACACATCTTCCTTCCTAACAAGTATCTCCTCTAGCTTACCAGTCCATTTCACACTCTCCTCTTCAACAATAAGGTCCCTCTCGTTCGTAAATACTCAACACGGTCCCTCTCGTTCGTAAATACTGAAGAAAAGTACTCATTCAAGACCTCTCCTATCTCTTCCGACTCAATACACAGTCTCCCACTACTGTCCTTGATAGGACCTACCCTCGTTCTCGTCATTCTCATGTTTCTCAAATACGCATAAAATGCCTTCTGGCTATCCTTGATCCTATCCGCCAAAAATTTTTCATGCCCTCTCTTAGCTCTCCTAATCCCTTTCTTCAGGTCCCTTCTGGCTATCCTGTATCCCTCCACTGCTCTGTCTGAACCTTGTTTCCTCAACCTTAATGTAAGCCTCTTCTTCCTCTTTACAAGACATTCAACCTCCCTCGTCAACCAAGGTTCCCTCACACGACCATTTCTTTCCTGCCTGACAGGTACATACATGTCAAGGACACGTCGTATCTGTTCCTTGAAAAAGTTCCACATTTCCACGACATCCTTCCCTGACAGCCTATGCTCCCAACGTATGTTTCTCAGATCCTGTCTTCCAGCATCGTAATTACCCTTCCCCCAATTGTAAAACCTACCCTGTTGCACGCACCTATCTCTCTCCATAACCAAAGTGAAAGTCACAGAATTGTGGTCACCATCACCAAAATGTTCACCCACTAACAAGCCCATCACTTGTCCCGGTTCATTACCGAGTACCAAATCCAAAATGGCCTCCCCTCTGGTTGGACAGTCTACATACTGAGTTAGAAAAGCTTCCTGGACACACTGCACAAACACCGCCCCATCCAATCTACTTGATCTAAAGAGCTTCCAATCAATATTTGGGAAGTTGAAATCGCCCATGACTACTACCCTGTGGCTTCTGCACCTTTCCAAAATCTGTTTCCCAATCTGTTTCTCCACATCTCTGCTGCTATTGGGGGGGCCTATAGTAAACACCCAACAAGGTGACTGCAAGGGATATTATGGCATGTTGAAAGAAATCTCTGGACATTCCAAGAAAGCTTAGTGTTTTTAGGCATTACCAACTGTGTTACTGGACTGTCCAGAGATCAAACATTACCCATTGCTTTCATTTACTGAACTGAGCAATGGCAACAACTGGGTATAAGTGGATATAATTGGCCTCACTGGCCTGAGAAAAGGATGAACAAAAATAGTGGACAGTGATCTTTATTCCAAGCACCTTTGCTGTAAAGTTTGTGTGACTTAGCCTTGGATAAAGACAAGATTAGATTCCCTGCAGTGTGGAAACAGGCCCTTCAACCCAACAGGTCCACACCAACCCTCCAAAGAGTAACCCGCCCAGACTCATTTCCCTACGTTTTACCCCTGACCAATGTACCTAATACTAGGGGCAATTTTGCATGGCCAATTCACCTAACCTGGAGAAAGTGAGGATTGCAGATGCTGGAGATCAGAGCTGAAAATGTGTTGCTGGAAAAGCCCAGCAGGTCAGGCAGCATCCAAGGAGCAGGAGAATTGATGTTTCGGGCATGAGCGCTTCTTCAGGAATGAGCCCTGAATTCTCCTGCTCCTTGGATGCTGCCTGATCTGCTGCGCTTCTCCAGCAACACATTTTCAGCAATTCACCTAACCTGCATACCTTTGGACTGTAGGATGAAACCGGAGCACCTGGATGAAACCCAAGAAGGCATGGGTGGAGACTAGTACAATTATAACTTTTAAAAGACATCTGGATGGGTACATGAATAGGAAAGGTTTGGAGGGATATGGACCAGGTGCTGGCAGGTGGGACTATATTGGGTTGGGAATATCTGGTCAGCATGGACAAGTTGGACCAAAGGGTCTGTTTCTGTGCTGTACATCTCTATGGGGAAAATGTGCAAACTCCACACAGACAGACGGCCGAGGCAGGGATCGAACCCAGGCCTTGCACTGTGAGGCAGCAGTGCTAACCACTGAGCCACCTTACTGCCCCAAGTTTGAGTTTAAATGAAATGTCACCCATGGTAAAATATCTTGCAAACATTTATTATCCAAACTTAAGCCCAAGAGGGGCAAAAGTTCCAGAAAAAATTAGTACTATGCACACTTACTTTAAAAGGAAAACAACATCATATGACCACTTTGAACAATAATGTGTTTCTTTCAGATTTCACATCTCTATGTTGTAAAATCCTTCATGAAAAAAGACTTCTTTGACATAGCTTTTAGTCACCGCTCTTGATTTTTTTAATTCCATCAACATCTAATTATTTTCTGTTTATGTCTCTGTAAAGTACCTTGTGATGTTTTTTTTTCTCCATGAAAGTGCTTTATAAATGGAAGGTCTTACTGTGGCCTCATTGGAGTTTGATTGACACGACAGATTTATCAAGTTATAGAACACTCCTCAGCCGGGCTTCCCAAACTGATTGTGGTGACCCACAGACAAGATTTTGCTGTAAGTACTGCTGTGGGGCTTGGACTGAACTTTGATAGCCGTGTGGTCTTTTAACATGCTCACATTTGTTCTGCTGGAGGGCATGATGCGAATGACTGCACAGCAAAGCCTGATTCCTACTGTCAAGAGTGTGGTACTGGAAAAGCACAGCAGGTCAGGCAGCATCTGAGGAACAGGAGATTCGACGTTTTGGGCATAAGCCCATCATCAGGAATGAGGCTTTTGTGCTGGGGGGGGGGGCGGGGGGGGAGTTGAGAGATAAATGGGAGGGGTGTGTGGCTGAGGGGGTGGTAGCTGAGAAAATGATAGGTAGATGAAGGTGAGGGAGAAGGTGATAGGTTGGGGGGGGGGGGTGTTGTTGGAGCAGCCCTTCATCAGGAAAGGTGATGGACAGTGACAAGTAGGAGGCTTGGGACTGGGATAATGTGGGGGGGAAGGCAAATGAGGAAACTGTTGAAATCCGCATTTATCCCGTGTGGTTGCAGGGTCCCAAGGTGGAATACGAGGTGTTCTTCCTCCAGGTGTCAGGTAGTAATGGTTTGGCAGTGGTTGGGGCCTAGGACCTGTATGTGCTTGACGGAGTGGGAGTTGAAATGTTCAGCCACAGTGCAGTGGGATTGGTGGGTGTGGGTGTCCCAGAGATATTCTCTGAAACAATCCGCAAGAAGGTGCCCTGTCTCCCCGATGTAGAGGGGACCACATTGGCTGCAACGGATATGGTAGATGACATTGATAGAGGTACAGGTAAATTTCTGTTGGATATGGAAGGATCCTTTGGGGCCTTGGATGGAGTGAGGGGAGTGGTGTGAGTGCAGCTTTTGCATTTTCTGTGATGGCAGGGAAAAAGTGCTAGGAGTGGGGTGTGGGCTGGTGAGGGGCGTGGACCTGACAAGGGCATCGCAGAGAGAATGGTCTTTCCTCTACGCTGGTAGGGGTGGGGAGGGAAATATATCTCTGGTGGTAGGTTCCGTTTGGAGGTGGTGGAAGATGATGCGATGTATGCAGAGGTTTTAGATTAGATTAGATTAGATTACAGTGTGGAAACAGGCCCTTCGGCCCAACAAGTCCACACCGACCCGCCGAAGCGAAACCCACCCATACCCCTACATTTACCCCTTACCTAACACTATGGGCAATTTAGTATGGCCAATTCACCTGACCCTGCACATCTTTGGACTGTGGGAGGAAACCGGAGCACCTGGAGGAAACCCACGCAGACACGGGGAGAACGTGCAAACTCCACACAGTCAGTCGCCTGAGGCGGGAATTGAACCCGGATCTCTGGTGCTGTGAGGCAGCAGTGCTAACCACTGTGCCACCGTGCCACCCAGGTTGGTGGGATGGAAGGTGAGGACCGGGGGTGGGCCGGGGGATTCTGTCCTTGTTGCATTGGGAGGGGTGGAGTTCGAGGGCGGTGGTGCAGGAAGTGAAAGAGATATGTTGGAGGGCATCATCAACCACTTGGCAAGGGAAATTGCGATCTTGGAAGGTCATCTGGGAATATTCTAAGGTGGAATTGGTATCCTGGTTATCAGATGTGGTGTAGGCGGAGAAATTGGGAATAAGGGATGGTGTTTTACAGGACGTAGGGTGGGTGGAGGTGTTGTCTAGTTAGTTGTGGGAGTCGGTGGGCTAGTAGTAGATGTCTTTGGTTAGTCATCGCTGGAGACGGTGATGGAGAGGTCCAGGAAGGGGAGAGAGGTGTCTGAGATGGTCTATGTGAATTTGAAGGGGTGGAAGGTGTTGGTAAAGTTGATGAACTGTTCAACCACTTCGAGGGAGCATGAGGTGGTCCCAATACAGTCATTGATATATGGAGGAACAGGTGGGGGATGGTGCCGGTGTAACTGCGGAAGATGGACTGTCCTACGTACCTGACAAAGAGACAGGCATAGCTGGGTCCCACGCGGGCTACCACTTTGGTTTGGAGGAGGTGGGAGGATGGGAAGAAGAATTTGTTGAGTGTATCGGTGGAAGGGTACTGGTTGGGACAGCATGAGAGGAAGAAACAGAGGGTTTGGAGGCCTTCCTCGTGGTAGATCAATGTGTACAGGGACTGGAGGTCCATGGTGAAGATAAGGTGCAGGGGGCCAGGGAAACAATTCCTACTGTGAGGAAAGTTACGTGTCTGTTTTGTCATCAAGGAGTTGAAGGAATGGTAGAGGATGGGGGAGTGAGGGTGTGGGGGGTGCCTGGTGAAGGAAGAGAGATGTGGGGGTGTGGAGAAGCAAGGGAGAGATGTAGAAATAGATTGTGGCACCTTATATTTTTAGCTGGGGTCACATGAACTGGGCATCTAAATTGGATCATACCAGAAAAATATTTGGAAAGCACTGCCCTAGAGTCATCCCAACCTTTTCAAACTGTTTATGCATAAAAATTTTTGAATGTAAGATTTTGTTCCTTTAGACAATGTGGCTTATCATGTGAATTTCAAATAATGAGAAGATACAACAAGACTATAGTAAATGATATTCTCTGCACTATGCATTGTTTGGTACAGATGTAACAATCTTAAAATGCTCCCAATCGATGTTCATGATGGTGAAAATGGCCACACTAACTTTGCAGTCTATGTTACTGCAGACCCAGCGTGACCTGACTTGATTTTATCGGACTTGACTTGGTTCACTCAAGGCAAAAACATCATCTACTTCTGCCAAGAGAGTAAAACATCAATTTTAAAGAAGGTTTTCAAATGATTACCCCAATAAACAAGAATTACACAGCCTGTCGCAAAACTTGAATTTTATTATTTCCGAATATCAGGGTAATGGAAATAAACTACATACGTCATAACTGGCTGGAACGTAACCCACCACGTTTAATTAACAGTGGTCATTTTTTTTGTGATCAGTGTGATGCAGCCCAAATCTCCTTCAGTCTTTTGTAAAATGTGCCACTAATACAATGATATTAGAGAAGCTATACTTTATAAAGGATGCTTCCCAAACTTTATCCTGCTGCAATTTTGTGGCTTGAACCTCTCAGGGGATATCGTTTGGAGGGCGGGAAGGGGGTACTGGGGGGAAAAGAGAGCATACTGAGGGAGTTAGCCACTGCTGCCTTGAAGCTCACAGCTCTAACATTTCACCGTACAACTCCACTGGGCTCCTGAAGCCCCACTTTAGGAAGCTCTGGTTTGTATTCATTTCAATATGATACAGTGCTTGCCTTAGATGGAATAGATAAGAGGAGGAGACGTGATTCTGGAGTTCACACTGCCCAACTGGACTTATCCAACCCTGGATGCCCATATTTTATACCTCATCAAGTCTTGTCTACTCTTCACTTTGTTCTTCTTGAAATTTACTGGTTCCTGTTGCCTAATATCGCAAATTAAAATTCTCAACCTCATGTTTCATTCCTTTCATAGTTCCTTCCTCTCTAACTCCAAATGTCAGCAGTCCTAGAACCTCCCTTCTGCTAATGGGGTGATATTGATGTACGGGTTGTGTTACTGGATGACCAATGCAGAATTTTAGTTTAATGTTCTGGGGATATGTATTTGAATCTGAAATCAATCTAAAAATCTGGAATAAAAAAGGTGGTCTCATGGTGATTGTGATTGTTGTCAAATATCATAAATAAAAACACATCTGGTTCATTAGGGAGTAAATATGTCTTTCTTAGCTGGTCTGGCCTATCTCTAGAACCACAGCAATGTAGCTGACTCTTAACTGTCTGCTGGACAATTAGGGATGAGCAATAAATGCTGGCCAAAGCAGCGATACCCACATCCCATGAATGAAAAAAACTCTCCATTGTTCTGACTCTGGTCCTCTGTGCATTCCCCTTGTAAATGCCTCTTTGGTAAAACATTTGGTCACCTTACCTGATATTTCTACCTTAGATTCAGCATCCAGATATTTTCTATTCCATAAGACACCTTGTTTTTTTTTTCCCAATTGAAGTGCATTTGTTGCTTTTGTTTAATATGTCTTGGGGTCTACAGATTTTATCAAGCCACACTGTGCTCTTTGTTTCTTCACAGCCTCTTTCCAAAACCATTTTTGCGTAAATTTTTTCAATGCTTGGCATTGTCTCCTTCAAAGAAAGCTTATTTTCTTGCAAACTCCATTCAATCAGAAGCTGCAGAAGGACATTAATAAATCACAATCTCTGCACAATGCATTGGAATGTATACATGTAATAGACCTAGCAATCTTTAATTCTTGGACTTTGGCAGTGTGAATGGCTCTGATAAATTTATCAGTCTATGGGTGCTATTTAATGTCCACCACTATGATGGGGCTGGTAGCTGGAACAAGGCAGGGGAGTAGTTCGTTTGCGGGCTTGTAGGAGCTCTCATGGACCTGGTATCTGGAAGAACGGGTCAGTCCACTGAAAACCAGTCCATACCCTTGCTGTCAAACCTTTTTCCCTGTGCTATACGCCTGATACTCTCCCACATTAACTCCATGGTGTCTTGGTCTATGGAAATTTTAGAACTTGGGTATAAAAATACAGCAGCCACCCACCCTCAGTAATAGTGCACACACCATCCAAAATTCTGTTGCTGCAGCTGAACAACTCACCAAGGATCCTTCAACTGCACCTGCCAAATCACGACCACTACGATTCTGAAGGGCAAGGCAACAGATACATGGGAACACAACCACCTGCAAGTTTTCATCCAAGCCACTCATCAACCGCAAATGAAATATGTTTAGGGTAGTGTAGCGGTAATATCCCCAGACTAGTACTCTAAAGCCTTAGGATAATTTTCCAAGGTAGGTTCAAATCTCACCATGGTAGGTGGTACAATTTAAATTAATTTAAGTATCGGGATTAAAAGGCTAGCCTACTGGTGACCTAATACTGTCAACCGCCTTTAAACTTAAGTTCACTAGTGCCCTTTAGAGAAGTAAATCTGCTGGCCATATCTGGTCCAGCCCACATGTGCATCCAGACCCACAGAAGGTAGTTGACTCCAAACGTTCCTCTGAGCAATTGGGATGAGCAACAAATGCTGGACTAGCCAGCAATGACTCCTTTTCTCTCTCTTTTTCTTTGGTCATGATGGCTCAGTGGTTAGCACTGCTGCTCACAGCACCAGGGACCTGAGTTCAATTCCCGTCTTGGGTGACTGTCTACGTAAAGGTTGCACATTCTCCCCAGGTTTGTGTGGGTTTCCTTCCACAGTCCAAAGATGTGCAGGTCAGGTGAATTGGCCATGCTAAATTGCCCATAGTGTTAGCTGCAATAGTTAGGGTTAAATGTAGAGGAATGGGTCTGGGTGGGTTACTCTTCAGAGGATTGGTGGACTTTTTGGGCTGAAGGGCCTGCTTCCATGCTGTAGGGAATCTAATCTAAATATCCCACAATTAACAAAAAAATCTTAACAGTCACTGGATCAAAATATTGGAATTCCCAACCAAAACTGTGTACCTACCTCCCCCATGGACAATAACAATTCCAAAGGATTGCTTATCATCACCTCCTTGAGGGCAATGAAGGATGGGCAACAATGACACTCAGACTTTGTGAATGAATCAAAAAACTGGTGATGAAGAGATGTCAACCACTGACTGGACAGCAGTTCTTGGCTGATGAGACATTTGTCCCCAAGGCCCTTGATCCTGGGAAGACCCACCATAGCCCAATAAAGTTCCTGGTTGGCATTTAATTCAACAGACCTTCCAAAAAAAAAGTCAAAGCAGGGATCTTACTGACTGACCAGATGGTATCCTGTCATCTCAATTAAAAATCATTCAATATTTGCAACAGAACACAAACCAAGCTACTAACACACTGACAAGCTCAGTATAATGAAGCTCTTAGACTATATTGAATATGAAATAAATTTGTATGTTTTTAAGAGGACTGGACAACATAGTTGCTGACAAGCTGTTTCCTGTATCTACAAAAGACGAACGAGGGGTTACACTCAGTATAAAGGGGGTCAGCCATGTAAGACAGTCGAGGAAAGATTTCTTCATTTAGAGGTCGTAAATCTGTGGAACTCTCTCCACAGCGTTTTGGACACTGAGATGTAGAGTATATTGAGATTGATAGATATTTTTAAACACCAAAGGAATCAATACATCACTGAACTGGGGAGGAAAATGCATTTGAGGAGGAGGATCAGCCATGTCCTTATTGAGTGGTGGAAGCAGGCTTGAAGGCTGATGTGGCTGACTTGTGCTCTACTTCCTCTGCTCTTACACTCTACTCTTCAGTTACATAATACAGTCCCACGCAGCATAGCACATCAGTCTGCTTTTAGGTGCCTGCCAAAAATAATCTGCAACTGACCAAAGAAGGAAAGTAAGAAATTAGATTCCATCCTTTCTGAGGAAGCAAGTGCCCTGAAAGGGGCATTTGTAATGTCCTAGCTTTTGCTTTTCAAGATGAGATTGAGTGCAAGATTTTTTTTTGAAACATGTAGTGATGTGGTTCAAGAATGCAAATGTGCAAAAGCATATTTAATGACATTTACTGAGCCATCAGAAACTGCATTCATATTTCAAACTCTGATTAATTGCGCATTCTCCTGCAGTTCCTATTGAAGAATGAAGCTGGCTTCTCAGCCAAAACCTGGATCTATTACCAGCCAGTAATGAGAAGAAATCACATCATATTCGTAAGTCACAGGAACTTGGTGTTCTAATTGTAAATGGAAAAACTGAGAACAATAGAACTTGCTGGAAAAGGGCGAGTACAATTTGCAAGTTCACATACTTTGGAAAAAACTAATGGGCTTCAGTATGAAAAATTGTGTGTGCAAAATTCACACATGGTACAATCTGCAGATTTCAATTATGCTTCACTACTTTCAATTTTACACATTAGCCTTCAACTTCAAATAATTTAGGTATTAGCTGTTGCTTTACAATAAATTAATCAATTGAAGGAAAGGACTTTAACAGATGTTCCATCCAGTGACTGGCATTCATTCTTAATCGGCTTTTTGCTTTTCACGAGTAATCATGGGCTGGATTTACAAGGAGTGGCAGTCTCATGCAGGTTGCCACTTTATGTAAGAAGGCAGCTTTGCAATTCTGAGAGGAGAATCTGCTCAGGGTTCTGCCAACAATGCAGGGCTGACAGTTCCATTCTGAAGTTTGTTAGTCGTGCAGAATGTTTGGGAGAAGACAAACCACACCCCTTTTTACTGTGGGAGAAAGTGAGGAATGCAGTTGCTGGAGATCAGAGTCGAGAGTGTGGTGCTGGAAAAGCGCAGAAGGTCAGGCTGCATCCGAGGAGGAGATCGACATTTTGGGCATAAGCTCATTCCTGATGAAGGGCGTATGCCCGAAATGTCAATTCTCCTGCTCCTCGGATGCTGCCTGACCTGCTGTGCCAGACAAGTAAGGTGCCAAGTGTATAGGGTGCCAGCAGGGAAGTAGAAAGGATGCTGGGTAGAATGCTAGCTGACTTGGGTTTTGGCTAAGTAGGGTGCCAGCTGAGGACAGGGTTGGTAGGGTGGCAGTGTAGGATGTCAGATGGGTTGGGTTGAGAGCGTGGTGCTGGAAAAGCACAGCAGGTCAGGCAGCATCCAAGGAGCAGGAGAATTGATATTTTGGGATGAAGGGCTTATGCCCAAAACGTCAATTTTCCTGCTCCTCAGATGCTGCCTGACCTGCCGTGCTTTTCCAGCACTACACTCTCGACTCTGACACACTGCATCTGCAGTCCTCACTTTCTCCTCCCGATGGATTGGGTGCCAGGTTTATGATGGGAAGTGGGTGAGTGGACAGATGGCAAAGTAGTGATGCATTGAATATGCATGATGGGTGGGTAAGAGAAACTGGGTTTGAGAGGGGTGGGGAGGTTCAGCTTAAATCCATTTTTGGGAGGGGGTGGGGAATCAGGTCAGGTCTGGCGGTGAGACAGATGTGTTAAGTCGAGTTTCTGTAGTGGTGGTCAGTGTCTGGAAGAAGTGTAATTGATTGTGTTTGAGTTAAGGATGAAGTTAGACTATATGTTACACTGTCTAAGTTTTCTGAGTAACTATTTTACTTAATTTCATTGGAACTTTCCAAAGTCTTCAATTTAATTGGAGATTTTGGGGGGTTCGAGGCATAGTGGAATTGCTCAGCAGAAAACTCAATGTGCCAGGCAATTCTTTTGGAGTCTGTTATAGGGTACCCATGCACAACTCCTATTGATGACTGTCTAACCAGTGGAAAATCTGGGCCTAGATGCTTCTAAACAGGTAGGGAGTGCAGAACAGTGGGTCTTCATCTATCCATCATTTGCATGTGCTCATATACCTTGCTTTTGTTCTTTAGGAAAGCTTGTTGAATTCGGTCCCAATCAGGCATTTAACATGATAGCAGCATTTTCCCTGGGATCAAGGACAGATCAAGCCCCACCAGCCAAGAGCAGCCATCCAATCAGAGATTGCCTGCTCTTGACTTAATTTATTCACAGAATATAGGTGTTGCTGGCAAAGCCAGAATTTCTTGCCCATCCCTAATTACCCTTGAAAAGGAGGAGGTAAGCCACTTTCTTGAAACACTGCAATTCCCGTGTGGGTCTACCCAGAGTACTGTTAGCAAGGGAAAAACCAGGAGTTTGGCACAGTAACAGTGAAGGAACAGCAATATTGAGTGATGATGCCAACTAAGTCTGGATGCTGTGTGGCTTTGAGGTGAACTCTAAGGTGGTGACATTTCAATACATTTGCCTATTTTGTCCTTCCAAATGGTAAAGGTTGCAGATTTGGAAGGGTCTGTTTAAAACGCTTTGGTGGATTGTTGTCGTGCATTTGTAGGTGGTAAACTATGCTGCTACTGTGATTGAGGTGGAGAGGGCGAATGTTGAAGTTGTTAGATGGGGTAACAATTATGTGGGCTGCTTTGTCCTTGATGGTGCTAAGCTTCTTGAGTGTTGTTGGAACTACGTTCATCCAGTGAATGAAGAGTATCCCATTGCTTTTTTCAGTTGTGTCTTGTAGACAATGGGCAAGATCTGAGGGGTCAGAAGGTGAGTTACTCATGGCATAATTCCAAGTGTCTTGTCTGGTCTTGTAGCACAATATTTGAATGGCTGGTTCGTAATTAACACAATGTTGCTTATATTGTGTCTCTGAAACTGGAAACATCAAACCACTTACTCAGGCATACACACTGCTCGTTACAGACTTCAGCATTTTATTTACATTCTTCACTATTGTGTACACAGAACTAAAGATTTTAGTGACTGATCCACAAGCATATAACCATTTAATACAGGATATGAAAGCTACAGATTTGAATCAATCTCCTCTTTTCCAATCTGGATTTATTCAAACATATAAAACAGGAGTAGAGGTAAGCCATGTGGCTCCTTGAGCCTGTTGCACCATTCGCTGAGATCAGGGTTGATCTATTTTTGTTTCAAATTCCATATTCTCTTATACTCTTGACAACCTTTGATCACTTGTCGAACAAGAATCTACCTACCTCTACCTTTAAAAGGTATTCACTAACCCTGCTTCCATTGCAATTTGTAGCAGAGTTGCAAAGGTTGCTACAATCATCTGAGAAAATGAAAGAAAATTTCTCATTTCTGTTCTGAAAGGGCAACACCTTCTGGACTCACTCACAAGAGAATACATCCTTTCCACGTCCACCTTGTCAGGATCATTCAAAGCCAAGTCACCAGTCACACTTTTAAACTCAAGTGGAAACAAGCCCAGCCTGTCCAATCTATCATTATAAGATAGCACACTCATTTCTGGTACCAATTTAATTAACCTTGCTGAATTGTCTCCAATGCATTTACATCTTTTCTTAAACAAGGGGACAAAAATTGCACACAGTTACTTCATCCACCAGAGATTGAAAGTAATAATCTGGTGCCTGTCTCAAATTTGGTCAAATTTAGCATTGCAAAAGGAAACTAGAATGAAAATTAAAAGTTTTGTTTTCAATTTTAGGTCCTATCATTGTGAGATTAAGAGTAGCTGGAGTGTTCCTTTTTTTCAGGTCAGAGGAATACTTCGGTTTCCCTTTCTCCCCATTACTGAACCATTTACCTCTTCCTTCAGGACCCTGGAGATTGCTGCCTCCCTGTGTTACACTACTCCCAGTTGATGAATACCTGATATTAAAAACCTTCTGGGGTTCACATTGTCAATATCATGGCTATTTGTTGTTTGTCTCTCTCCACCCATCCATTCAATTCTCACCCCCATGTTGAAAATTTGGGCTCTAATATTTTTCTATTTCTCATCATCAGACATCGATAACATCAAACATTGATCTGTTGCTACAATAAGTACCTAAAATTTTGCAGTAATTATGTTATGTATCTCAAATGCTATTCATAGCAACAGAGCACCTTTTACAACCATCTGTTCCTGAACAGATGCTTGGGCTTCAGTTGCCAAAACAGATTCCTTATTGTTTATTGTTCATAGATAAAATCTGTCACACACTGTTAATACTGAATCCAAAGAATGCAAATATTCCCACACTAGCTATACATTACCCCATATACTTCGGTACAGTGTTTACATGCTGGTGTTCTTGTGTTCCAGAGAATTTCTGATTTTCAGGGTGAAATAGCCCCATGGCAGTGTTATGCTGGATAATGAAGAAAGAAGACAAATATGGGACTATGTAAAGACTAAAACAACTGAACTGAAACTGAGCATTGGAACACATAGTTGGAAAAAGTAACATAACCTCTTTTATGTAGATCTAAACATCTAGATGCGAATGTACTATTCTTTTATATGAAATAATAAATGATAATTACTTTGCATTTTTGCATTTATTTGTCACAATTTACATTCCACTAAATCTCTAATAACCTTCATTACAAAGCAAGGTTTGGAAAAATGCCCATTGTTAGGCTGGCAAGGAGCATTATGATTCCACAATGGAGCAATGTGTTCAATTGAGTACAAATGTCGCGTATAGATTTCAGTGATTTCAATGCTAAATATGTACCAAATGAAGGTTAGAAGTGAAACTGGCATGTGATTTGTGACATGTGTCATTCAACAGTAAAGGAGAACGGAGCTCTGTTACATTGAATCAATTATGTTACGCAGTCCAGTCAAACTATCAGGTGCTCATTAAAACAGGATGAAAATCATTTAAAGAGTTTGCGGACAAGGTGAAAGGAGACCACAACCAGGATTGACAAGGTTGCTTACCTACAGATACCAGAGGCCAAATTTGTATTTTCATTCTGGAAAACAAGGAAATTTGATCTCAATGCTTTAAGAGTCTGTTGCTGTTATGAAAATTTGCAAAGGAACATGGTTTAAGTCTGTTGTTTAAGTGTGATAGAAGCCAGAAATTATTTTGATTAATGACTTTGAGATTTGTTGACTTACAATCAGCACTTCTTCATCCACTAGGCTGCCTGATTTCAAAAGTTTATGTTACAGCTGAGTGGTATTTCCAGAATCATCCTACTGTAAGAAGAGAGATGCCATAGATGCAATGAAATTTAATGGGGTATGAGACAATATAGGATATTAAATCATAGGATCCATACAATGTGGAAACAGGCTCTTTGGCCCAACACATCCACACTGATCCTCTGAAGAGTAACCCACCCAGACCCATTCCCCTACCTTATATTTACCGCCGACTAATGCACCTAACCTACACATCCCTGAACACTGGGCAACTTAACATATCCAATTCACCTAACCTGCGCATTTTTCAACTGTGCCAAACCTATAATTTTTTTTCACCAGCGTTTTTTATACTTTCCATTCTACCTAGGAATTACTGAGATTGTTGCAAAGCAATTCAATTGACACTCATTCATGATGAAAAATAGGAATCTGAGAAAGGGATACAGACGACATTTCAAAGGGCTGTGGGCAACTCCCCAAAGCAATACACTAATGAATAATAAGACTGACATGATGCAGCAGTCTACCTTATAATCCTAAGAATGTTAAATGAATGATTAAAACAATAAACCGTAATATTTTGTTATTTGTAAACTACCTTAAGCATAGGCATGTGATGTACACTTCACTTCACCAAACAATGCCACTAATCAGCAAAACAATTTGGGGCAAATTCTACCTTTATGATAGCAAAAGCTGAAATGTTTTGATGTTTTCACATTTTTTTGGTAAATGCTACAACATATTAAAGAGGTCACACTTCCATTTTTTATTTTTTTACATATGAAGTATTGCAAGAACATATTTTTCCACCATCAAGTCATGGCATTCTAAAACTGAATAACAATATTGGAATAGGTACCATTTTTAAAAATGTGAGCATCCATAAAATATCCAAAGTAAAATAAAATTGGCCCATTATTTCTTGCTGTAACACTTTCTGTAGCCCTTTCCATAACTGCACTGAAAATAAAGTTGCAGTGTTCCTGTTTATGAAATCCTCAAATACATTTCTAAAAGATATTTTACTGTTTCAATTTAATAGTGGCTTTTGGACCGAAACCAAATGCCTTCCAGCCGGGCGGGGGAGGGGTTACACACATTCACCATCCCATGCATGTAGCTGGAATGAAGAGCACAGAAACATTATTCTTAATCAGTAACTTTAAACAATGCTTGTGAAATTTGTACTTTTGTCTCCTCGTCCTTGACTCATTGTTTCAGGTAAATAGCTTATTTATTGCAATCTCATTTCTAGCTATAGGTATTTTGAGAATCTGGGTCATGTCTCCCCTCAGTCATTTCTCCAAAAAAAGTGACTCTCATTCATGCTTGAATGTTTATCACTTGTGTGATAGGGCTCAAAATAATCTCAGTAATTTTTGCCCAACTCCTTTCTAAAGCAATCATGTGAAATGTAGTGCTAAACATGCATAACATAATACAGAATTGGTCACACAACTGAACTGTACAGCATCAGTTTAACTTGGCCTCGAGACATCCTCTATGTATGTTTTATTCATTTACTGCCATTAAGCTGGTATCCTGAAGCTTCCTCTTTAAAACCTCTTTGGAAGTATTGTGTCAGCAAGGCTTCTGGTCAAAGAGCAAGGCAACTAGAAATCAGCAATTAAAAACCATCCTTTTCAGCATCATTCTCATTCTATGAAGAATAATAAAAGTCACGACATCCATTGACATTAAATCCACCTTTCACATCATAAGTTATCCACAATTGATGGCTGCTACAATTACAACTTTTGAAAGGCATCTGGATGGGTATATGATTAGGAAGGATTTAGAGGGATATGGGCTAAATGCTGGCATATGGGACTAGATTTATGTAGAATATCTGGTGGGCATGGATGAGTTGGATCGAAGAGTCTGTGACTCTATAATACAATGGTCAAAGTCTCTCTGAAGATAAACTCCTCTCAATTTATCATCTGACCACAGCTTTTTATGCCATCTGTGCACTTCATAAGAACACAACAGGCAATGGCACTAGAAATGTGTTTCTGTCTGAGCCATGAAAGAAATGCACTCCAAGGCAACTCTAACAAACAGTATGAAAACTGCATCTGTAGAAAGGTAAGCCAACCTAACAGTTCATGTACCTGGTTGATGGCATGAATGAAAACCACAAATGTTTCCAACTTGCCCCATATGTAGCACTTGTCTATGTAAAGCTCTCGTACAATTTTACAGCATTTACATCTTAAGCATGGTTATATCACAGCAAGCTACAAACTGAAGCTGATAGTTACAACAGAAGCTTGTCCTATTAACACTTCAGTTTCACATATTAAACCACTGTGATACAAACTGAATCACTTAATAATAACCAGGATTTGCTACAATATACACCAGTCACCAGGAATTTCCCACATTTGGGAAAGTGCAACAGTACTGGGCAATTGTGCCATGCAGAAGAGGTTATGAAAGTGTGGGTCATCCTGAAAGAAGCATTGGGCACCAGCTTGTTTTGTGGACAATATATTACCAGACTTTGCAGTGTTCGCCAACAATTTACCAAAAGCTTAACACTTAATGCCAGAAAAGTATTTGAAAGTTGTGTGTCTGGAATCCTGCTTCTCTAATGTAAGTCAATCCTTAACTAAGACACATTTTACGTTTATTTTGCACAATATCCAAGAACTGCTCATATTTTATGAGGCCATTTTTTCATAATCTATTAAATGACATATTTAACATTCCTTAAAAACAATCATTGCTTTTCTTACTAATATACATTAAAATTCTAATATGTTAAAAAAAAGAGCAAAATTGCACAAAGTAATGTTTTTCCATTGCATGAACTTTTTTCTCTCACTAATATTTCTTTTTCTTTAATTAGTTATTAAACCAGCTACAAATGCTATTTTACGTTATATAAACAGAAACTGCTGGAGGAACGTAGGTCTAAAAGCTTCAATGGAGAGAAACAAACAGCAAATGTTTCAAGCCCGTTGCACTCATTTTGGAACTATTATAGAGTTACAAATATTTCTGAAAGTGAGCTGAGGTATTAAGTTTTGATTATGACATGTGCAAAATCCTGAAGAATACTGATACTACCTCTCCATAGTGGGTTTGGGAAGCACAAACTAATGGCTTGGATTTTGCAGTCATTTGGAAAGAACTTGCTGTTGACTCAGATAAGGCCATCCATGAAGATTTGGCAAGTTCTTTTGTCTTGTTTTCACATTTCCTTTATTTAATTTCATTCTGATCATTGTTAGAAACAAATTTTGCAAGAGTACATCATTCAACCCTTCGAACCTGCTCTACCATTCAATACATTCATAAGAATCTCAAGCATTCAAGGACAGATGCCAACAAGAAAACGGAATAGCCAGGAATTGGAGAACTTTCACAAACAGAAAGCAGAAATTTTTTCACTCATTCATGGAGAGTGGGTGCCGTTGGCTCAACTAATATTTACTGGCCATCCCTAATTTCCCAGAAGACAATTACAAGTCAACCACGTTGCTGATCAAGAGTCACATTTAGGCCAGACCAAGTCGGAATGATAGATTTCCTTTCCTAAAGGATACTAGATGGGACTTTCACATCAATTGACAATGGGACTTCCATGCTTGCGATGAGGCGAACAGTTTTGTTTAAATTCCAATTTTTAATTGAAATCAAATTTACCATTTTCCATGGGGGATTTGAACACAGGCCCCAGCACATTAGCCTGATATCCTGGATTGTTAGTCAAGTGGCATTAGCACAAAGCCACTGCCTCCCCCACTCCAACTTATCATAAGTTTTATCATTAATTTTTTTTATAACTTTAGAGAAGGCAAACAAAGATTGGAGAATAGACAAAGGATGAAGGTAAAAGCTCAAAATCAGAAAATTTGATGATCCATGGAATTTGTTAACATAGAATACAGAAATTTGGCATCCTACAAACATAAAAAGGATTAGAGCCAAAGAGGTTGTTCAGTAATAATTCGGACTTAGTACCCCATTAAAATCTCAATTATAACTTGCTCAAAATGGCATCATTTTTTTCAGAGGTTTTTCTGGTGAGTTTCCTGTATTAACATGGATAGTACATATGCAAATTAGTATCTATGCCAGTGTCACATCAAATCGGCAATTTTGAATTGATTTCCATTTGTGAGAGCTAGTGGAGAAGTGGGCAATTACCGACAAAAGCTTCTGGTTTATCACATTTAACTCCCGGATGTTGAAATGGATATTGCTGTCTGTTACACAGAATTATGATAGTGAATATCATTGACATTCATTGATCCTTAATGTAACTGAACTGGTTATCTGGTTAACCACTTTTCTTGTCATGGATTTCGAAGTAAGTGATCAGAAGTTGAGATTACATTTCTTTACATTGAATTCTCACACACTTCCCAGTATTTATAGTTCATAGGAACAAACAAAAATATTACAAACATTTTGCTATAATCCCTTGAAAAATTCCACTTGGCCTATAACCTCTGTGGAATTTTAATCATTCCGATTTCTATATAGCACATGATTCACTAACTCTTCTATACTGTACTTATCTAAATTTGGTTATAGCCTCCCTTGCAAAAATAAATATTTCTGAAAGTATCGTACTCTCTTTTTTGACAAACATATGCAGACAGTAGACACACTAATCTGACTTAAGAAACAGGTATGCTCAGAGTAACCTGATTTTTGAAGCTAGCTTATTAAGGATCTTGAAAAGATAAACAACTAGGAGGAGCTGTGATTCTTCTGATTTAACTCTAATTATACTGCAGAAACTAATTTTTTAAGGGGTAAAGTGTTCCTAAGTGGATAAGTATGTGAAACTTGCCTGTTTTCTATTCTGGTGAGCTACATGCTTCAGTGGTCAAACACCAGTCTCTCTGCACAAAGTTGGAGGTTCCTATATATTGGCTCTGCCAAATTGCAACCTAAGTCCTTCAACTTGAGTAAGCATGGTGTTTTGTAATGGGCAAACAGAAATGTTACAACCTCAGTAGCTTGGTTTGGAGATGCTAAATTATGGTGGTGGGTTTGAGAGTTCGCCAAACAAACAGTTGATCAAAACAAAAAAAAACCTAGAGCAGGGAAATTCCTCACATAAGCTACTGCTTTTATTTGGTTAGCACTGAGGCGAAAGCTCTATTTATCTGAATAAACAGGATATCTGCCACAGTTTTAGCTAAGTAATAGAGGCAGTATGGGGCCAGTTCCGAGGCATTTCCCTACCTCGAATGTAAGGGCTGTAGATACCTTTTATATGCACGGACTACACAGGTCTCGTCTCATCCATATCTATCTTATGATTTTATTGAATGCATAAAATTGAAGTAAGAACTGAAACAGGAATTTTCTGACCCATTGCAAAGAACAGCAGGGTTGGAATACACAATACTAGATACATACCTCCATTCTAAAATCCAAAAATTGAACAGATCTCCTTTCTAGTTTTGAGATATTTGGAGAATCATTCAAACTTCTCCAGTGTTTATGGAGCTCTAAAAAAGACCAACATTTTGTTCATTTTCCCTTCTTTACGATTCAAAAATATTTTGTTATGGGAGTGGTTAGTTAATTTAGAATAGCATCACCATTTCTGACTTCTTCCTTGGATTGAGGATTGCTATTCTCAGCCTTTACATCCTACAACATCAAAATGATTTTTTTTTCCCATTTGTCACATCTGACATCCTTGTGACCTGAGCGGGATTACGGACAGCGCAAATTTCAGGCAGAGTTTATACGGAGAAATTCAACCCATTACCCATCTGTATCAGTTAAATATGAATCCAGATTTTCAAAGTGCAAGGCCGATCTATAATAAAAACAAAAAGGTGCTGGGGAAACTCAGCAGGTCTGGCAACATCTGTGGAGAGAGAAACAGAGTTAACAGTTTGCCTCTGAAATTTAACTTAATCAGTTTATTTTTAGAAAAGAGCTCAAAAAAGAAAGAGGAAAGTCAGAGTTTCTGTATTTCAAAGGTATTAGTAATTAGATTCAACAAAATAGGGTAATCGTCAGTTTGCTTGCTCTCAAAACTCAACTTGTTTTTTTAAAAACACACTTGTGGTGAGGACATATTGTTTTCTTCTCTCTTGTTCTGTGTTCATTACTTTAGAATTTATAAAAAAGTAAGAATCCAAGTAGTGTGCAATCATTACATTATATCTGTCATATTTCTCAAATACAATAAACATACAGAGTGTGTCCTTAAAAACATGTAATGGCTTCTGAAATTCACCCCACAGCTTTATTCAAATAATCCTGAATAACAATCTAATATACTTTCTTGAAGACTGGGTGATCATTTGGCTAACCAGGTGCCAAGGCAAAATGTGCAATTTGCCTTCAATTTTGTAGAGTAATGACATTAGGCAAACAAATTAAGCACAAGCCAGACTTCTAGGAGAGGAAGAAGCCTTTCAATGACAACATTATCAAAGGAAACAGAGTATTGAATGAATGTATTGTAAATGCAAAACTGTTTGATCTTTTTTAAAAAAAGATTAAAACCTAAATTTACAGAGTAAAAATTTCAATTACGGAAGAAACAAAATGAAGCATGTGACTTTTCCAAAATGCATTTTGCATGGTTCAACAGGTTTATTAACAAGCTGTGACAGCAACATGTTTACATACATTCTTTCCATTATAATTGCTACCATGTTTAGCTAGTGTTTTCCGTTACCAATGATTGCATATGTAGTTTCCATTGAATCATTTAATATACAGGATTTTTCATGACATATAGTTTTTTATGAAGGAGGATATAGGAGAGTTAATTAAGACTAGAGAGATTTGAAACCTCTTATTATCATTTGCATAAATACCCAGTACACGATTTGGAAATAGTATGGGAATCGTAGACCAAGACAGTGAACCTTGGCAGTTTAAAAAATGCTATTTGACCCGAGGTTATCTACTCCATTTCTGGACACTGCTTTCCAATATATACAGTATTTAATGTTGGGATAGAAATATTTAATTGCTAACTGCATGATGTGCCTTAACTGGTGCTCTCTTGAGGTGGAAACTCAGTGACTGAAGTCCGATTTGTTTTGTAACGTCAGTGAGAACAAAACCCAAGTCCTGTTACCTGAGCAAACATACAATCATATGACTCCCAGAGCACAACACCAAGGTTATTTCTTAATGTGAAACTCTAGGTTATTCACCATGTGGTTTTGCTGAAAATACAAATGTGTCTTATGGTGTTCTGTTTTAAAATTATCAGCCATATGCAGATGGTACTCTGTCTCTGACAATATGATGCTTTCAAGAGCACTTCTCCTCAATACAAACTGAAAACTAGAGCAAGGAGGAAAATGTGCATGCAACCAAAATACTCTGTATGATTTCCCCTTCCTTCTGATGTTAGCTGATTTAAAATATGTACACAATATAAAGTGAACTCCAGAGAAAAATACTTTCCAGCTGCTCTAAACCATAGGAATTCATACTGATCAAAAATGAGATGTTGTCAAATATGCCTCAGTGACAAGCAGCTATTTTATGCAACTTCAATGGGGAAAAAGTAACAGCAAAACAGATTTAATCAGTGTTTCAGGTTTGCCCTCAACTATCTCTTGATCAGATAATACCTACATTTTGGCTGGTAGAAAGAAAATATCTCCAGTAATATCGAGCTATTGGGATTGACATCTGCCTGAGTTTTGATCCGATATGTGACTGAACTTTTCTTGCTATCTTTTGTCACTCATAGTTATTTCCTACCTCAATCCTACAGCAGTATTAGAATCTTTGTTATTCTCCTAATTTGAACTGCACCTCCTACATGTCTGAAATGCCTTGCAATTTCTTTGCTGTTACGTATAAGCAAATCATATTTTCATTGGTACAACATTGCTAAAGTGTTTGTTCCTTTTGCAAATGACTACTTCGATATTATTCTCCATTATCTCACTTCTTGTCTCATCAATGCTTCTTAATTGACGTCTATTTACTGGTGCTTCCATTTATGAAGAGGGAGAATAGCAGAGAATAAAATAAAGAAGGTAGGGAAAATACAAACAAAGAACAAAAAAATGGAAAAAAGGAAATAGCTAAAAAGGAACAAGAAAAATGAGAAACAATATAACAGAAAAAAAAGTTAAGTAATTTTAAGAACAGAACAAATTTAACCCAAATAATGGAAACAAATGCTCAAACATTTAACTGAAATGGAAAAGAAAATCTACACCAAAACAAAGCAAATTCATTGTATATATACTTTAACAAGTGTTAATCTTTAAACCATAATATCCAGCCAAATTAGATAGCATAGTGTGAACTACAGAGGTGTGACAATCTGTAAAATCTCTCACATTCTTGTCATTTTTTGCGATCCATCTGTAGACTGAGTCTTACTTGTTTCCTTGTAGCCTTTGATCAGACTACGTAACCAGTAGTTGACATCTTTCAACACATGAGCCAAAGGACTAATGTAGGCTTACTTAATGAAAAATAATATCAGAGGGTAGTTTCATCAGAGTTTAAGTTACTACTCATTGGTCCATCTAACAGAAACAAATAATCAGAAACTAGATTTTACACACATTCATTGAATTTTCTCCAATAATCTATCACACCTTAACTGCTTGATTTGGAGTGGAGTTTTACTCCCACTGAGACTCAGGGACAGTGTAAGGCAAGTGTTCATATTATCTTGAGATTTCATTATATCTCATAATTCAATGTGAAGTGTAAGGTGGGAAACCAGGATGAGCCCTAACAATGGTATGCATATTAAAGCCCTATTAATACTGAGATGGAGTATGGAAATAAACTCAGGATTCTAAACTGAACATATATCTCAAGATTAGTATGACACGATCATATTCACAATGTTCTTATACAGCGGTTCTGTAATGGATCTCAGTTCTAATTTCTTTCAAGTATTTGCACATGTAATGCACAAGTGCCCATGTCAGGCACCCTGTGGGGTTGGATTAGCACCTCTTGTTACACTTTCTTGCTTATGGGATGTTTTCAACACTTGTTTCTAAACCATTAAATTCCTAGTAAACCAATCAGTTTAGCTAAACCTATATCTTCATTCCCTCCAGCTCCAGTGTGCTCAAGGTAGTTGACCCTAGCTCTTGTCATGTGGCCTAGCTTATTAATCATCCACTAATCGCTCAAGCAGAAATTAAAAGAAACAAGAACATGTTAACAGACTGCTTGTAAAAAAGCAAAATTAAGTCAATATCTCACTGCATCAAGACACTTTCTAAAATATTGTTCAGATGATACAATTTACTGTTAAAAGTTAAAAATATGCATAGTACCCTGTTATAACGTCTCTGCAAATAGAAGTAAGTGGTTAAGCAGATGCAGAACACACTCAATTTGCCAATTTGCAAGCTGGAGAAACAACTCATACCACCAGATGGAGTAACAGAGCAGAAACTGTATACTTTTCTCCTTGAATGGATAAGGAGTATGAGAGAAGCAATTCCTCATGTTCATCCCATGGTTGTTAATTACAGAATACTATTGGTAAAAACCCAGGAATAGGAGGCCTCAACTGGGGTGTATCATGCAATCATGCAGAGATAATAACAGAAAATCTATAAAATGGTCTCACTGAATTTGCAAAGTAAATGGTTAAAGGACATCATGCACAGTTTCTTTCTGTTCTGAGTGAATATTACATTGACAAAATTCAAGTTCCTCTGACAACAAATTGAATGTAGCTAAATGTTGTAAGTTATGAATGAATTACCACTTAATAAAATATTGCATTTTACTCTTGTCCAGTGCTTCACAATATACCTTGTAAGGATCCAAGAAAATTCAGACTTATTTTATTGCTTTATTCTCATAAAATTCCTTCATTAAATCACTTTCCCATTTAATGAATGATGAGCTAGTGAAGTCCTTCATTCTCCAGTATCAATTTAGCATAATTCATGCTGCAGTACAGCACTGTGCTTTCGAACCATTCACTGTGCACCACGAAAACCTAATGCTTGGTTTAAAACAAAATTGCATGCAATGTTAGCTTCTTAATACATAGTGAATTCATATAAAATATTCTCTCCACCATTTTAACAGACCTTAACCCAATTATTTTTACAATGTTATTTGCTTGGTATACAGCCGTTACAGAAATAATTCCACATGAGTGTGTTCACCTATGGTTTGATGATGCAAAGACAAAGTGCTGAGACGCTCAGCAGGTCCAGCAGTATCTATGGAGAGAAAAATGACTAACGTTTCAAGTCCAGTGTCTCTTCATTAGAACGTTCTGACGAAGTCTCTCTAGACACAACACATTAACTCTATTTTTCTCTCTACAGATGCTGCCAGACCTGTTGAGTTTCTACAGAACGTCTGTCTTTATGGGAAGATGGTGCTGAACTGCCTTCTTGAGCTGATGCAGTCCATGCAGTGTGGGTACACCAACAATGCTGTTCAGCAGTTCCAGGACTTTGACCCAGTGACAATGCAGGAATGGCAATATAGTCCCAATTTAAGATTGGAGGGGAACTTGCAGGTAGTGTGTTTCTGTGTGCCTGCTGTTCTTGTTCTTCTTGATAGTCATGGAAATGATTTGGAAGATGCTGTCTAAGGAGCACGGTAAATTGTTGCAGTGTATTTTACAAAAGGTAGATGCTGGAGGCAGTGAACATTGAAGGTGTTAGGTGAAGTGCCAAAAAAGTGGGTTGTTTCTCCTGGATAGTGCCAAGCTTCATCAGTGTTGTTGGATCTGCACTCATCCAGGCCCCCAAGTGCAGAGTATTCCATCACAATCCTAACTTGTGCCTTATAGACAGTGGACAAGCTTTCAGGATTCAGGTAAGTTACTCACAACAGAGTCGCCAGCCTCTGACTTCCTTTGTAGCCAAAACCTTTATATAGTTGACATGTTTGACCTCCAGCAACCCCATCTTTTTGTATGCATGGTAGAACTCCAACCAGCAGAGCACTTAATCCCCAATGTCCACTGACCCCACTTTTACTAGGGCTGCACCTTATCACACACAGTCAAACGCAAGCTCATTCTTTCCCGATAACTGCAGTCTTTAGATTTTGGGAACATTCTTGTAATTTTTTCTTACATTTTCTCCAGTGCTTCGATGTCTTACTTATGAAGACCAGATCTCTCTTGTTTTCTGACCACAATATAAAAAGTACCTCCCCTACTTTTGTTTATTCCTTTCAAAATGAACTTCAGTGTCTTCAGTCCATATCAACACGCTACTTTTAATGCTATACATACCAGTACTCCAAAATCCCTTTTCTTCTTTATCCATTTACCTCTTGCCCCTTTTCCATAAGTGAATTACTTATACTTGGCTACATTCAATTTTATTTGGCATTATTTTCGCTACAAGTTTGTTTATGCATTCCACGTTATTAGATATACTTCAAATTCGGTTAACACCTGCCACTTTTGGCACCATAACTCCAACTTCTACTTAATTTTTGCATATGGCAATTTGCAGCGGTTCCTCTGGGTCATGATTTCCCACTTTGTCAGTTTGAGAAGCCTCATTTGTCTCCTGTCACATTTTCTGTCTGCAGCCACCCTCAAAACCATGTTGTTTTCTGGTTCTGAATTTACACAGCCTGATCCTGAGGGAGGTGATGGCTTAGTGATATTATTGCTAGACTATTAATCCAGAGACCTAGCTAATGTTCTGGGGAACTGGGTTTAAATCCCACCACAACAGATGGAGGAATGTGAATTCAATTAAAAAACATCTGGAATTAAGAGTTTAATGATGATTGTGAATCCATTGTTTATTTTTGGTAAAACCCATCTGGTTCACTAATGCACTTTAGGGAAGGAAGCTGCCACTCTTACCAGTCTGGCCTACATGTGACTTCAGATGAACAGAAATGTGGTTAACTCTTAACTCCCTCTGGGCAATTCGGGATGGGCAACAAATGCTGCCTTGGCAGTGATGCTTTTATCCCGTGAATGAATAAAGAAAAAAAGTGCCATCTTATTGAAGGTCACCGAATATCCATGTACACTATATACACTGTCTTGTTCTTGCATAATGTTTGATATTTCTTCAAACAATTCAGTGAGGTTCCTTCAAATTGATAATTCTTATAGAATTCCATTATTACTATTCTCTATTGTCTTCAACTCTAAATATTTTAATCTGATCTTTTGGCACATTTTAACATCTTTCCTATAATTGGTGTTACACTTATTGACCCTCAATTTCCTGGCCCTTGTAGCCAAAACCTTTGTATGGCAGTCATGTGTTACTAGGAGTAAGTGAGGACTGCAGATGCTGGAGATCAGAGTCGAGAGTGGGGTATTCGAAAAGCACAGCAGGTCAGGCAGCATCTGAAGAACAGGAAAATCGATGTTTCGGGCATAAGCCCTTCATCGGGAATGTTGTGACCACTAGCAACCACGTCTTTCTTTACGCTCGGTAGAAGTCCAACCAGCACACAGCTTGGTTCCCAATGTCCACTGTTCCCAGTTTAATACTCAGTCTTATTTCCCTTTAGAAGTTGGGGATTTTGCTTGCCAGGACAATGCTACTATTCCTTTCTGTACTGATTTTTAAAATATGAATATTAAATCAATGTTGTGATTCTCATTAATCACTAGTCACGTGTGCATAATTATGAATCCAAGTAGCTAATTGAATTTTTGATTAGTACAAATGGAATAGTTATCACTTTGGAATATCTGATCAATGATCTGATTTACAGGATTTATTCATATGCACTTTAATCAGTTTCAATGTTTGTTGGTGAAATAGTACGGTGAAAAGTAATGTTTTTTTGACTGCTGTGTATACATGATGCTTGATTATTGAGAAGTGGTAGATGTTGATTGAATGGATGTACGCATGTAAGGTATGTTTATTTATATTTTGTGGGTGTGTAGAAGGCATTTTTCCACTAGGCTTTGTGCATGTGGCTAAAACAGTCTCATTGTAGCGACATCTGTGGTTAGTCAGGAATTTCTATTGGCAAGCACTGTACTGATGTCTCTACTGCATCCTAGTTTTTTTGGTTATTCATCCATACGAATCATTTTGATCTTGTATCTTCTTTAAGTTCAGCAAGTTTGTTTTACATTTCTTTACTTTCTAGCTTAGATATTGTAATATGTCTTTTGAAAACTTCCATTTTTGTTGCCTTTTCAGAGAAAAAGAAACAAAAGGCTTAATCAAACCAGAAATCAGCTGTGACACTTCCAGTTGTATCTTATAATGCATTTCTCCTTGCAATGTTTACTGAGTTTTCTCAAACTATAGTCCCAAACCCATCTCATTAACTACTTACCCAGCTGTATGGCTCCAGACTCATTCAATACGAGCACAATTGTCCTGTTCGCCACTGCTGGGTCATCCTGGGATCTCTTGTGCCAGTGTCATATGTAAAAAACCATTGTGCACTGGATCAAGTACTATCGGTCCACAGCTGCCTCACATGGGATGGCCCAGGACCTAGGAAACAGGCCTATGCTAGCCTTGTCCAGATTCGCCACCCAAGTCAGTGAAGTGTCAACCATCTAGCAGTGAAGGAAGAAGAACTTTCTCCACTCCACCAGGGTAAGTGCTATCTTCTCTTTGATAGCTCACACTACTTCTGCTACTACACCTATTTCCCAATAATATTCAGGCTCTATCATGTTGTATGTAACATCTTCCCTCACTTGCGCTCAACCACTCAATGATCTAAGACTAATTAACCTGCATGCCTTTGTGCCTCCTATGCATTCATTTGGGGCACCTCACTACCTTTAACCTTTCCCCGACTTGCATCAGAACTAATAGCTGTGCCAGCCACTTTCACTCACTCAATCTCACCATTTGCCTCATTTGCCTGTGAGTGGTAAGAGGGTGCTTGTCCATGCACACAGTGTCCTTGCAGCAGGAGATACCTGTGCATTCCAAAGTGCAACACTGAAGTGAGAAATCATATTGTAATTGAATGGACATGTGCTCTGAAGATGAGAGGAGACACGGGGTACATATGGTTGCTTCCCACAAAGAGTGCGCCCTGCAATCCTGGTGCTAGGTGTCCAAAATAAAGGGTTTGAGAGGATAAGTGGTATACTGGAGTCACCAGGTAACCACTCTGGCTTTCATATAAGAAATTCTCAACATTTGTTTCTATCTGATGTGTGGTAGAATGGGAACCTACATATCAATGAGGTGAGATTAGCATTTCTGAGAGTTGCAATGCAACGAGAATGAGGGTAGGTCTACGAGAACGAGGGTAGGTCCAATCAAGGACAGTAGTGGGAAACTGTGTATTGAGTCGGAAGAGATAGGAGAGGTCTTGAATGAGTACTTTTCTTCAGTATTTACAAATGAGAGGAACCGTATTGTTGAAGGGGAGAGTGTGAAACGGACTGGTAAGCTAGAGGAGATACATGTTAGGAAGGAAGATGTGTTGGACATTTTGAACAACTTGAGGATAGACAAGTCCCCCGGGCCTGATGGGATATATCCTAGGATTATGTGGGAAGCAAGAGAGGAAATTGCAGAACCGTTGGCAATGATCTTTTCGTCTTCACTGTCAACGGG
>NC_057740.1:21080997-21103088 GCF_004010195.1 Chiloscyllium plagiosum | reverse complement strand
TCGAGGTTTATAAGATGATCAGAGGAATAGATAGAGTAGACAGTCAGAAACTTTTTCCCCGGGTACAACAGAGTGTTACCAGGGGACATAAATTTAAGGTGAAGGGTGGAAGGTGTAGGGGAGATGTCAGGGGTGGGTTCTTTACCCTGAGAGTGGTGGGGGCATGGAATGCGCTGCCTGTGGGAGTGGTAGAGTCAGAATCTTTGGTGACCTTTAAGCGGCAATTGGATAGGTACATGGATGGGTGCTTAAGCTAGGACAAATGTTCGGCACAACATCGTGGGCCGAAGGGCCTGTTCTGTATTGTCCTATGTTCTATGAGTGACAGAAAATGCAACCAAGCCCCTCACTGGTCATTGGCAGGAACCTCATCTTACCATTCAAAATTTGATTGGAAATGAGACATTTTGCTCTTGATGTCAAGGAAGTCCCTGCTGGGTATTTTACCTGATTTTCCAACTTACCTGTCATGGGCCACATTATTCAGGGGCTGGGAAGATTGCCCCTAAACTATTGATTAAGTATGCCAGTCATTTTTGCACCATTTCCTGTGAGGCGACCTTGCTTGTCCTTGGTGTCCCTGTCTTGATCTTAATTCTGTTTGTTACCACCTATGACAGCTTCCTGTGTTGCAGAATTTACTATTCCGTGCTCCCCTAGTAAAACCGAGTCAAAAATATACAGACAGCCATTTTCTGCGTTTTGCTGTTTACTCAGACTCACTCCTTTCCAAAATGCCTGATCTCTTCTGCCATTGCCAGATATGCAGATATTATTTTGCTCTTTTTCAGTTCATGCAGAGGTCACACTCAAAATGGTTTGTGCTAAGATGCATTTCTTTTTCTTTATTCATTCACAGAATATGAGCATTATTATCCATCTCAAATTGCATTTGAACTGAGCGGTTTGCAAAGTGATTGCAGAGGGCAGGTAGGCATCACTCACAATTTTGTGGGCCTGGAGTCACATATAGGCACAACCAAGTGAGTTTGTCAGATTTCTTTCCCTAAAGGATATGAGTGAACTAGGTGAGTATTTACAACAAATCAATGATGGTTTCATAGCATTCAACGCCAAATTTAATTTACTGAATTTCAATTCCATCAGCTGCTGTGATGGGATATGAACCAGGGTCCATCACAACATTAGCTTGGGCCTCAAGCTTAATTAGTCAGTCAGAGTCAGAGATGTACAGCATGGAAATTTCACACAGAGGGTGGTACGTGTATGGAATGAGCCGCCAGAGGAAGTGGTGGAGGCTGGTACAATTGCAACATTTCAAGAGGCATTTGGATGAGTATATGAATCGGAAGGGTTTGGAGGAATATGGGCTGGGTGCTGGCAGGTGGGACTAGATTGGGTTGGGATATCTGGTTGGCATGGACGGGTTGGACCAAAGGGTCTGTTTCTAGTCCTGTGATGTAACCACTAAACTGGCATCTCCCAACTGAATTTACATGTTTTTAAATATATATTTATCTACTTACATTTAAAATGTTCATTTGATCATGTTCTTGCATGCACCAATACATTGATGTGAATGGATGCATCTGCATTGCGGCATCAGATTATACCTGCTGTAATGTATCATGCATTGCTAATATTGCTCTACACTTAATAACCTCAGGGAAGTCCTGAATTTCTCCTACTTCTTTAAAGGTAAAAGCAACAGATTTGCAGATTCATAAATGAGGCAGGAATTGGGAACTCACCACAGGCAACATCAAGGGAATTTGTATTACAGATTTTTTGATCTCTTGTGGCACTGCACACAGAATCAATAACAAGTGAAGTCTTCAAGTGGTGGGGTTAGAGCATGGGGGACAATGTATTATAATACGATTATGTGATTCAGACTCTATTTTAGCCAGAATTTGAGTTTGTATTTTTATCTTCTATTATAAATTTCTACTTTCACATTTATAATGGAGCTACCTACTTAAATCGATAATATTGGATGTGTGAGCACCTGCCTTGGAACTGCAACATGACAAGATGACATTTGTAGTTCCTAATATAAATGTATTGCCAATTATTATGGAAAAGTTGACAAAGTGGAGCTCAGATGAAAGATGTCATGCTTTATACATTGCATTTTAAAGAGTTGAAAGTATTTTATAAAAGGCAAAGAAAGACACAATTATCATTTCACTCGGCCTCATTTAATACTGAACTGCTGCTGCCAAACTCCTAAAATTTGCAAATATCTCTCACTTTTTCATATTTCTAAGTAGAATAATTAAACTTTGTGGTCTTACAGGGATTTACAATGTCCTGTCATACAAGGAGAAAGTTAGGACTGCAGATGCTGGAAAAGCATAGCAGGTCAGGCAGCATCTGAGGAGCAGAAGAGTTGACATTTCGGGGGCTGGGGGGGTGGGGGGGGGGGAGTAGGGGATAGATGGGAAAAACAAAGGAAAGGACGAGAGGGTGGTGCCGAGTTTGGAGGCTTGGGACTAGGATAAATTGGGAGGAGGGGAATTGAGAAAACTGGTGAAAATCTATCCACTCCACCATCCTCGCCGATCTATTACCTTCTCACCATCTTCACCTACCTATCACATTCTCAGCTCCCTTCCCCCCAGCCCCACCCCTTGCATTTATCTCTCAGCTCCCCCCCCGCCTACCAGCCTCATTTCTGATAAAGGGCTTATGCCTGAAACGTCAATTCTCCTGCTCCTCGGATGCTGCCTGACCGCCTGTGTTTTTCCAACACCACCCTCTCGACCCCCATCATACATGGTACTGTGAACACACTACTGTGACAGGTACACTGTTAAATTTAAATAAGCAGATATTCAGAGCCTTCTTCTCACCCTAAACCTACAAACTTGTCTGTCCACCTAGGAAGAGAGAACAGTAACCACTTAGGAGCTAAAAGGACAGTTTCAAAATAGAATTATAACAGCTAAAATGTTATATGGAGACTTCATGAACACCTGCAGTTAATAATAGTTTCGGTTCACTTTCATCCAGAATTTTAAAAGCACTTTCCACAAAATTAAAGCATTATCTCTGAAAAAGACTCAAGACGAGATGGAGTCCAGATCTGTATTAATACTGTTTTTATTCAACTATATTCTTAATTAATCATGATCTGTGGAATAGCTACAATTGTAAATGTATTTTAGCTACAGCTAAACACCAGATGTGGAACACTGTGCCTGCATTCCTGGCCCCTGTGGAGGAGACGATGTTGATCATTATTGGAATGCCATTACAGAGACTGTGGCCAATAGCAGAACTAAAAGTACTAAAGATTATGGTACCCTAACATCTAATCCTCCTTTGCACATCTCAGTTTCCCCTCATCCCACACTCTCTTCTTGTAACAGGCTGCATATGCTGTCAGCATGCAGCTTTTAGCTTCCATCACTCCCTGCACCGCAACCGTACCCTTCTGCCTTTCTCCTTTCAGATCCTGGAGCAATCCAACCTGACAAGGCAGTAGAAGAATAATTAGAGAATGGGGATGAAGACAGAGCACCATCAGTAGATTACATATTTCCAGCAACCAGCTGAGGCAATGGCATTGAGCATGATTTAGAAGATATCATATGGGAGGAATCTGTACACGGTGAGGCAAAGAACAGTGAACAAGTTCAGCACAGGTTCCAATTACTCAGAGGGTAAGATCAAATAGATTTGACTCCAGAGGACTTGGATGTAAAGAGGTTCTACAGAAAAATAGTGCTATTGAGCAGCACGTGCTTAGCAATAACCTACTCAGTGACGCCCAGTTCGGGTTCTGCCAGGGACACAGCTGCTGACCTCATTACAGGCTTGTGACAAACATGGACAAAAGAGCTGAATTCCAGAGGTGAGGTGAGAGTTGTACAGCAGGAAGGCTGCTCACCAAGGCAGCATTTGACTGAGTGTGGCATCAAGGAGCCCTAGCAAAACTTCAGTCAATGAAAATCAAGGGGAAAACTCTCCTCCGGTTGGAGTCATACCTGGCACAAAGGAAGATGGTTGTAGTTGGTGGCAGTCTGTCATCTTAGCCCTAGGCCATCTCTGTAAGAGTTCCTCAGAGTGGTGTCCTAGGTCTAATCATCTTCAGTTACGTCATCAATGACCTTCCCTCCATAATAAGGTCAGAAGTGGGGATGTTCGCTGATGATTGCACAATGTTCAGCACCATTCGCGACTCCTCGGATACTAAATAAGACAATCTCCTGGTTTAGGCTGACAAGTGGCAAGTAATATTCATGCCACACAAATGCCAGGCTATGAACATCTTCAATAAGAGACAATCTAACCGCCCTTTGAAACTCAATGGTGTTACCATCACTGAATTTCACACTATCAACATTCTGGGGGTTACTATTGACCAGAAACTCAACCAGACTTACTATATAAATGCAGTGGCTGCAAGAGCAGGTCAGAGGCTAGGAATACTGTGGCAAGTAATGCACTTCCTGACTTCTCAAAGCCTATTCACCATCTACAAGTCACAATTCAGGAGTATGATGGAATATTCTCCACTCTACCGAATGAGTGCAAGTCCGATAACAAAGGAGTTTGACACCTTCCAGGACAAATCAGCCTGCTTTATTGGCACCATATCCACAAACTTCCACTCCGTCCACCACTGATACTCAGTAGCAGCAGCGGGTACTATCTACAAAATGCACTGCAAAAATTTTCAAAGATCCTTAAATAGTACTTTCCACACCCACGACCACTTCCATCTTGAAGGACAAGGGAAGCAAATACATGAGAATACTTTCACCTGCAAGTTCCCTTCCATGCTGTTCACCATTTTAACATAGAAATATATTGCTGTTCCTTCACTGCCGCTGAGTTAAAATCCTGGAATTCCCTCAATAATGGCATTGTTGGTCAATGCATAGCATGTAGACTGCAGCAGTTAAAGAAGGCAGCTTATCATTGCCTTCTCAAAGAAAACTAGAGACAGGCAATAAATACTGGCTGAGCCAACAACACCCACATTCCACAAATGAATAAAACAAATTTTAAAAATACGGACAGGGAACTAGCTGGTGTATTGGGAAACCTGTTGGAAAGCCTATATTGAATATAAAGGAGCATGGAACAGGATTGTACTGATTAAAAGACTCAGACCTGAAATGTTAACTCTGCTTTGCTCTGATGGTGTCTTGCCTGCTGAGTATTTCCAGTATCACCCACTTTATTTCAGCACCAACCCGATAAAGGTGGGGATAATCTTTGCTAGCTTACAAGCAGTATTCAACTCCATTTAAACACTTATGAACCAATATTCTGTCCAAGCTCTGCAGCCACATCCTGGAAGCTCCCACACAAACCAGGAACAAGTTAACTCCTTTAAATTATTATTCATGCACTATCAAGTTCTGCACATCCTCCACATCAATGCAGAACTGAAGCATTATTTCAAGTTACTAATAGCGTGCTGAATTATAACTCATGGTGACATTGCTTTTATTGTATGCATGTTATGTACTTGTATAAGGACTTTGCACCAGAGTCAATAGTCATACCATCAGATAGCCTTGGTTGCCCAGTAGCCTCCCTATGCTTTGCCATGAAGGTTCCAATGTAGCTGGCTTAGGTTACTGCTGCAAACTTAAAGCATCATGATCCTGCAAGGAAACTACATATTGACCTGCATAAACTGATACCCACAGCCACACATCAGCTGAGAGTGTGGAAAATCTTTTCCAATGCAGTGATGACATAGGCCACCCACAAAGTGAGCGACATGCAATTAGTGGAACCCCTGTATGAAAGGGAAACCTGCACCCGGCTTGAAATCAGACACTCACTTCCTTCTGCTTGTCTGTCAAGAGAAATTGTATTCTGCTCTCTTTGAATGGAGAATCTCTGGGAGCTCTCTCACATAGTCATGGATAGCAAACCATATGATGTAGCAAATAACATCAGCTCCACAACAGGCCTATTAAAGTTCACCGCCACACTCATTCACACACTGGCGATATGGTCCTTGCCCTACCCCGTGGTGGCAGTCATGGCTGCAGTAGGAGACTGGTTTAAGGAAGGACTTCCTAACTGAAGTGCAGGTGCATAGACATTGCTGTTTACTGAGGTTTACATAGGAGAAATATTGCCTTGAGTCCCTAGACAGATTATGGCCTCCTGTTGAGTACCATCTTCCCCCATCTGCCTTTTCCAGCAACTTCCTGCTCTGTGTTACTTCTGCACATTTGTCTAGTCATGCTGAATTGCAAGGAGAATGCATATTAGTATAGTCATCTCTTGAAACAAGTAGTTTGTGAAGAAACCTTGAAGTCACCAATAAGTTCATCAGTCCCTGGTATACAATCCTCCTAAACAACGATGAAAAACATAGCAACAAGAAAACAACCAGCGCTTAACCTGTAGTTAAGGATGCCTTTAAGTAGTACTGGTGCAAGATCCTTCCTGCTGCTCAACACCTGTTCAGTTGTGCAAGGTTCAGAAAGGGCATTGGTTGCTGTTAAGTTCCAAAATAGCATGGTATGCTTATTGGTTCATAGCTCTGGCAGATGTCCACCACACACGTGTGCACTAATACTTACACCAATATGCATCTGGTGCGATTCACCCCACAAGTGTGCACACATGTGCCACAGGGATTAGATTCGAGTTCTATGGGCACTCCTAAATCTGGTATTAATGAATCCAAATTCTTGTCTACTACGTGCAGCTACACCTCACTGTAAACTGGAGTATGGCCATTCTATCCTAAACAAACTAACAGTAGTTATTATGCTTTCTGACATTCATTGACCACTGGAGGAAGGTTACAACTACTAGTTACTTTAGAGTAAACTTAGATTGATAAGATGGTAGGCAAAGCACTTTTCAGAACAATTTAACCTTTCCATAAACTTGTACAAGCTCTCAGAATCTGATCGTCATAATGGCTGAACCATTTCCAATCCTATTGCAGTTTGCACTTGTCCAAAATGCTAAAGTAAAAGGAAATGAGAAAACTATGTGTGACATCTTGAATATCACTTTCAGCTGCAGTGAAGAGGTGAAATTCTTATTAATGTGTGACACCATGCAGATGACGAGTATAACTGTAGAAGAACTGAAGGAAATGGTTACATCCTGTGCAACTGCAAATAAAATGATTTTTCTGCCAATGTTCAGACCTGTACCAGAGCCCTAATGCCACACTCAATAATATTCTGTTGTAACTTTTAAATTTTTTTTTGTTTACCTTAAAGAGTCACCTGTAATACCACTTCAGTGTTGTGACTTAAGTTCGGCATTATAAAAATAGTATTAACAGCATGGATGTGTGCTTCTATAATTTCACCTGTGAGGTGACCACAACTATGCATATTTTCTCCTAACTAAAATATTTTACAGTATTAGCTGTTCTTTCAGCGGCTACGGAAGCAATTACATTGTTCAGCCACGGCAGTTGACGGAGTTGCCTTTAATATATTTGAACGCTGCGGCTGGACGCACCACAAGAAATATTTTCTGGCTGGTATCTGGCCAGGCATTCTTTCCCTTGAGTACCATCTTCTAATTGCAACAGTCACCAGCTGTCTATGCTGGCACAAAAACCAGACGCGATCTGTTTGCCTGTTGTCCAAGTTCAATTATGCAGTACTAAGCCAAGACACTAAATGTATACAGGAGAGCTTTTGGGCCTTACCTACAGCCCAGTGTTGAGGAAAAGAGGAGAGGAGTTTCCTATCTCACATTAACCGGTTTGTTCTTTGAAGCTCTTAACAATAACAAAAATGGCTGTCTGCCTGAATGTTTTTAACTCATTCGATGACTTGCTTATGGTTCTAAGCTGAATATCCAGATGCATTTAAAAACTGTTTTTCCTCATATGATTTATAACTTTTTTGAGTACGTATGTCAGACTCCCTGACTTGAAGTTTTTTTAGTGTGTCTTTGTCGACTGCGTCATTGTTGTGATCCATATAGTAATAAAATATTTCACCTGAAAGAAAGCCTCTGAATATTGCATAATTTCAATTGTTTGATCGATATAGCAGGCTTTTAAAATCAAAATTGCCCACCTAATGAAATATAAAGTATACAAGTTACAACAATGTTCAGTTTTCTGGTGGATCCCTAGGTTCATATAATCACACAGTACAGAAAGGGGCCATTTGGCCCATTAAGTTTGTACTGGTTCTTTGAAAGACCTGTCCAATGAATCCCAATCCTCTGCTCTTTTCTCAGAGCTTTGCAATATTTTTCTGTCACTTCCCATTTAGATGTTATTATCAAATCTACTTCCACCACCCTTTCAGGCAATTTATTCGAGATCACAACTCACTGTAATTTTCATTCTCCTTATCTCCCCTCAAGTTCTTAGCTACCAATTATCTTAAGTCTGCATCCTGTGATTACTGATCCTCTCAATCTCCTGCTAGAAATAGGATCTTCTATGTGAATGATAGGCTGCTGAAAACAGTCAAACATTTCCATTGTTTCCACAATGCTTTCAAGGGTGATAACCCAAAGAGCAAAGGAAAATTATGATTTAAAGGTCAGAATTACAGGGAAGGTATTTAGCCTGGTGAATCATACACATATGAGGTACACCAGCAAAAGAAAAACCAACCTATATTTTAGGGCGTTAGCTTATGCATGTAGCAGGTGCTCTACTTGTAAATCACTATGGAATGTTTACTGATATTTCAACCATCCCTTTTTGGCTTCAAACATACTTTGAATAGTAATCTTTGGCTTTCATTTTGGAAAATTTTGTAAATTCATAGGCCGTCCAAAATTTCCATGCACTGTATCAGGAATATCTGCCCATGCAAGAAGCTTACAAGTCAAGTTCAGTGTCGCTGACTACACACTTCGGGTTGAGGCAGTAAAAGATGTGTAAATCATATGAGAAGCCACCCAGAAGTTGGCACCCACTGCTGACACGTGGCACCATAAGTAGGTGAATGCAGTGCCATCTTGGTTTTGTTTGTCAACAGCATTAATTCCGAATTGATGGATTTAGGAACAAGAAACATCAACAAATTGTGAGTTTATTCCTTTCAGCCCGGTATCTCCATATTGGTTTATATTGTCTCATGCAAGAGAAATGGGCATAACTGCAAAATTATTAAATGTCCATATGTATTTTCATTATTACAAACAAGGAAGGATTTAAAATTGAATCTATTAAATGAAGAAGCTCTCTGTCTCACACTGTCCAACATAGTGTGATGTGGGGACACACAAAGTTTGAGTAGATCCAGCTATAAAAATAAGTTGATGATTTGGATGGACCAGACCATCAACAACATAGATCAAAGAATTCCTGAGAGTTTAAAAATATGTTTGATGTGCCCACAGTACATTAAGTGACTTGTTGTGCAGTGATTACAGAAGATGCTGTGGGCTAACCTAATACAGAGATAGAAATGATGACTCGAGACAAAAATTGACTTTGCTCAGTTTCAACAAAAGCATGAATATGCTTTCCTGTAGTTCAATGTACAATGAGTCATTTTCTGATATTGCATACTCAGCTGGGATTTCATTCATTTGTAGCACGTAGAAAATTTGGGTGCAAAGAGCAAATAATTTTCGAACTAGTAATTCAAATCAGAAAACTACCTCTTACATTCTTATGCGAGATGAATTGAGGTAAGTTTAATTCTAAGATATGTTGTGATCGAATATAGTGAATACTTTCTTGATGACCTTTTTGAACAAAAATTTAACTTGGCCAGTACTCAAAAGGTAGAACAAAATGCAGCACAGGTGGATAACATGATCGGAATTCACAACAAATCACATGCCTGTCACATGTCATGACGTGACAAGATGTCACCAATGTTTTTCATCATATCCAATATTGCCTTTGAACCAAACTGACCTGACCTAAGGCTGCCTTATTGTCAATGGACATGGAAAGAAAAACAAACCTTCTTATCTATTAAAGCAAACACCCTGCTGCAAAGAGCTGCCTTTCCTATTTCACTGCATATGTTAGTGGATTATAATAAAACCTCGGTAAGATGTACCATTTATCTGCTCCCCATGAGTTCTTAATGAAGTTTGACTGTGGCAGGGCTGGACTAGGGGACTGAAAGCAACTGTCAGGTCAGCTTTCTTTCACTAATATTTAATGAGATAAGGCACAATGCCAGTCCAGCCGCCATAGTAGATCCATTCGAACACACTGTCTCTGCCAAAACTGTATAAGACTAAACATGGTGTCTTTAAGAAATAAGGTCACATTACATGCATCACAGCTAAACATATTTTAGTCATGCTAAAGGAGAAATAATTCACTCGCATGTTGCCTTTCTTTTCGTTGCTACAATAGCATAATGTGATAACTTTATTCACTTTGCTTTAGGCTTGAGGAGGACTATGTCAAGGGTAGGGAAGAGAAACCTAATAAGTGTCTTAAAGAGACAGTGACCATTTTTTTTCATTCTCCATACATTAGTCCTGAAATGGCTGACATTGCAATTCACCAATCTGAAATGCGGCCCTGTTGACTCTTTAGTATTTCTAATGCTCTTTCCTGTTTGTTTGTTGATCCTTCAATCAAAATCAAAAGCAGCATATTTGCCATTTTTACAAAACCTTATTCCCAGCTGTACAATAAATGCCATTAATTGGTTTTAAAACAAATTAAGAACATAACTTATGTTGTGTGTTTCATAAAAGGACTGCAGAAAAATGACTTTGATTATTCAATGGTTCTGAATGTCATAATTTGGGGGGTGAATATCATCAGTCATGTTATGGAGGAAGATAGTGCCCACAATGGGGTGGAAAATCAGCAGAAAAGGAAATTTCCCACACATCGCATATGGGACACTGGGTCACTCATATACGTATTTCATCCTGTATCATCGTCATCTCTTCCTTTTATTTCAATGAATGGAGACCAAACGTCAAATTAGTCCACAGGTAATGAAGGTAACAGGTCCAAGAATTTGTTTAACTGTCACCATTCAGTCACAACACAAATAGTCTAGCATTTAAAGATGTCATGACAGCAAGTGACTGGACACTGAGCCACTGCAAAATTCAAAAATGAGTCCTCAAATGTCATTTGTCCATTATACTTATTACCAGATCTGATATTTTGCCTGGTGTTATCTGTGATTTAATACCTCAGGCTGTTAATAACCACAATATTCCACAAATACTTTTACTGTTGTACTAAAACTCACAGCAGTTTGGGGTAAATACATGCAGCACTTCAACTTGCATCATGTCAACAAACAAACAGGCAATTCACACATATGTCAGCATTCAACATTGCTACTGAACCCTACTAAAACAATTGTAGTAAATACAGGCCCACAATTTTGTTATAACAACAATAAATTATTTTAAACTGTGAAATGTGGACAATTAGATGTGAAAACCCAGAAATGGTGCTGTCTGATCTTTGCATATAATTTTTATTGCTTTTCACTACATAAATGTAAAATTGTGCATACCAAATTAGTAGTGATAAAAGATTATTTAAAATTACATTAATTGTATTAACTTTTGAGGCACCCTGACTGAACAAGAGTGTATCTGTTTCTCTCCTGCTCAATTATAATTCACAGCAAATATACTTCAGATATTCACAATATATAAACAGTATGACCAGCCTAACAGGAGCCTTGAAGTGTGTATCATGTAGACAACTCAAAACAATTGTTGAATGTTAAAGCTCTTTGAAATTTGTCCATTTCAAGGACTCTTGGCATCATCTTAAAGTGCATACAAATATTGTGAAAGTCTACTCGAGATATAAATTAAACTGTAAAGAATGTACGCATGTTCTGTGAAATGCAGGGTGTCAATTTTGACTCTGACCATTGAAAAGCAAACAGTTAAAATGGCTAATTTTGCCCTTCTAATCATGTTGCCTTCTCAAGCTTAACTTGTTGTTTTTGGAAGGGAATAGGTATAGCCATCAGAATGAATGAAATATCCACTGTGTTGACGTTACTCTTGAGAACCGACCATAATTTTAATGCAAAGGCTGTGCAGGGATACCATTATACTTGGCCCACCAAACCATCCTGATGGCAAAAGGAGCTGAGTAAAAGAAAACTTTATTAGTCTTTATGTTCTCAGTGTCAGAGGAGCAGGAATAAATACAGTGGGTCTTTCTCCTGCTTTGGTGGCATTTGCTTATAGTTAATGGGAGAAATAACATGTTGTTATTCAAAGAAAAATTCAATGTATAAAAGCACAAGTGTCTTGCTGTACTTTAATTGCTCTGTTTTTGGGACCTCCTTGTATATGGACGTGTTCACTCAAACATTACTTAAGGTAAGTAACCTGTACCTGTCAAATCTCAAGCTCTTGGTTGCAAGTCCTTACAAAGGTGACAAGCCAATCCTTAACATGAATAGTCTGCTTATTTCAAAAACATTGTTTGGATTTTTAATCTCCAGTCGTACTGACAGAATCAACAGATATAGCCAGAAACTTTTCAACATATTAGACACTTGAATCAAACACTCAAGCTCTTTGAAAATAAGTCCAGTTAAGTGTGGCACCTCCAATGTAAACTGTTGAATTCAGAGATATTGACAATCTGAATGGCAATAAAACTGTGGCTTGAAATATACAGATGGATCAGAAGCATACACACATTACCATTCACTCCAATTGTCTATTTTAACTATAAAATATCTTTAAATATTTTAAAACTATCCCCCATATTTTTCTCTAGCATCTCCTTCTTCATTTCTCATTTCTTAAGTTACAATAGGATCTAGAAATCCCATTTGTCATTAATCTATGAAGGGTAAGAAGCTCTTATATTTTTTCAAAAGGACCACAGGTAACTAATTATCCACATTTTGCTGACATCCGTTTTAGTGTCTGCTAGTAAGGAAGGTCTGTGATGCTGAAGTTCAAACCACAAAAGCAGTGGCGAAAATGTTCCCAGGCAAGGGAAGAAAGGGTTGTGTAATTGTTAAGATTAAAATGATCTGAAATTAATAGAGTCAAGATCCTGATATCCTCCCACCTACTTAGAAGTTTTTGCATGGCAAGATTAAAGATTGCAAAGGAACTCTAATGGATATGCTGAATAGGTTATTATGGTAATAGAAATACTAATTTCAAAACTTGTTAACCTTATTCCTGGATTTCCTAACCAGCGGTAGGTTTTCCAACCTGTCAGCAGCTCAGCATTCACTGAGGTGAGTGCACTACAGCAATAGCTTGTTCAGTAATATTGAGAAGCTGGGAAGGTTTTGATCACTTACATTGATGAGCTCCAGCCATGGAGACTGAGATATTGCTGTTAAAAGCATTGCTTCTCTCAGAGAGCTTGAACACTACTTGAAAAGTGATTGCCATATTGTTGGAAAGCACTTCACCTCGCTTTCTATTGTTCATCCCAGTTGTCACTGCTCCCTGCTAATGCATGGAGTCACTAATGCAGATCCACTTATCATGCCAGTGAAAGGGAAAGATCAGAGGACATACCGCCACCAACAGCATTGGCAGCTGCTTTCTCTTCAGCTGCATAAATGCACCCGAAGATCCAGATGGAGGCAAGTGAGACCCCCAAGAACAGGCAATACAGATAAAGGGCCAGCTCTCCCTTCATTTCTGAACACTGATGTCACTGGAGGTTTACTCTGACATGGCAGATTCCCGTTGAGATATCCTGGAATTAAAAAAACCTTTTGTTGAACAGGTGGACATTGCATTCCCTGTGGTGAAAGTGAGGAAGCACATGCTGGAGATCAGAGTCGAGAGTGTGGTGCAGCACCCGAGGAGCAGGAGAATCAACGTTTCGGGCACAAGCCCTTCATCAGGAATCCTGCTCCTTAGATGCTGCCTGACCTGCCATGCTTTTCCAGCACCACATTGGATTCCCTATGGCTGAAAAATTACCTCCCATTCTAGAGCCACCAACTCCACACATACCCACCATGGATTTCTGTCTCTTCCCAAGTTGTGTGTTACCTTTTCCTGAAAATGGACAAACCAGAGAAGCATGTGCGTTTGCAGAGGTTTGTGTCAAAAGGAGGGAAGGGCATCATTTGTGAAAGGAGACTATGAGGCATGAGTGTGAACAAATATGCATTTCCTGCTCAGAAAGGATTATGAAGTGCTTGCAGAGGAAGGAATGTGTCCAAGCAGAAGGGTTCTTGTCCCGAGAGATAATATGAAGGAGACTGATGGAGAAGCCAGAGTACTGGGTTTGATAGCTGAAAGTTTTATGCCATCACCTTTTCTAGCTTCTTTCTGTCCTAGATCCTCTTGATATGCATTTTTCCAGGTTGCAGGGACAACACTTCGACTGTTGAAATTCTCAGGCCACCTTCTTAACACATGGAAAAGTTGTCCTCTTCCACTCATCCTTAGGAAAGTTCAGCTCACTGCAGATACAGCATGAGATGCCACAACAGCACCAACAGTGAGTTCCTTAGTTTCCTCTTCACTCCTGGCTGCTGTGGCCTCAAAAATCCAAGTTTATCAACTCACTTGTAACCCATTCACATTCCCTTGATGGATATGCTTTGTCATCTGACTGCCTTTCCTAATTAACTGGCCAACCCAGAATTGAATGCTAATATCTTGTTAAAAAGTCATAGCTAAATCCATCCATTAGGAAACCTGATCAAAAGTGGTTCTGCTGTTCATTGATAAATCCCTGATAGTTTTTTTCCAGAGGTCATAAGAACTAAAAACACTATAGCAGTCAATATTAGATTTGGATCACAAAGAATAAGACAAAACGATGCATGTGCCAATACAAGGTTCATTCATTCATCCAACCCAGATGAGAGATAAGGTGGACTTGACCTGTTTTGCTTTAGGCATATTATCCTATACACAAGTCGCTCAGTTATTCCCTCACAGTCCTAGAGGGACTTTCTCTGTCCAACATTCCATTGGCATTCCTGATTACCTGCTGCACTCGTGTGCGAGCTACGTTTCATGCACAAGTACACTCAAGTACTTTTGCGTTGCAGCTTTCTGCAGTTTTTCTCCATTTAAATAATATTCTGCTCTTTTGTTCTCCCTTCCAAGATGAATATTCATTTCATGCTGGCCCAACTAACCTAATGCATGGGAAACAGATGCACTAATTAAACTGTTGGGAGAAGAAATGGAAGCTGTTTTTAAAAATTCATTAAAAATTAAAAATATACAGTTACTTATTCAGTCGCCATGCTTTCTCTAAATAATTCAAATTGTCACGTTCATGTCAACTTTCAAAAGATTCCTGAAAACCTAAATTGTTGACAGCGTTTTCACCACAAGCCCCACCACAACCTTTTGGTTTCTCTTTTCACTCCTGCTGAGTGCCTAATTTTGTTTTCTGTTTGTTTGAAAACTATAACATTGCATTTTTAGACTTGTTGTTACCAGACATAATTTTTTTGGTAATCTTAGAGAATCCTTCTTGAAATAATTATTTCCAGAAGATTTTAACGTAAATGCCCAAAGTATCAACAAAGTAGCTTTTTTTTATTATAGCAAAGTATAACATACTAAAAGGAGAGTGCAGTATTTTTCCGTCACCATAGCAAAACCATGTCAAGAATTTTGAAACAGTGCATTATCATCTTGGCAGCTAATCAACAACAGATTGCAGAAGACTAGAATTGTATTTCTCCTTCCACTACAAGAACAATTCTATAATGGTCACATTGGGAAGCATTCCCAGAAAGCAGATGTGCAGCCAGGTCAATGTTTTAGCTATATAGCAATCCCTAATTTACAGCCAGATGGGCCATATGGCGAGGGTTCAGCTCATAAGCTTCATACAGACCGCTAGACATGTATTTAAAAATATTCACAATGTGTGGTTTCTTGATAAATAATCCCAAGTAGGATTACGTGAAGATAGGATAGGTGCAAAAGGGTTACAGCTGGAAAAGGTTAGTTAAAATTAATTTCAAAAAGTAGATTTTTTGTCAAGTATATTTGTGATTACAAATAACTAATTTGTACAGAAACACTGGATGGTGTTTAATCAAGGTGACTCATGTCGTGCCCATTCGTTCTCCATATGGCAGTAATGCACGATGCCTCCTTAAGAGAAAATCCATCAAATTATGTGCTGAACTGACATACATGGGGCCATTGGCAGACTTTCCCAAGATATGAGGGACTTGGATCCTGAAGTAAATCCCAATCTGAAGAGCTGCCAACATTGGCTATCCATTTCCAGCAGCAACAGTAGGAGTGGTGGCAGTTGTCATCAGTGCATCCAGTGAGAATCATAGAGATGTACAGCACAGATGCAGACCCTTCGTCCAACCTGTCCATGCCGACCAGATATCCCAAACCAATCTAGTCCCACCTGTCAGTACCCAGCCCATATCCATCCAAACCCTTCCTATTCATATACCCATCCAAATGCCTTTTAAATGTTGCAATTGTACCAGCCTCCACCACATCCTCTGGTAGTTCATTCCATACACATACGACCCTCTGCGTGAAAAAGTTGCCCCTTAAGTCTCTTTTATATCTTTCCCCTCTCACCCTAAACCTATGCCCTCTAGTTCTAGACTCCCCGACCCCAGGGAAAAGACTTTGTCTATGTATCCTCACCCTGCCCCTCATAACTTTGTAAACCTCTATACGGTCACCTCTCAGCCTCCGATGCTCCAGGGAAAACAGCCCCAGACTGTTCAGCCTCTCCCTATAACTCAAATCCTCCAACCCTGGCAACATCCTTGCAAATATTTTCTGAACCCTTTCAAGTTTCACAACATCTTTCCGATAGGAAGGAGACCAGAATTGCATGTAATATTCCAACAGTGGCCTAACCAATGTCCTGTACAGCCCAACATGACCTCCCAACTCCTGTACTCAATACTCTGACCAATAAAGGAAAGCACACCAAATGCCTTCTTCACTATCTACCTGTGACTCCCCTTTCAAGGAGCTATCATTGATATAAATGACGAAAAGTAGTGGACCCAGCACCGATCCTTGTGGCACTCCACTGGTCACAGGCCTCCAGTCTGAAAAACAACCCTCCACCACCACCCTTGTCTTCTTCCTTTGAGCCAGTTCTGTATCCAAATGGCTAGTTCTTCTCGTATTCAATGAGATCTAACCTTGCTAACCAGTCTCTCATGGGGAACCTTGTCAAACACCTTATTGAAGTCCACATAGTTCACGTCTACTGCTCTGCCCTCATCAATCCTCTTTGTTACTTCTTCAAAAAACTCAACCAAGTTTGTGAGACATGATTTCCTGCGCACAAAATCATGTTGACTGTCCCTAATCACTCCTTGCCTTTCTAAATACATGTACATCCTGTCCCTCAGGATTCCCTCCAATAACTTGCCCACCACTGACGTCAGGCTCACCAGTCTATAGTTCCCTGGCTTGTCCTTACCACCCTTCAGAAATTATGGCACCACGTTAGCCAACCTCCAGTCTTCCGGCGCCTCACCTGTGACTATTGATGATACAAATATCTCAGCAAGAGGCCCAGCAATCATTTCTCTAGCTTCCCACAGAGTTCTAGGGTAGAACTGATCTGGTGCTGGGGATTTATCCACCTTTATGCGTTTCAAGATATCCAGCACTTCCTCCTCTGTAATATGGACATTTTTCAAGATGTCACCATCATGAAGCAATTCAGTTCACAGGTGAGTAAAAGCAAGATATTTTTAAAATTCCTTCATGAGAGAGGGGGATCATTGGCTGCGCAGCATTTATTGGTCATCCCTAGTTGCCCTTGAGAAGATGGTGGTGAGCTACCTTCTTTAACCACTGCACTCTACATGCTGCAGATTGACGCAGAGTGTCTTTCGGTAGGGAATTCCAGGATGTTGACCCAGTGACAACGAAGGAATGGCATATTTCCAAGTCAGGATGGTGAGTGGCTTGGAGGGAAACTTGATTGTGGTGGCACCTCATGTATCCACTGCCCTTGGTCTTCTAGATGGAAGTGCTCATGGGTTTGGAAGGTGCCATCTCAGGATTTTTGGTGAATTTCTGCAGTGAATCTTGTAGATAGTACACACTGCTGTTACTGCTGTGGTGGAGGGAGTGGATGTTTGCAGATGCGGTGCCAATCAAGCTGGCTGCTCTTTCCTGGATAGTGTCAAGCAGCTTGAGTGTTGCCAGAGCAGCAACCATCTTTGGTGTATTCCATAATACTTCTAACTTGTGCCTTACAGATGGTGGACAGGCTTTGGAGAGTCTGGAGGTGAGTTACTCACCATAGTATCCCTCACCCGTGACCTGCCCTTGTTGCCACTCTCTTTCTATGGCAAATCCAGGTGAGCTTTTAATTATTGGTAACCCAGAGAATGTTAATAATGGGGGAGTTAGTGATAGTAACACCACTAAATATCAAGGAGCGCTGGTTACATTATCTTTTACTGGCGACGGTCATTACCAGGCACATTGTGGTGCAAACATTACTTACCACTCGTCAGTCCAACCCTGGATATTGTTCAAATCTTGTTGCATTTAGACATGTGATAGGTTAGGGTTAGTATCTAAGGAGTCGTTAATGATGTTAACATAGCACAATCAGTGGACATCACTACATCTGACCTTATGATGGAGGGAAGGTCATTCATAAAGCAGCTGAGGATGACTGAGCCTAGGACACAACCCTGGCAGACTTCTACAGAGACGTCCTGGAGCTGAGATGACTGACTTCCAATGACCACAACCATCTTCCTATGTGTCAGATATGACTTCAATCAGCAGATAGTTTGCCCTCTATGATACTCATTGATTCCAGATTTGCTCGGGTTCCTTGATGCCACACTCAGTTGAATGGTGCCTTGAATCAAAGCTGTCACTCTCACTTCACTTTTGGAATTCAGCACTTTTGTCTATGTTTGAACTAAGGCTGCATTAGGGTCAGGAACTGGATTTTGGTGAGCAAGTGTTGCTTGATAGCTCTCTTAAAGACAGCTCCCATCAATTTACTGATGATTGAGAAAAGTCTGATGGGGCAGTAATTGGCCAGGTTGGATTACTCCTGCTTTTTGTTTACACGGCATACCGGAGTAATTTTCAACATTCTCGGGTGGATGCCAGTAATGTAATTATATTGGAGCAGCTCGGCTAGAGGAGTGGCAAGTTCTGAAGCACAAGTTTTCACCACCATTAGTGGAACACTGCTAGAACTTACAGCCCCTGCAGCATCCAGTGCCACCAACTGCCCCCTGAGGCACAGTGCAGGTTAAAGATATCTGTAATCACAGAATTCACAGGCAGTGATCTACTATTTTGAATATAAATCCTGACCATATGTAAAGGTGACTGTTTCATTGGTCATTACAAAATGAATATAGCTGTCTCTGTGAAGTAAAAATGGTCACAAGTCACTTAAAAGTATCACTAGAGGGCCACAGTTCAGAAATGCAATCCAAAGTCTCTACAGAGGTGATTTACTCTCATTATGAACTGTAAGTCTTTGACAACATACATTCTTTGTGTATGGTGGGGTAGTTCCTGGGTTGGGACAATGTTTTCGTAATGAAACTGGGTCAGATCTTAGACAGTAAATGGTAGGTCCCTGGGGAGTGTTATTGAACATAGAGACCTAGGGTTTCAGGTACATAGTTCTTTGGAAGTGACCTCACAGGTAGACAGGCTGGTGATAAAAGCATTTGACACACTTGCCTTCATTCATGAGAACATTGAGTATAGGAGTTGGGATATCATGTTCTGACTGCACAAGACATTGGTGAAGTCAGTTTTGGAGTACTGTGTACAGTTCTGGTCACCTTGCTACAGGAAGGATGTTATTAAACTGGAAAGGATGCATAAAAGATTTACAAGAATGTTACTGAGACTGGTGGGTTTAATTTATAAGGAAAGGCTGAATAGGCTGGAAGTTTCTTCTCTGGAACGTAGGAGGCTGACGGGTGACCTTATAGAGGTTTATAAGATCATGAGAGGCACAATAAGGTGAAAAGCCAAGGTCTTTTCCCCAGAGTAGGGGAGCCCAAAACGAGAGGGCATGGATTTAAGTTGAGAGGGGAAAAGATTTAAAAGGGACCTAAGGGGCAACTTTTTAACACAGAGGGAGGTTCATATATGGAATGAACTATCAGAGGAAGTGGTAGAGGTGGGTAAAATTACAACACTTCATAGATGTTTGGACATGGTTAGAGAGATATGGACCAAACATAGACAAATGGGGCTAGTTCAGTTTAGGAAACTTGATCAGCATGGACAGGTCTGACTGAAGCGTCTTGTTTTCGTGCTCTATGACTCTATGAGCACAGTCTAGCAGAATCTGTAATCTCATGGCCCAGCATATTCACTACTCAAGCATTACCATCAAGCCAGATGATCAACCCTGGTTCAATGGAGAGTGCAGAAGGGCATGCCAGGAGCAGCACCAGGCATACCTAAAGATGAGGTGTCAACTTGGTGAAGTTGCTGAACATGACTGCTTGCATGTCAAGCAGTGTGGGTAGCAAATGGCGGATGGAACTGACCGGTCACGCCACCAATGGGTCAGATCTGGTCTCACGGTCATTGAATAGTGGTTCTCTGGAGAATAAAGGGGGCTGTCAGTGGGCCCTCCTCCTTCCCAATATTGGCTTGGTCAGTCAGGCAATGAGAGTAGTTTATGAACTTTACTGGGAGCACAAACTCAACCTTAACAGGGCTTATCTTTTGGGTTTCTCACTTGACCTCAGCCCCACCTGTTGCTGGTTGAATACCAGCAGCAACAGGATAAAGCCCTTAAGTCAGTGAAAACTTTCTGGTTAAAAGTCTCAACTGGCAGCAGGATGGCCAATCCAGTCACACCCTTTCTCATTCCGGACTTAATCAGAGGAGAGGCAGGAAGACAAATGGAATGCTCTTGTCTGATTAAATGGAGAACTGGGGCAAAATTGCTTTGGGAGAGGGCATTACATTCAGCATTTTGGATTATTAGGATCAGAATCAATAACCTCTCTGCTTTTGAGCCCTGATTTTAACTTGGAATAAAGGGGCAACATGGATCTCGCAAATGGTAATCATGGCTTGCCTCATCTTCCCAGTGAAATGATTGATGACCTGATCTGATTACCATATGTTAAGCCCAACTTCCATCAAAAATAAAAATGTGCACTTAATCTCTTTGGTAGGATAAGCAGAGTATTTCCTAAATACGAAGAGGTTAGAAGATGTAGATGGATATAAAGACCTTAGTGCCTTTATCAATAAGTCAGTGAAAACTAACATCACCCCCCTCACTTCCATCCTTGTCTCCAAACAGTCCTTCCAGGTGAGACAGAGGTTCACCTGCCTCTCCTCCAACCTAGCTCAGTGTATCCGGTGCTCCCAATGTGCTCTTCTCCACATCAGGGAGATCAAACATAAACTCAGGGCATGTTCCGCCGAGCATCTCAGCCGGGCCAACAGGGGCCGACCTGACCTCCCAGTCACTGCCCATTTTAATTCCCCTTCCCAACCTTTCCAACATGACCATCCTTCGCCTCGTCCATCGCCACAGCAAAACAAACCGCAAATTGGAGGAATAACACCTCATCTTGCATCCTGGCAGCCTATAAGCCGGAGGACTCAGCACTGAGTCCTCCAATTTCAAAAAGCCTCCCTTCCCATCCCTCAAATCCCTTCCCGATCCCGCCCCTTCCCTTCCATTCCTCTGATTGACCCTTCCTTCTAGGTTGAAACTTTATTGCTGGAACAGCACAGCAGGTCAGGCAGCATCCAGGGAACAGGAGATTCGACGTTTCGGGCACAGGCCCTTCTTCAGGAATGAGCAGAGAGTGTTCAGCAGGAGAAGATAAAAGGTAGGGAGGAGGGACTTGGAGGAGGGGCGTTGGAAATGTGATAGGTGGAAAGAGGTCAAGGTGAGGGTGATAGGTCGGAGTAGGATGGAGGCGGAGAGGTCAAGAAGAAGACTGCAGGTCAGGAAGGCGACCTCACTTTCTCCTGTATCCCATTGCAGACGACCTGCCCTCCCCCTGTCTGTATTCCATTGCAGACGCTCTGCCCTCCCACTGTCTGTATCCCATTACCGACGATCTGCCCTCCCCTGTCTGTATCTCATTGCAGACGATCTGACCCTCCCCCTGTCTGTATCCCATTGCAGACGCTCTGTCTCCATTTGACATCTTATTGAATGACTATCCTGGTGCATGAGCAAACTGAGCTCCATCTCCTTCATCCGGTTCATTAGAATAGATTGCAATTTGTTGATGATCTCATACAGATCCCTG
>NC_057740.1:21041853-21079318 GCF_004010195.1 Chiloscyllium plagiosum | reverse complement strand
GAGGGGTGGGGTCATGGTCAAGGGGACGGTAGGAGGAGGTATCTGCGAGCTGGCGTTTGGCCTCAGCGGTGTAAAGGTCAGTGCGCCAAACTACTACTGCGCCTCCCTTGTCAGCTGGTTTGATGGTGAGGTTGGGGTTGGAACGGAGGGAGTGGAGGGCTGCGCGTTCCAAGGGTGAGAGGTTGGAGTGGGTGGGAGGGGTGTGGGAGTTCAGGTAGCGGTTAATATCGCGGCGGCAGTTTGCTATGAACTGAATTAATTCCTCCCATCGACTAACTACGTTCCACTCTCTACCTGTGTTCACCTATTCCTACTTACCACCCCGCAAGCCACACCTCCAACCCCCTTTATCTGCAGCTCGCCCCACACCCATCCACAGTCCTGGAGAAGGACTACACCCAAAACATTGACTTCTTCACCTCCTGATGCTGCTTGGCTTGCTGTGTTCTTCCAGCCTCCTGCTTGTCTACCTTGGATTTCAGCATCTGCAGTTTTATTTGTCTCTATGCAGGTGCAACAAGCTACTGGAAAGATTGATGGATTGGTAGACAAAAACAGAAATTGTTGGAAAAACCCACCAGGTCTGGCAGCACCTGTGGAGAGAAAGCAGAGTTACGTTTCAAGTCCAGTGACCCTTTTTCAAAATACAATATTATTGCAAAAAGGTTTGAGTACAGGAGCAACAAAATCTTGCTTCAATTGTTTAGTAGCTTGCTTAGGTTGTACCTGGAGTACTGTGGAGAAAGTGAGGACTGCAGATGCTGGAGATCAGAGCTGAAAATGTGTTGCTGGAAAAGAAGAAGGGCTTATGCCCGAAACGTCAATTCTCCTGTTCCCTGGATGCTGTCGGACCTGCTGCGCTTTTCCAGCAACACATTTTCAGCCCTGGAGTACTGTGTGCAGTTTTGGTTTTGTTATCTCAGGAAAGATATTATTGTCATTGAGGGAGTGCAATGAAGATTCCCAAGTCTTGTTCCTAGATAGCAAAACTGTCCTATGAAGAGAAATTGGATAAACTGAGCCTGTATTCTTGACTGTTTCAAAGAATGAGAGGGGACTTCATTGAAACTTCCAAACTAATTAAGATGATAGACAGGATAGATGCTGGTATGATGTCACCCCTTGTTGAGGAGTCTCAGCTTGGGGGCACTGTTTAAAAATAATTGGGATGCCACTTAGGTCTGAAATGAGAGAAAAAAAAAAATTAACTCAGAGGATCATGACGCTTTGGAATTCCCTATCACAGAGTGCCACGGAAACTCAATCTTTGAGCATGTTTAAGGTAGAGATTGTGACAGACACAGAGTAGAGTGGGTAAAAGGCATTGAAGTGTTTAATCGGCCATAAATCATGGAGAATGGCAAGGTAAAAATGGTGAGCTGAATGGCCTCCGCATGTTCCGATGCTCCGAGACACTTGGTGCAAAGGCAGTGAAGAAAACACCCGGTTAAAACATCTACAGCAACTTCTTTTAACTCCCTCAAAAGCCATTCCAATAAAATTCAAGCCATTTAAAGTGGAAGATTAAACATTATTTAAATTTGAAACATTCTATTGAATGTCTTCAAATCAATTAGAAATGTCTTTTCAATCCTTCACTGAACTTTATATTCAAAAATATTTTGAACCATTGCAGTACTTTCAGATATTCATAATTGTTCATATCATTGAAGCCAAGAAGCACAGGTCAGAAAGATCACAGACTCAATCCCTGATCTGAACTGCAAAGATCCTTTTAGCTAGAATAACAATATATGCTATTCAATTGGCACAGTATAACAGAAAGTGAAAGCGTGATCTATTTTGATGACCATCCAGCAGCTCCTACCAGAAGTGTGTGGACAGAATAGAAGGACAGATATGGATGCAGCTGCAATGCCCTAGTGATTTGACTGTTTGTAAATGCTTATTGTCCAGGCCTAAGAATAAAGAATCCCTGCTTGGGCAAGGTACAAAGCACGCTTGGAACCAGTGGTCCTGTATTGCATGAAGAAGCCAATAGCTACAGGAAATGATGAAAAGGGCAGAGAGAAACTGGCTGCTGAAAAAAAGAAAAACATCAAAGAAGGAACTTGAGGCATTGAGAAAATCTAGTTTGATGCCACAAGCCATGTAACGTGCCCAATTCCCCCAAGGACCTAATCATAGAATAGAATCATAGAATCCCTACAATACGGAAAGAGGTATTAATGTTTACAGTTTACTGTAGTTGTTGTTCAGCTTAATATTTCCATCTTGGAACTTTTGGTTTTAAAGCCCAGTTTATTTAGATTAAAGGCCAGATGGACAATAATCCAAAAATAACAAGATAATAATCTGAAGTAACACATTTGAAGTCATGTTGAAACAAACACTAAAGAGCAGGGGAACAAGATGCAAATAATGGCTCTGCTGGGATTTCAAGCCACTTGGAGCACCTGCTTTATTAGATTTGTCTAAGCTTTAGTGCTGCTGGTAAGATCAAGAAAAGATATCTGTAAAAATAGATGAAGGTTTTCATCTCATTATATAAAATAAGCATCTTCTGAGTTCACCGATAACAATTATGTTTTACAAAATAGACATAGAGGTAACAAAAAGACAAAGTAGAAGACAGCAGGAGATGTTTCAATAATATAACATTTACCAAAATACTGAAACTATGTCACAAGCAATGAAAATATCAAGGGCTTTGACCATCACGTGGTAGGTACCTCTGCTCTAACAAATACCCCAATAAAACAAAACAGATTCTCTCTAAAAATCAGTGCCAGATATCAGAAGCAAAAGCAAGATACTAGAAACCTGAAATTAAGCTTTAGCTGAGTTCCATTCCTAATGAACCAGAACTCTAGAACCTGACATTGCATTTCAACAAGCTTTCATGAGGCCATGGAGCACCAGTATATTGTGAACAAATTGGCAACTCATGATTTCTGAGGTATGGAGATGGATCTGGCAGAAGGTGCAATTGCTAAGGATCTCAGCAGGAAGCTCATGCCTGTCCAAGAAAATGGGACAGCTGTATTTGATGGCATGTTCTTCATGCCAGGGAAAGGTTACAATGCTTATGCCATTGCCTTGCTGAAAGGAAGCTGATGACTGTGTATGGGAAAGTGCACAAACATGTTTACAATTTTTGACAAGGAGGTATCTTCTGATGCCACATGAATGTACGTCACAATGATCAACATGCTGGTTAGGAAGGGGTTTAGGAAGGGAACTTGAGAGGTGAAGTGCCTAGCAGTAGTATCTTGGAGCAGATTGCAGATGAAACCTCAAAGCAAATGTTGATTGCATGCATCAAAGCACTGTATTCACAGCTATTCTGAAAGCAAATGGGCATTCATCTGGTCATTGTGCAGCTGAGGAGGAACTAGCACATAAGGAGTGAGGAGCAGCAACAGCAGGTTCAGGTTGTAGACCAGTGGTGTGACATCCAGGCAACTAGGGGCCACAGCTAGAAACTAAACCGACAGACACTGCTGCCTCTATCTCCAACTGACAGAGGCAATACAAAAGGCAACTCAGGATGTCACAGGAGGATATGTCCTACATATGCCAGCTGTTGGATGAGGCTCAGTCCCCACAATGATTGAGAGAGTCCCATGCATGTTACCTTGACAGTTAACAGCAGTTCTGAAATTCTTTGCAATGATGCATTCCAGCGGTCCTCTGATGATCCCCTCAGAATTTGACAGTAAGCCAATCACAAGTGCATTCAAGAGTCCACTGACCCTTTATTCTGAAACGCTCAGAACTTTATTAGGTTTTCACTGAATGCAAAAAGGCATGTAGTCAAGACAGTAGAGTATGCTGTTTATTAAAGTTCAAGGAGCTACAGATTAAACACATATTGCTTTCACCATAGTAAGTGCCATCTGTTTTTTTTGTTTGAGCAGGATAGTGTGCTACTCAATAAGTGACCACAACTGCCAAATATTCCTGGTTTGAGCTCAAAGTCCAGGGAGCTTTCAACTTCTATCTTTTGAAGTACTTAAAATTGACTAAAGTTTTTAATGCCCCTCGTTGGTTAAAGGGTTGGCTGCTAGGTGACAGTTGCTACCTCCCAAACATCCAGCTGGTTTTGTCAGTGAGAAATCTTCATACCTTCAATGAGGAGAGATATTATGCTGCACATATTTTCACAAGGGCCACGCCGCATTCTTTTCTTCGCCCTCCTGGAGCGGTGACTCCTGGCTCATAGGCCCAATGCATGGACTCATGGAATTGTGGCAGGGTGTCAGCTGCAGCAATGATGGAGCAGGGAGTCCTGGCTTCACAGGCCGAATGAATGGACTTCTGGAATAGCGTGAGCCGTCGGCAGAGTGGGGACACCTGGATGCAGTCAGCTGGAGCAGAGACCTTGCAAAAGCCCTGCAGCTGTGTTTGGGACCTCGGCCGATGAAGATGAACCCTATTTATATACGTTATTTTTATTCCTTTATACCTAAAAATGGTGCTGGATTGTGGCAACATAACACTTTTCATGTATATCTGTGGACAGACATAACAATAAATCATTCATTCATTAAGCAGATGAAAGATCTGCTAAAATCAAATGCCTGGACCACTTGACAGGCATTCTCTGGGGGCATTTTACCTGGAGAACATGAACATGCTCAGGGGCTCTTGCACATGTACAGGTGACTCCTCCTCAGCCTGACCTACTGGAGACAATGAGATCATTAGCTGAGATGTGATAGAAAGCCAGATTGTCCTGAGATAAATGCCCCAGGGTCCCTGCGTAGTGCTCCTTCTCCTTGTGGGTGCCCAGTACACTCCTTAAAAAGAAGGGGTATCTCATGGGAGATAGAGGTGTCTTGTTCCCCTTTCACCTTGCCATTGACCTGCAATGAAGCAGTCCAGGTCCAAGTGTGAATCCGGCACTCGATCTGTGTTCTGATGGATACTGGTCTTAAAGACAGCTGCCACCCTTTCTACAGAGCCAAGCAAGTACTTGAATGGTGAAACCTGACAAACTCTTCCAGCCTACTTTCTAGTCTACTGAGGGCTTCTATCAGCTTTGTCTGATGTTCCCATGTCTTTCTCTGCATCTCCAACATGCTTTTTATGGTCAAGAGATTTATGTTGTGCATGGGGATGACCTTATCTTCAGCAGTTTTCTGAGCATTTCTCTACTATCTGTGTACCCACATGTATGGTGTGCTCACCAGATTCTGAACCCAAGCTTTATCAAGATAATACATTGATGAAGATGACTGTGTTTAGTGGTGAAGGGTGCAGGTGATGTGATGCATAATATTCCAAGATTTTGGAGATTTCATCCTCAGAGTTGCTGCGGTTGGGCTAGAGGCTGAGGAGGAGGTGGAGGGGGCAGACTGTCTTCTCTTCTTTTTGATCTTCTGACCACTAGCACCTGGAGTGGAGAAGTGAAGGAATAAGCTGCTGAACATGTCACAACCCCTCCTCCAATCAATCACTCACACTAGCAACAGCAGACAGAAATTTCCTCATTGGCTTCCTGTGGGAACATTGCATCCACATCTGAACAGGCACAGGCACAATGCTCCCATGTCAGCCCTGCAGCCCTCTCTTCAAAAGGGGCAAAGATGTCAATATCTGATGTCCTCCCACAGATCTGGGAGCACTCCTAATTGCTGTGGACATTCCTATCCTACAGAAAAAGAGAGGGGTTACTTCCTGGCATGATGGGCACATGAACATGCTTGGCTTTGTCAGGTCTTGGGCCTTCCCCAGTCAATGATTACGAAGCACATTGTCCGGAAACTAGTAAAACATTGACAGCATGATTTGGCTGATTTGGCTATCACCCGTTAAATTCCCATCCCATGTGGAGCTGAGGCTTGCATGTGATTGTGCTAACAGTTGGCATGGTTAGACTAAGTGATTCTTCTGTAAATGTCAGTTTGCAGAATATCTGATGGCGCTTTGTAGAAGATCATTAATTGTTTTCCTGCACTGGATCCAGGTTCTTACAAGAAGCGCACGGAATCAACTTGGTTCAGGCTGTCTTACTCAGCTAGCGAGCAATACAAGTGACACCATTTCCAGACCCCATTGCAAATTTCAATGCCATAACTGAAGATTCCACCATATTTCATGCCAATTAATGTTAATCTTGGTTGGAATGCAGATATCAGCTCTGGTAAATAGCCCATCAATGACTCAAAACATAGTAGGACTAAACATTTTAAAACTGTGACTGGATCAGCAGTTAGAATAAAAATAACAGGGTGGGTAGGGCATGGTGATTCAGTAACTGCCATACTCTGCAGATATGTAATAGTTAGAAATACTGATGAATAGAAAGTAGTGTACACTGTGGAAAGATGAGAATCACAGTTATACAACAAAGACTGTGGAACCAACTAAAGGAGGTTTTTAACATGAGCCTGGAGGAGTACATAGTGTTGAGACAATGTGGAATAGCAATATTTAAAAAAACTCAAGTAAATGCTGCGATATACAGAGAGAACACCAGGAGTTAAATCAATAATCACCATGTTGAGACCTCATAATGAAGGAAGTGGCCTCACTTGAAGTATTACGTACAGTTTTCAACAAGGTGCAAACAACAACAAGAATCACCCTGAGGGGAACTGAATGAGCAATGAGAAAATATTGGCTGAATCTTTACAGTCTGGAGAAAACAAGGCACAGGTAAAGTTAAATGGCATGAATAGGATAGAACCAGATATTACTCTAAGAGAAGGCATGTCAGTAGAGCAACGGGGCACAAGGCCAAAATTTAGCATCCAAGTTTAGAGGATAATAGAGCGAGCAATGGACTGTTGGCCTTTATTTCAAAGGGAATGAAGTACAAAATTAGGGAAATCTTGCTAACACTATATAAGGTACAAACTAAACCACACCAACAATGCTGTAAACAGTTTTAGTCCTCTTATCTAAGAAAGGATATACTGGCATTTGCTAGCAGTCCACAGAGGTAAGTCAATAGGTTCATTCTAGACATGGAGAGATTTTATCAGGACAGGTTGAGTAGGTTGGGGTTGTGCTTACTGGAGTTCAAAAGTATGAGAGGAGGCTTTATTGAAATGTACAAGCTTCTTAGGGGATTTGATAGGGTAGATGCAAAAAATATTAGAGGACATAATCTCAGAATGACAGGTCACAGATTTATAACAAATGAAGAGGTTGTTTATCTCTCAGAGGATAGTGAATCTGTGGAATTCTTTCAGTGCTGGGTCATTAAGGAGATTCAAGGCTGAGACGAGACAAATTCTTGATCAGTAGGGAAAATCAAGGGTTATCGGGAAAAGTCAGGGAAGTGAATTTGATGCTTATCAAATCAGCCATGATCTCACTGAGTGCTTGAGAAGACTCAATTGGCTAAATGGCTCAGTTCTGCACCTTTATCGCATGGTCTTAGGGATTTATCAATTTAAGTTAGTGAACTATAAGGTTAAAACAAGTACATTGAAAAATATAAAAGTCACTGGCCATTGTAACAATGGCGGCTAATATGGAACTCTATTCACAAGTGCTCTCCTCACTGGTATCTTTACCTCCTCATTCACAAACACGTGCAAAGCCTCTTCACTTTTCTCGCAACCTTCAAAACTCTCAGAAAAGCTCAGCCTCACTACTAGTCTGCTTGTCCATTCTTCCCCTTCCTGTTCAATGATCATCTCTTGCTTTCTTAAATGTCACAGTAGTCTTTTCTGTGAGGCATTAAGTAAAAGCAAGTTAGCTCTTTTCAGATTAAATGCTCAATTGCAGAATCAGAAATGCAAACCCTGGGCTATAGCTATAGCATTGTTACAAAATTTATTTTTCCAATTTTGGTTAAGGCTTCAGAGGACAATGTGAAATGCAATAAGGTGAAAGCTTCATTAGAAGTGAAAACTAATCATCAAACAAGATCACTCCAATTATTCTCCCATTTTTTATAATATACCCCAAATATGCAAAAGCTGAAATGAACAATCGATTCATGAGACACTTCAATCTGAAGTCAGCAACAAAGACCATTTCAGACTAAACCACGAGCTGCCTTTGTTTTGTTATAAGGAGGTCAGGAACATTTTGTAACTTACTATACAAGAAACCAATAGTGCATTGACCACTGACTAATTTTAACAATATCCTGTGTGGGGCAGATTTTCCCAGATTGGTGCCAAGCGAATGTCAGTGCAGCAAATAAACCAGGCAGGTTGGAGTTCCTGCCTGCAGTAAAACTGCTTGAGTTTCTTCGGCAATTTAAATGGAGAAAATCTGGCTAAGATTCTTTACGAGCACATGCTCCCAACCCACCCGATTGTGTGATTTTTCTCGAGTCCAGGCAACCAGAAAAGCCTCCCTCTGTATCTCCAGGGTTTCATTGTCTTGGAAGTCAAATTGGCAGCACTGCTGGAGGTGTCAGTGTGCAGACTAAATATTGCATCACCATTAATCTCATCAACACTCTCCCTGGGCCTTATCCTCTCTGTTTGCCAAGAGTGACTAAGCCAAGGATCCCCGAAATGGATTTCTTGCAGCTTTTGCCAGAGGTCTTTATCAATAGAAGATATGTTTCTTTTACATCTGTTTGCTTTTTCAAACTAAATGAAACCGCTTTAACATAGTCGATGAGAAAGACAAGCGCAATGCCCGACGGATCTGCCACGTCCCACCTATGTCTCAACACAACAAAGAACTTTGGATGCAGCAAATTAGTTGCAAACTGGAGACAGTGTGTTCCAATTTATTTTGGCTCTCGTTCTGCAAACTTGGAATCCAAATCACGCAGCTGTTATGTGTGCAGGCTGGGAATTAACAAGGACAGGACAGGACAGATATCAACTCCTCGCTGAAAGGACAAGCTTAAAAATAAAATAAGGATCTTATGGCACAGTGGTATTCTCCCTACCTCTGGACCAGAAGGCTGGTTCAAGTCCCATCTGTTCCAGAGGTGTGTCATAACATGTCTGAACAGGTTGAATAAAAAAGATCTAAAAATAAAAAAACTTGTCAAAATGAACAAGTTTAAACCAGACACAGAGCAATGAATATTGATTGTAGAATTAACAGATGCATTAGAAAATCCTTCGCATTACTAACAATTGAAATAAGCTGATCACAGGGCATTTATCAAAAAACACTGTTTTGAAAGGCTTCTCAAAACGTTGCTGTAAAGAAACCTCAGAGTCAAGTAAGTGCCTTACTTTAATTGGGTCCAACTTTGCAAATTCCGAATTTTTCTGGAGCCTGAATTGTCTCAAACTGATGCTGATCATGATGCAAATACACAGGCACCAGAAAAATCAGGCTGACCTTGACGAAAGCTGCTCCTACCACGTGTATAAACTCTGAACATGCAGTGGGTCAGAACATTTTGGACAGCAGTTGCGTAAAAAAAATCATAGCTTTGGCAGCATGCCTCTGAATTGAAAACCTGAAAGCCTCAAGCCTCTTATTGTGCTTTTATAACAGAAAATAGTTTCCCTTACTACTTTCCAGACATCGATAATATCCTGTCAATACAATTAAATTTAGGTATCAATGTTAAAATACAACATTGTAAAAGATACACCATTTTATCTGAGTTATATACCCCAAATGACCTCAGCCGTGGCTGGTCAGACATTTTTTTCTTTTCTACAGATTATTGTTTGAAGCAGGTTATTTAAATTTGTTCCCTCACAACCTAGTTCTATGTTTCTTTAGAGTCATAGAGATGTACAGCATGTTTATATACTGTTTGGTCCAACTCGTCCATGTCAACCAGTTATCCTAACCTGATCGAGTTCCATTTGCCAGTACCTGGCCCATATCCCTCTAAACCCTTCCTATTCATATGCCCATCTAGATGCCTTTTAAATGTTGTAAATGTACCAGCCTCCATCAGTTCCTCTGGCAGCTCATTCCATACACACACCACCCTCTGTGTGAAAAAGTTGCCCCTTAGGTCCTTTTTAATTTTTTTCCCATCTCACCCTAAACCTATGCTCTCCAGTTCTGGACTCCCCCACCCCAGGGAAAAGACCATTTCTACTTGGCCTATCCAAGCCCCTCATGATTTTATAAACCTCGAGGAGGTCACCCCTCAGCCTCTAATGCTCCAGGGAAATGCCCCAGCCTATTCGGCCTCTCCCTAAAGTTCAAGTACACCAACTCTGGCAACATCCTTGTAAATCTTTTCTGGAGCCTTTCAAGTTTCACAATATCTTTCCAATAGGAGGGAGACCAGAATTGCACCCAATATTCCAAAAGTGGCCTAACCAATGTCCTGTGCAGCTGCAACATGACCTCCCAACTCCTACACTCAAGGCTGTGACCAATAAAGGAAAGCATAGCAAATGTCTTCTTCACTATCCTAACTACCTGCGGCTCTACTTTCAAGGAACCATAAAGAAAAATTCAAAGTGTAGCAAATGTTATTCACAGCCTGTGCATAGTGTCGGTCATGTCCTGACAATATTACAAAGTAAATAAACTTTGTACTCCTGTTTTATTAAAGCCAACCAAAGCGTATTTTCATGCAAAAATACTCTAGACACAAAGAGCTGCCACCAAATACAAATATAAGCAAAGCAGTTTTTGTATAAAGAACAATTTACAAATAGTCCATGTCTTTGCATAGACTGTTGGTAAATTCTTCAAAACAATGTTACCCAAAGGTGTATTGTCATTAAAATCTATCATACAACAGTTTTGTCCTTAATATTTGGCCTTATTAAGCAAAAATGTGCAAAATGAAAAAAAAGTCTATTTCCAGTAGGTCCTGAATAAACTAACAGAAATTGAATTTTGCTAAATGACAATGATGAATGGTAATCTGGGAAGGTGGAACATAATTGAAGGCCTCAGATTAAGCCATAAATGGCAAGAATGGAGCCATTGAGATCTATGTGCTTCATTTAAAGCTACAGTTAGATTACAACCTCGAACACTCTTTTGCATGTTATTGGAATAAATTATAAGGTTTAATTTGTTTGGTGTATATGTTTTTAGATAATTATTACATTTGAGGGCCTTCTTGAAAGGCTCCATATGTTTAATGCATTATGGTATTCTCCTAAGGGTATAACAAGTTTTGACAGTATCAGAGTTTCTTAGGACTTCACTTATTTTTAATAAGCACAGGAAGGATTGCAAAAGCCTATTGTGATATCTTCCTATGAATATATTTAGACAAATACCTGTTCAATAACTGAAGAGTCTAGCAAAATGCAACAGTGGAAGTGGTCAGAGTGGTCAAATACTTTCTAAAACATGATGCATGATTCTTTGAGATATTGGGCTTTCCACTGATTCAAAAAAGTTTGTACAGACAGCAGATAGTCTGCAATCAATAATGTAAGTTATGAAATTGAATATTCTGGAATTAATGGATTTTATTCATACATATTTTCTGTTTTAAAAATTGTTCTGTCATTTACAAGAGTAAATCTTCAAATTTGAGCTCCATTGTAGCACACCATCAGGTCTAAGTGTATCAGTGACTCCGTGCCATGATGTTTCCATAACCAAAACATGTAGTATTCTAGCTCACCTCAATCATTTCCAATGTACCAAAAGATAAAATTAAACCACTATTCACAGGAGGTGACCACATTTAGAAAAATTTAATCATGCTAGTCATTTTGCTACCTTTCTGAGCTAACAGTGTCAATTTAGCTTAGTTACATGCTGCACCTCCTCAGTGTCAACATTTGTAAATCCAAACTGGGGTGGCACAGTGGTGAGCACTGCTGCCTCACAATGCCAGAGACCAGGGTTTGATTCCTGCCTTGGGTGACTGTCTGTGTGGAGCTTGCACTTTCTCCCTGTGTCTGGGTGGGTTTCCTCTGGGTGCCCTGGTTTCCTCCACAATCCAAAGATGTGCAGCTTAGGTAGATTGGCCGTGCTCAATTACCCATACTGTACAGGATGTGCAGGCTAGGTGAATTAGCCAGGAGAAATACAGAGTAGGGGGTGGGTCTATCCTTGGTGGGCCAAATGGCCTACCTCCACACTGTAGGAATTCTATGAAACCTCATATCAGGTTTGAATGCAGTAGAATTTGTAAATGAACATCCCAACATAAATGTGTATTGACAGAAAGGATTGGAAAGCATGCAGAAAGTTTGGCTTCCATGCCTCAGTTCCCTCATATTCTGCCACACAATGTTCCCCAATTAAACAATCACCCATTAAATCCACCTTTTGCTGGGCTGACACTTTTTAAGGCAAGGAAGCAGCAATGCAGTGTTAAAAAACTGGGGAGCTCTGTCATCCAGTTAGTGATTCAGATGGATTTTAGGGATAGAAGCATTGTAGAAAAATTAGAGTTTCTCTCTAATCTGGCCAACAGCATTCTCTTAGTTGAAACAAAGACTCATTCATATCATTAGCGTTTATGGGACCTTACCATATTGATCTACACCCATGGTTACCAATATGTATATTGTGATCGTCAGGTCGATTGCAGAGTCTCTCACAGTTGATCTCATCGATTGTTTATCATTATGCCATTTCATGACCTTTGTTTCCAGAAGCCATGCAATTGCAGAAGAGTATGTACTGTTGACAGACTTTGCCAAATTTGTTGCGTTGTGTGTCAGTTTGGTCCAGATCATTGCAGGGTAAAGTACATTTTCTGGTGGCAATGCAAACAAATAAGTAAGAAATGTATTAGGAGCACTGCCTTAAGCATTATTTTTAAATTCATAAAGATTTTACTCTCATTCACAGTAATAACATCAGAATGTGTGCTAAGGTTTCCATGACTAAGGACTAGCTTCATCTGTTGAATGAACCAGATTTCCGTCTTCAGTTCCCCCTCCCCACTTTGAATAGGTTCCTTTAATGAATCAAATAAAATTATACTTCCAGAACACCAAACCCTTACTGTTTCACCAAATTGTAATTGCTATATGATGAATTTTACACACAATATTCCAAGTCCTAAAACATACAACTTGGACATCAATTTGCATGTACTGAATTAATCTGTTGTGATTTTCAATCCATGCAACTGTAAAAATGCAGGAATAATCAATGATTAGAATGCAACAAACTTGCTTAATAACATCTTTGTATACTATACAAATAGAATTGCTATTAGAACTCTTATGATCTAGTTTATTTTTGTTTTAACTGATCTGAATTCAGTAATCAGTAATGATGAACATGTATTTGCAGAGTCCTTATCACACCCTCAAACATCCCAATGTGCTTTGTAGCCAATAAATTAATTCTGAAATGTAGTCACTGTTGTTTGGTAGGTAAATGCAGCAATTATTGAGAACAGAAGATCTCATGATCAGCAATGAGATGAATGGTGTTCGTTTGCTTCTGATAATATTGGTGAGGGATAAGAGTTGGGCAGGATGCCACAGAGAATATCTTTGCTCTTACTCAAATAGTGCTATGATTTACAAAGAAATCCAGACATTAAATGAAGTCTTGATTTTCTTGTAAACCAACACTGCAATGGGCCATCAGAACTGTATTATCATAGCAAATTATCTGCTTACATCAAGGGGTGCAGTTTGACATCTTAACCTTCTGATTTGGAGGTGCGCACAACCACTGAGCCTAGGCTGATGTGCTATATAAAATGTATTGTCTAATTGTTAACAGAATTTAGTAATAACAACTGTTAGGTATTATACAATAGGCAAAGACATTAAAAACAAGGAAAGGAAATTAACACAGGATCACTTAGAGGAGGAACAGAGATAAATCATAGACCTGTTAATGTCAATATCAATGAGTGGGGAAGCAATTAACAAACAAACAAGGGGTTCTAATACAAAGCAGGAATGATTAAATGCATAGATCTAGTACCAAGGTCAATAAAAGATTTGGTCAGAACATAATCATAACCATGAGCTATTCATAAAAACAGAAAAGCCACTGACTACATCCCTCTCCCTCATCACTTTGAAGCTGAAAGCAATCATTTGTAACATTGTTATCAAATTTGACCTGGAGGTGAGCTTCTGACTGCATGTCCACTCCACGGCTTAGACCATTCACTTCCAGCATAGCTATATTTCCCCAGGTTCACCTCTACCTCTTCTCATCTGCTGCTGCAATCTTCAAGGCGAAAGTAGGTACTGCAGATGCTGGAGATTAGAGTAGTGCTGGAAAAGCACAGCAGGTCAGGCAGCTTCTGAGGAACAGGAAAATCGATGTTTCAGGCAAAAGCCCTTCATCAGGTATGAGGCTGGGAGCCTCAGGGGTGGAGAGATAAATGGGAGGGGGTGGGGCTGGAGTGAAAGTAGCTGAGTGTACAATAGGTGGATGGAGGTAAGAGCGAAGGCGATAGGTCAGAGAGGAGGGTGGAACATTTAGGTGGGAAGGAAGATTGACAGGTGGGACAGGTCATGAGGACAGTACTGAGCTGGAAAGTTGGAAATGGGGTAAGGTGGGGGGAGGGGAAATGAGGAAACTGGTGAAGTCCACATTGATGCTATTGGGTTGAAGGGTTCCGAGGCAGAAGATGAGGCGTTCTTCCTCCAGGCGTCGGGTGGTAAGGGAGTGGCAATGGACGAGAGCCCTGCGTGTCCTGGGCAGAGTGGGAAGGGGAGTTGAAATGTTCGGCCATGGGTGGTGGGGTTGATTGGTTCGGTGTCCCGGAGATGTTCCTCACTGCTAGCTTCAGCCTTGCACCTTGACTAGTCCAAGTTGTCCCATTTGGCTTCTCATCTTCTACCTTCAATGAACTTGAGCTTTTTCAGATCTTTCATATTTATATCAAATCCAGCATAGCCATCACCTGTGTTCAATGAACTACAGTGGCTCCAGATCGCTGCAAAGCCTTGATTTTAAAATTCTCATCATTGTGTTCAAATCCTTTCTTGGCTTCACCCTTCCTTATTTTGGTAAATTCCTTCAGTCCCACAACCCTCTGAGATATCAGGACTCTTCTAATTCTGGCCTCTTGCAGATCCCTTAGTCCAACCACTTTGCCACCGGTAACTGTGTCTTGAGCTAAATGCACCTAAAGGTCTGGAACTCCCTCTATAACGCCTCCACTTCCCTAGCTTTCTCTCTCCTCCTTTAAGATGCTCTTTAAATCATACTTTCTTACAAAGAAAATAGAACAGCACAAGATTAGGCCCTTCAGCCTACCATATCTGTGCCGACCCTGATGCCATTCTAAATTAATACCTGATATAGCTGGGTATCACACTGCTTTCATAGTTCACCTGTCTTGCAAGTTTTTTGTCGTTCAGAGAAGCAAAGGGAGTGCTATTCAGTGTAAAAAAGCATAAGGTAGGTAGTCATATATTGTGAGGCCTATAAGGAAAAGTTAACCGAGCACTTTAGTGAAGTAAATAAAGCTTTAAAGGCTTAATAACATGAATCCAGAATTTGACCAAATATGTAAAAAAGAGGCTACAAATTTAAATGAGTGAAAAGTAAATTTATAATAAATGTATGGTAAAATCCAACAACAGGCTGATAAACATTCAGAATGAGACAGATGAAGTAACATAATCAAAGAATAGTACAGGGATTTAAAATGTAGTTTAAAAGTGTGAGGGCTGACTGACTGGAATATGCAACTTTGAATGGCCTTTTCTGGTAGTTGACTTTCTTATGTATTTTCACGTTCTTGAAGTCATTTTGTATATTTGTTGGGAAGCCCCAGTTTCATACAATGCCATAACTTAGTCCCTTCAACTTTCATCTTACGACAAAAAATTGTAGTCAAATTCTTTAATTACTAACTGCTGGGCACCAGCAACATGTTCATAACAAGGTTTCAGAATTGTTGCATTTATAATCAAAATTCCACTAGGCTAGGACAAAATCTTTTGCATTGAAATTGAGGCCTATATTAAAAATAAACCCAACATTAAAAGATTATATTACATGTAAAATATGAATATGATTGTCTGTTAGTATCTGCTAAAGGAACAGAGACACATGCTGACTTACTTATATCAGCTGGATAAAGCGTTACTGTACTAGCCTTAAAAGGTTAACACTTTACTCATGTCTGGCTAGTCTCTGTCTGATCTACAGGAAATGTCAGAGGAAGTGTTTCTGGAAGGAAGAGTCCTGCCTTCATTCTACAGCATCAACACTGCTAAGATAGCAAGCACACTACTTTACATTAAAGAAAGCACAATGAGTTAGTGCAGTTCTACAGACTCAACATTAATTTCAAAAACAAAACACTTTCATTTAAACAGCATTCTTTTCTGTTTGCACTGGACACTTAAAACCTAATGTATAATAACTCCCAAACATTCTTTGAAGCTGGCTATCAAATGGCATCTTTCAGACTAGTTGGCAAAAACCTTGATGCAGATTTTCACTTTATTTGCAGATGGAAATGCCTTTACTATATCACTACTGACAGGGTAGCATCAATGGAATAATGCTCCTCTAATAGAATTACTGCATATACCGGTGTAAATATCGAATTTTTTAAGACGTTTTTCAAGGTTAAGTTTATGGGGTCAACTATTATATGGATACTACTTTTGAGGGGCTGAAATTCATACTACAATCCAAAATATTGTATCATTAGCAGAAGCCCAATTTGTCTCTAAACAAATAAAAAAAAACAATGAATTATTGTAAGCTGAGCTGCACATAACGGGAGGTTGTCACCTGACTCTGACCTGATGCACCTTAATGCTTTGCGCCAAATTGGTGTGAATTGTACATTAAACCACATAATAGCACGAAAAAAATTCATTTCCTCATCGTAACATTTATGTAGAGGACAATAACTTGACTCACAAATGCTGATCTGTTATCTGTGTTGAGTTTTACACAAGATATATGGAAAATTCCAGATTTTTTGCCAAAGGTAGCGAGTTGACTTTTACATGAGATCGACCTTTACTCGAGTATACACAGTCAATGAAATTTATTTCCATGCTTCCTTATGTACATCAAAGATGAAAATTCAACTATTTCATGTTAATCTGCACTGATCATTACACACTGATCAATAACTAGTTGGTGGTTTCATAAAGGCCAAGAAGCAAAGAACTAATTGCCAATGAATTTGTTTCAGATAATGACCATAACAGAAGAATACTCAAATAAGTGGTTAGTTTAGTCAAGGGGAATTTGAATCTTTCTTTGAGATAAATATAACTTGTTTGATAGTTTACCCCTTTCAGAGCTCCACATTACTTTTTAGTTCCCTTCAGTCTCTACATATCTCCACTGTTCTGCCTCCTTGCCAATCTTAAGTGGTACATTTCAGCAGCGCTTCCACCAGGAGGTTCATCTCCTTCTGCCAGGTTAGGTTGGCAGACTTTTAAAAATCATCCTTTGGGGATAATGGTAGCCTAACTAATTGGAATGTGAACTCAGTTTCCTTGTCTGAAATCCAACCCTGGCACTGATGTTCGGAAACTTAAAAATAAGTCAAGATGACAGGAGTGGCCTGGTGTTATGGGTGTTTTAGGCTGCAACTTGTCGCATAATGAATTCTGAATTGTAGTTGTGACACCATCAAGGGCTTTGTGTGAAGGCCAAGAATTTCTTCATGGGAAGGACAAAGTAGCAATGGCCTGACAGCAGGTATCTTGCCTTGGCTGGGAATGACACAAGGCATGTGAAGGTGGAAATAACCTTAAAAACAAAAACTAATTATTAGCAAAGTAGATGAAAATAATGCAAAAATATCTTCAAACAGATGTTCTTGCTATGAGTAAAAGAGCTCAAGGCTCAGGCTTGAGGTTGACAAGCAGCTTGTGATGCATTTCCAATGTGTTCCTATAACAAAGTTCTATTTCATAAACTAAAACCAGCTCCAGGTCACATAGCCACTTCCATGAACAATTACGTTACTGAGCAAAATAAAAGAGATGAAACCTTTCACCTGCTAAATACTTGGAGAATTTGTAGTGCAGTTTTTTTTTAAATTTGGTGGATCTTAATAAAATGCACATTATTAAGAAAGTTGAAGTACAATATATAGGCTCTTCTGCATGGATCCCAAATTCATTAGATTAGATTAGATTCCCTACAGTGTGAAAATAGGCCCTCCGACCGAACAGGTCCACACCGACCCTCCAAAGAGCAACCCACCCAGATCCATTCCGCTACATTTACCCCTGACTAATGCACCTAACACTATGGACAATTTAGCATGGCCAGTTCACCCAATCTGCATATCTTTGGACTGTGGGAGGAAACCGGAGCATCCAGAGGAAACCCATGCAGACACGGGGAGAATGTGCAAACTCCACACAGACAGTTGCCTGAGGCGGGAATTGAACACGGGTTCCTGGCGCTGTGAGGCAGCAGTGCTAACCACTGAGCCACCATGGAAACCGGAGCATCCAGAGGAAACCCATGCAGACACGGGGAGAATGTGCAAACTCCACACAGACAGTTGCCTGAGGCAGGAATTGAACACGGGTCCCTGGCGCTGTGAGGCAGCAGTGCTAACCACTGAGCCACCATGCCGCCCCAAATAATAGATTAGATTAGATTCCCTAGAGTAATGGAAACAGGCCCTTCGGCCCAACAAGTCCACACCGACCTTCGAAGAGTAACCCATCCAGAGTTATTCCCCTACCCTATATTCATCTCTGACACTCTGGGCAATTTAGCATGGCCAATTCACCTGACCTGCACATCTTTGGATTATGGGAGGAAACCAGTGCATCCAGAGGAAACCCACGCAGTTACAGGGAGAATATGCAAACTCCACACAGACAGTCACCTGAGGCTGGAATTGAACCCAGGTCCCTTGTGCTGTGAGGCAGCAGTGCTAACCACAGAGCCGCCGTGCCACCCACTAAATTACAAAATGGGAATAAAGCTGCCCTCACCTACAAACATAACCTGGTCTGAACAGTTAACCTAAAGCCTTATATATAAAACAAAACCAAAAATTGCTAGAGAAAGTCTACAGGTCTAGCAGCATGTGACAGAGAGGCAGAGTTAATATTTCACAGTCCAGTGACCCTTCTTCAGAACACATATATGGATACTGATCACTAAATGGACCAAAACTAGAATTTACTATTTCTATATTTCTTTGACAAAGGTGGATCTGATCAAAGAATAGAAGAATAAAGTAAAACTATAATAGTATAAAAGGAGACCAGCTGATGAATAGAAAATATGGAATTGTGCTCATAAAATCAATTATGGAATCCCTACAGTGTGGAAAGAGGCCATTTGTCCCATTGAATCTGCACTGACCTTCCAAGGATGACCTTACCCAGACCTAGCCCTCGATCCTTCCCCGTAACCTCACATTTCCCATGGCTAATCCACCTAGCCTGCACAGCCCTGGGCAATTTAGCATGGGCAATCCACCTAACCTGCATATCTTTGGACTGTGGGAGGAAATCAGAGCACCCAGCAGGAACCCACACAGACTCAGGGAGAACATACAAACTCCACACAGACAGTTTCCCAAAGCTGGAATTGAACTCTGGTTCCTACCGTTTATGGGAGTAGTGCTAACCACTAAGCCACCCTGTCACCCCATGGGCAGCACCATTCTACCTGTCCAGTGCAGTGTAAAGCCATGGATTATAATTCCTCATAATTCACTCTAACATGTATTTCTGAAATAAATATTTCTAGTGCTTAGTCATTTTTCAGGTATTAATCTCTAATTTAAGTTCAGGGTCAATGAAGACAGGCCGTGTGAAGTGCATGATATGGACTGTCTCATCAGTTTAACTTCAGCCAAGTGTGAAAAGGCAGCTTTCACCCTGAAAACCACAGTCACAGGAATACAATGAAACACACATCTCCTATAGACCTGTGAAGGATAAACAAGTTTTTATAAAAATGTTTTACATTTACTTGCAAGCAGAATGAAATGTTTACACAGATTCCAACTGTCACTGACCAAGGAGTGAAATAATGTGAGAAAGTCTGACTGGACAAATATCAATTTCTGCTTATTGTGCATAACTTGCTCAAATGACCACAGAGTACTCTCGGTGAAAGTGTTTGGTATGGAAGAGTTGGTGGGAGCATAGCGGTGCCTGGTTTTTCTCTGCTGCCAATTTGATGACAATACAAAGTATATGCTCTGCTTACTTAAAGTGTGTGCAGTATTCTGATCAGGTAAAACTTGAAAAAGTGAAAACCAGGTTTGATGGCAAGATTTTGGTTCATCTATCCTGCATTGAGTTAAGCAACTTACAAACACAGAGAGAAACTGAATTTTGCCATTTCACTTTACTGGTTTCAATAACAAAACGTTTTAGCTAAGTTTGTAATCTCACAACTATTGAGCTCCTGTTAATCCTGATTTTCCACTCCAACAGATGTCTTCAACATGTCAGCTAATTGAAGTCACATGAACTTATCCAAAGCCCATTTCTCTCCACAATCAGGTGACTCAAGTGAGGCCCATTGCCAGGCAAGACAGACAATGGCACCTACCATCTACTTGGAGCTGAAGGTTAGCATGTACAAAACGAATTGACCCAAGCAGGAGCATGCTGATTCAAATAATTTACTGTTTTGAATATATGCTGCATATGGCTCAAAATCATGTAAACATGCCATCACTCAAACAAAACAAAACTGAATGCTAGGTATCTGAAATGAAAACAGAAAATGCTGGAGAAATTCAGCAGGTGTGGCAGCATCCATGGATAGAGAAACACAGTTAAAATTTCATGTCTGATATGACTTTTCCTCTTCAGAAAACTCATTTTAGACTCGAAATATTTTTACTGTTTCTCTCTCCATAGATGCTGCCAGACCTGCTGAGGTTTTCAAGCATTCTGTTTTTCCTTCAAAATATCACAAACATTTACTTTCAAAGATCTGCTGCAATGAACTTTTCTAAACGTAGTTGGAGCCAGAATGAATAAACTCATTGCATCAAATAAATGTATTGGAACCATGGTCTCTCAACACTTCTCACAAATACTTTTTGTCTGTCCTCAGTGTTTTGTTGATATAATCTTGATTTTCTTTTCTGACTTTTTCTAATTTTTGATTTTAACAGTTTGTTCCAAGCCCAGATGAAGAGGAAACAGCTCATCACAATCTAATTCATAGATGGCTTTCTTTGTTAAAGTAGCTTGTTGAAATCAATGCTCCGATTTTATGTACAGCATCCATAAACAGATACCATTATGGAACCAGATTTGAAATATATGTACAAGACTTATTAAAAACTAACATATTGTATTTGAATAGGATGTGTTATTTTGAAACACTATTCATAACATCTGCTGTTCATTGGAAAATAGAATCTAATATCAGAATTCAGAGATAATATAACTTATTGCACAATTGACTTGGTTTGCTGCAAGGTTAAAATAGGGAAGGTTTTCAGCTTATGTGTGAACTAGTATTGGATTTATGTTGAATCGAACGTCCATTGATTGCACCCAAAGTTACTTTTATCAAATAATACAATGGCATTTTCTGCCTATTTTTAGGCAGATTTGTAAGAGCACATGGTAGAGACCTCCTATGAACCATCTTTTCACCAATCATGACGTACAATGATATTTGGTTCAAGGTTTCAAAGCCAAGAGCTTCTTCAGATTACCATTCATAGTAACAGTCAAAGTGAAAAAATGCTGTTGTCAATGATGAAAATCCCACAAAGGTCACAGAGATTAATGAAGATGAGGGAATCCATTTAGCTCACCCTTTATAAAGTCACAGAATCATACAGCTGTACAGCATGGAAACAGACCCTTCAGTCCAACTCGTCCATGCTGACCAGATATCCTAATTTAAGCTAGTCCTCTTTGCCAGAATTTGGACAATATCCCTCTAAACACTTCCTTTTCATATACCCATGCAGATACCAGACACGACCACTTCCTCCGGCAGCTCATTCCATTCACGCAATATCTTCTGCATGAAAAAGTTGCCCCTTAGGTCCCTTTTAAATCTTTCCCCTCTCACCTTAAACCGGTGCCCTCTAGCTTTGGACTTCCACACCCTGGGGAAAAGACCTTGGCTATTCACTCTATCCATGCCCCTCCTGATTTTATAAAGCTGCCCAAGGTCACCTCAAAGCCTCCAACACTGCTGGAAAAATAGCCCCAGATTATTCAGCATCTCCCTACAGTTCAACATCCTTGTAAATCTTTTCTGAACCTTTTCAAGTTTCACAACACCTTCCTGCAGCAGGGAGAGCAGAATTGAATGCAGTATTCCAAAAGCAGCCTTACCAATGTCCTGTACAGCCACAACTCCTATACTCAATGTTCTGACCAAACGCCGCCTTCACTGTCCTATCTACCTGCGAATCCACTTTCAAGGAACTATGAACTTGTGTTCTAAAGTTTCTTTGTTCAGCAACACTCCCTAGCACCTCACATTTATCTAAATTAAACTCCATCTGCCACTCCTTTGCCCATTGGCCCAATGTCCTGTTGTACCTGAGGTAACCTTATTCGCTGTCCAATACACATCCAATTTTGGTGTCATCTGCAAACTTACTAATTACACCTCCTGTGTTCACATCCAGTTCATTTATACAAATGATGCAAAACAGTGGACCCAGCACTGATTCTTGTGGCACTCTGCTGATCACAGGCCTTCCATTTGAAAAGCAACCCACTACCACCACCCTCTGTCTTCTACCTTCATGCCAGTTCTGTGTCCAAATGGCTAGTTCTCCCTGTATTCCATGTAATCTAACCTTGCTAACCAGTTTACCATGAGGAATCTTGTCAAACATCTTACTGAAGTCCATGTAGGTCACATACACCGCTCTGCCTTCCTCAATCCTCAGTGTTACTTCTTCAAAAAACTCAATCAAATTAGTGAGACACAAGCATGGCATTCCAACCGGAGCTCTATCAACAAACATATTGACTTGGATCCCACTTACCACCTCATAAGAAAAAGGAAAGGAATTGACGTCACCATAGGAAATAACATCACCACAGGAAATGGCATCACCAAACCAAGGAAATTAAAAAACACATAAACAGAAAGCGGGCCATACCACCAGTGCGTCATCCGGAGGCTCACTGATGAGTTACCTAGTATGGTGATAAAACGTCTGAAAATGAACCTTCCAGCTCAGCGAGCAAACCTACATCCAGAACCTCAACCTGAGCTACAAATCTTCTCAAAACTCACCATAATGGGGAGTCCCCAAAACCTTCTTCATGGCAAAGAATATACTGTTTTAGAACAACACAAGCACATTATGATGAAAGGCAAAACTATTAATTAGAGAAACACATCTTTATCTCTTTCCTAGTAGGTACTATTCTAAGGAAAGCGGTCTACTGCCCACAGTCACGTGACTAGTCTAATCTTTCGCTTAGTCCATTACAGGTACAGTATTTTGTGGTTGATTTGACACAAGATGAAAGAAGGCTAGTGAAATTATCAGGAAGCATAGTTGGATTATCATTCCTACTAAAATACCAAACTAGCCATGCGCTCTTTTATAAAAACTTGGAACTAACAGCCAGATTTCTCTGACCACTCGGATTTATGACAGGCAATAAACCGAAGCCATGCTCAGACAACAATTCACCAGAGCGAAGTATCCTATACCCATCATGTGCAAGACTAACATAATTTACATGATTCCATGCACAAAACACTTTACAGGACAAACAGGTAGACAACTAGCAATCCGTATCCACCAGCACCAACTAGCCACTAAACTCCATGACCAGCTATCCTTAGTTTCCATACACACAGATGGCAAAGACCACAAATTTGACTGGGCCAACACCCCAATGACCATAGGATAAGGTAAACCAAGGACAACCAGAGAATTTCTAGAAGTTGGCACTCATCCATGGACTCCATCAACAAACACACCGACCTTGACACAATATACCGACCATTACGATATACAACTAGAATCTGTAACCAGAAGCAGCAGGAATGGAACCAAATAAATTCCAGAAAACACAGTACGGCAGTGCTTCACAGGAGGCTCCAAAGCATTGACAATGTCACCTAAACAGGAACAAAACACGAGCAAATCAACTTCCCAGCTCGGCGAATATACCCACATCCATGGCAATATACCACTAATTTATCTAGGCCTTGGCATGACTATGTGGCAATGATGGTGAAAAATAGGTATGAATCAGCAGTAAGATTGTTACAGATCTGTTCCAACAAGACCTCCCTCTCCACAGCCCTAGTGGACCAAGCAGAACGGCCTGCCTAGTTAATTGCTCAGATTTTTAATTTTTAAGTTACCTCTCCAATGTAGCCTCCTTATCGTTGTGTGCTCTTGATCTCAAAGGTCCATCAGCAGGATCCATCTCTACTGGCATGGTTGCCAAAGCTCCACAGTTGATGGCTGACTGATTGGCCAGCAGTATTGTGAGTTCACTACCCATCCTTAGCTGGATTATGAGCCTGGAGACTGCCAACATATGAAGCCAGCACTGGAAAAACTGCTGTCATGATCCTGCTTCTGGCAAGGGCAGTTTGGGATTTCATTTGTTCTGACATTCTGTCCCAAAGCCCACTGTAACTTCCTACCCAGTGTTTGTTTAATGCAGATTTTCTATCATTCTCTCCCTGCAATCGCAATGTTCCAGCCTCAAATCACAATCCAGGGCCTGAGCATTAAAATGGATTAATACAGCACTAATACCATGTAACATTTTTAGAGTTGTTTTCTTTTGAATAAGATGTCAAATTGAGGTTCGTCTGCCAGTTATGAGAAACCATTCCTTGCTCAACAACTGCACCAAAATCAAATCAATCATCATTTATCTCAATTAATGTGTGTGGGATCTTATATGTGCAAAGAGGTTGCCAGTTTTTAACCTATCTACAAAAGGGTGACATTGCATCAATATTATCATGTATGAAATAGTCGCCGATCCTGCAGATATAAATGGAAACTCTTTATTCTTCTTTGATTCATAGCCGGAGTGATCATAATTTTCATCTCCTCTCTCCCATGTGAAATTGCAGCAGGATTAAGTCTTTTGGCCCCTCAAGCCTGCCCTGCCATGCAGGATTCAGTTCATGCCCATAATTCCCCATCAGTTATTTACTGATTCCATTATCTGCCTGCAAGATTATATTTCAGTCACTAGTCTTTACCATCTACTTCAGTTGCCCAACTCTTAGTTGCGGGGAATTTCTCAAGAGTACTCCATTAGGGCTAAATTCTCATATCCACAGGATGCTAACAAATATTATTCTATGGTCTTTAGTGACTGAATCAGAAAAATGATCATCATACGATATAATGCAGTCAAAAAGCTCTGGTAAATTTCCAAGTGGCTGAAGATGGATGTGAAAAGATAAAGCAGTGGGAATTCAAAACGAAACCTTGAATGTGATGATCAACTGGCAAAAGCAAAGAACATAGTTACTGTTTGTTTGGAGAATAATCTCAGGGGGAGGTGCAGAGTTGAGTGTCCCAAGGATCAGTGTTGTAGCCTGTACTATTTCTAATCTATGTCTGTTACTTGAATTCAGAAGTTCAGCAAAATTGCTAATCGTGTTAAACTGGGGGAAGGGTGAAAAAGCTGAGGCAAAGTCAGAAACATGTAAGCGTATGCAAAGGGGCAAATGACATTTAATACAGATAATGTAAGGAATACTGCAAGGAAAAATTAGTTCTAAAAGTTCGCTGTGGGAGAACTTATTGGAAGTAAGAATGAAACAAAGCTGGTGTAATAATAGATATGGAACTTAACAAGCCAAATAACTCTGAGCAGAAAACTGTCTGTGTGGAGTTTGCACATTCCCCCCGTGTCTGCATGGGTTTCCTCCGGGTGCTCCGGTTTCCTCCTACAGTTCAAAGATGTGCAGCTCAGTGAATTGGCCAGGCTAAATTGCCCATAGTGCCAGGTGCATTAGTCTTCGGAGGGTCAGTGTGGACTTGTTGGGCTGAAGGACGTGTTTCCACACTGTAGGGAATCTAATCTAATGCTAAGTTGTTTTTTTAGTGACATTCGGTGGTCTAGTTAAAATGTCTTTGAGTCTGTCTCAACTTCCAGTCAATAAGACAGAATAAAGATATTCAACTCCTTATGGTAGGCAGCAAAGCGCTATTGAGCAATCCAGAGCAATGAAGAATCAGTAATGAACATAGAACATAGGAACTTGGGGTCCTCATCCTCAAATAGTGATTTCAAGACAGAAAATATTAATTGGTATAAAAGAAAACTAGAACATAGTTTTAAGGTATTCATTTACAGCACAGCAAGTGACATGGATGAACACTGGTAGCAGGTCAATTTAGAACCTTATTTTTCCAGTTAAAAGCAGGCATGTAGTGGATTTTTGACATGGGGTGTCAAATAAAACTTTAAAAAACAAATTATGAAATTCACACAAAATATTTTTCTGAATGCCATAATAGTGGAGTTATCAGATTTGCTTCCATGAGCTGAATGGTTTTGTCTTACATTGAGCTCTAAATAAAATACCCCTATGATCGGAGTGTTACTAAAACAGTTTTCACAAAAATTAATGAATAATGGAGAAACAGGATGCTTAGAAGGTAGTAGGTTAGTAAAATCAGAAGGTTGTGGCAAGATTTGTTTATCATTTGCAAAGATTGTCTTATGAATCCCACTGAAGTACTCTATTGGTTCCTTATTCACTGTGTTCTAATGAGCAAATCGTTCATCCAGATTGCATAACCAACAAATCTTGCAAGTATATTCTTAGTCGGGGTGTACGCTCATTTCCACATTCATAGAGCATGTTATATGAATGGATGTATATATATGGATTAGTCAGTTCACCAACTCTCAAAAAAATGCTGTTATTTTCCTTGGACTTTGACTATATTAAGGAGGATTGTCATGCTTCCAGAGTTGACTGTAACAATGGAATCTGTGAATAGCATTCTATTGCTATAGATATAGTGAAGGAAGGTCTCCATTTGTGGAATTAGGAGGAATCTTCTATTCATGCAATGAAGGAGGTATTTCATAAAGTACTTAGTCATTCATGTCTATTGGTCATGGCAGAGTTGGTGAGGAAGCTCTATAGCATCAGGAAGAGTGCCAAGATAAAATGTGCCAACTCAAATTAATGTATTCTGCTTGCACCAAGTACCAAGTGCATATGGTGCCACATCAGCAGTGCAACTTTGCAAGCACTGCTTCAAATACTTAAATCTTGAATCCCTGAAACAATCATGCCTACAAAGCTTTGGCATCAATGTGGGGTCTGCAAAAGGGAATGGATTATATTTGTCTCATATACAGTATTCATATGACAATCTTATGGCAGCCAGTTAAAGCATTAAGCCATTAACTTAAAATAGTCAATGGTAAGGCAAATTAAATGCCATACTCTAATACTGGAAACTAATTTCTAGGAAGAATCTTATTAGGTCTGAAAATATCAATCATTGGGACAATTTGCATGTCCCAAATCTTTGCATATGCCAAAGATGCACCCTGTGTTGACATCTTTCAAGAGGCTGCCTCCATGTTCACAATTAAGGATGTTAGGTGGGACACCAATGTGACCAACAGTTCCATATTCTCACAAATTTTCTTTATTTTGATTGCTTAAGGGACGTTTCTTTTCCTTGTTTCCGAGATAGCCTGTGCAGATGAGCTTCTGTGTGTCCACTATCTCTCTTCGGTTTTGCCTGCAAGCATGTCTACTGGGTGATTGGCATCTATTATGGGTGCCATCACCCTTCCCCCCCCTCCTTAACTGAAGGTCATTAGCAGTGCACCACATTCCCCCGACACCCTATCCTCTTCCCTTGTGCCATAACTGAATTGTTCCCACCTCATATAAAGACACAGATACAGGAGGATGGATGGGTGAGTCCACAGGTCTGGACAGCTCGCAGCATCACCAGCAGTAGCAGATGCAGAGGAAAAATGCAGGCACTGCTCAAAGGTTTCTATGGCTTGATTAAAAATGAAGACTCCAAATCAGTCATAGTCATCACTGTGGATGGTCTGCCTCAATCAGAGAATGCTTTTGGTTGCGGCTGTGCTCATTTCAGCTTTGTTGCTCCATAATTGCTGCATGGACAGCAACTTCTGAGGTTTCTCTGTCCACCCACAATCTGGCCATTTCTTATTCCTTACTGTACTCCTGACACAGTGCAGATCCTGTGTGCCTTCTCCTAGAGGCAGCAGTCAGTCAGGAAGCTGACCCCGTGCACCACATTCCAAATTTTAATATCACCTCCATCCCAACTCACATCCATGGTACTGGGAAAATGCCATCTTTTGGTTTTCTAACATGAAGGGTAATCATGTTTAAAGTATAGGGATGAATCCATCAAGACAGAGTCAAATTCAAACCTGTTTCATTTTAGATATTCTTGAAGAGGCAGCAACCTCTGTGATATCTTGGCTAAATTGACCAAAATGAGAATTACAAATGTGTAAAAGGGTCGTATAGAATCATTGAGTCACACAGTACAGAAGCAGACCCTTCTGTCCAATTAGTCCACATCGACCATGTTCTCAAACTAAACTAGTTTCACTTGCCGGCGTTTGGCCCATTTCCCTCTAAATCTTTCCTATTAATGTATTTATCCAAATGTCTTTTAAATGTTGTAACCTACACTTGCATCCACCACGTCCTCTGGCACTTCATTCCACACATGAACCACTGTGTAAAAACGTTGCCTCTCATGTTCTTTTTAAAACTTGCTCCTCTCAAATTAAAAATATTCCCCAAGTTTTGAACTCCTCTACCTAGGGAAAAGACCCACTTATCTACATCCCTCATGATTTTATAAATCTGTGTAAGGTCACCCCTCAACCTTCTATGCTCCAGTGAACAAGTCCCAGCCTATCCAGCCCAGTTTTAGAACTCAAACCCTCTGTTCCCAGCAACATCCTGATAAGTATTTTCTGAATGCGTTCCAATTTAATAATATCCTTCCAATAGATATTGTTCCAAATGCATTTACAAAGTTTATGACTATAATAAAAACAACACACTGACTAATATATAAACTGTTCAAACTTTCTTCAAAAACCTAATGTTAGTGCCTCTTCACCCCACAATGCCATCTCACTGCTGCAATATGGCAAATACCTGCCACATCAAAATTCAGAACTATTGATCTCAGAAAGCCCACTACAATAACACATCTCTATACAGGAATTCAACAGTCGAAATTAAAGATGGTCATACTGATGAAACATGTGACTATGCATGATATCAATTTTACTTTCTCAGGAAATTGCAAGCATGAACTGCACATTTCTGACATTTGGAAAAGATTCTTTTATCTCCTAAAGTGACTTATGTGTGAAATTTCTTTGTGTCAAGAATACCTCTTAATATGGATCTGACAGCTTTAAGTGCTCTTAACTTTTTGATTTCTGGAGACAAATTCCTGTTGCTGTTGTTACAATGGATAATCTGTTATCAATTTCATCAAGTGATTTTAATACTGGAGAGTTTTATGGGCTAAAAATGGATTAAAAAACAATAACTACTGGCTTAAAATGGCTGCTGTGATCACCTGACAAGTCCATTAACTAGCGAGGAATATACAAAACTGGCTGCATCAGAATTACCATTTTAATTAAGAGTTACTGAATCTCAGTGAGGTGTCAAGAAATTCATGTCTATTATTTTACTCACACTTGCAAGATACATTCACATATTGAGAGATGAAAGGTTGCGTACACCTATCCAGCTGGGAATGCAACAATGACACAGACACCAGAATCTGGAAAGAAACTGAATCAAACGCAGCCTTTGAGCAACAAAGGAGAGAGGAAACAACATGGACAATGAAGTGAAAGGCCACTGAAAAATTTTCATACCCTCCCTTTCTCAATCTCTCTCAAACTCAAAAGCTAGCCAATAAGAAAGCAACTTTGAAAACCACTGTTCACCAAGAACTCAAAGTTATCTATTCGATTAGATTCCCTACAGTGTAGAAACAAACCCGTCAGCCCAACAAGTCCACACCAACCCTCTGAAGAGTAATTCACCCAGACCCATTTTCCTCTGACTAATGCATCTAACACTATGGGCAATTTAGCATGGTCAATTCACCTAACTTGCATATCTTTGGACTGTGGGAGGAAACCCACACAGACACAGGGAGAATGTGCAACCTCCACACAGACAGTCATCCAAGGCTGGAATCAAACCTGGGTTCCTGGCGCTGTGAGGCAGCAGTGCTAACCACTGAGCCACTGTGCCACCCAAGCGCTGATAGCTTTGTCACTCCTGAAGAAACAGTTCAGCAGCAGCATAGCTGGGACTAAGGTTACACATTTCTAACTCAAGGACTCTGAAAGCTTTGGCCTAAAAATGGCTCTACTTTCCCGCCTGTACCAGACAGCTCTCTTCCCTTTGCACAAAAGTTTATTACCAATGTTTATGTATGCATGCTCAATGTCAGGTTAATTTTATTTTTCTCAGGTTTAAAAGGTAACAAAACACTCTCGCATTCAAGAATGCCTTGGAGTTGGCTCTTCATTTTTGATCTGGTTATCTAAGTTAAATTGATATATATACCATAAGACATAGGAGCAGAAATCAGGCCAATTGGCCCATCGAGTCTACTCCTCCATTCAATCATGGCTGATAGGTTTCTCAACAACATTTTTTTGCTTTCACCCCATAACCTTTGATCTCCTTGGCAATCAAGAACTTAACTATCTGTTTTAAATACACTCAATGACCTGGCCTCCACAGCATTCTGTGGCATGAATTCCGCAGATTCACCACTCTCTGGCTAAAGAAGTTTCTCCTTATCTCTATTCTAAAGAGTCTTCCCTTTACTCTAAGGCTGGGCCCTTGGGTCCTCGTCTCTCCTGCCAATGGAAACATCTTCCCAATGTCCACTCTTCCAGGCCACTGAGTATTCTGAAAGTTTCAATCAGAAGACCCCCTCATCCTTCTGAACTCCATCAAGTAACGTCCCACAGTTCTCAAACATTCCTCATATGTTAAGCTTTTCATTCCTGGGATAGAATTCCAGTGTGGAAATGGGCCATTTGGCCCAACAAGTCCGCACCAACCCTCTGAAGCCTCCCATGCAGAATCATTCCCCTACCCTATTACTCGACATTTACCCCTGATTAATGCAAATAACCTATACATCCGTGAATACAATGGGTAATTTAGCATGGCCAATTCACCTAACCTGCACATCTTTGGATTGTGAGAGGAGACCAGAGCACCCAGAGGAAACCCACACAGACACAGGGAGACTGTGCAAACTCCACACAGACAGTCGCCCAAGGCTAGAATTGAACCCAGGTCCCTGACACTGTGAGGCAGTCAAAAGTCTACTGTCTTGTCTAAAATGCGATGCAAAAGAGATTTTTAAAAATCTTAAAGTTTATGACAAAGCTTAACCCTCCTTGCCACCTTGATGGCTGCTATGATCTGGTGAATTTTAATTAAAATTATCACAATAGTGATTACTTCTTTGATAATCATGTTATTTTTGACTTGCCAGAGTAACGAAAATAATCTCAGATAAATGTTACTCTTCATTTTTTGCTCTCAGGTGGAGTTAGAGTTAAATGGTTTCCATCAACAATTATATTCTATTTGGGTTGCACAAATGTAAAGTTTTTAGCATGTGTTATTAATGATTCTACATCATCACACCAAGTTAAAATTAACCCAATGTACACAGTCTAAATAATGTAAACCTGTGCTCTGACTTTATGAATCACCTCTATTTTATGTTATGCTGGACTTAGGCAGGGAAAAAAATATTGACTTTGCCCATTTTCTGTTGTTCAGATCTTTTTGTTTGTAATTTTTAATCTGCATGCATTTCTTCATAGGATCCTTATGGCTTAAATGTTCACATATTAACAAATTTCTAGATGTTTAAATAGTTTTTTTCTAATTCCACACATTGCACATCTGTTGCCAGCTTCATATATGAAGGGCATTCCCTCAAAAGAAAAGCAGTTAATTTTCTTTTTCTCTAGTATTTTCACTTTTGTTTGATGAAATGATTGGGTGGCCCTGCCAGACAGATTTAAGGTCCGTTAGTCCCAAGCAATATTCTTCCTTCAGATTCTGCAGTCAGCAAACCTCCTTTCTGCTTTGCTGGTCACAGCAAACCAATTCAGAAGATTGATTACCTTAATACCGCTGTGGCTTTGACTTTGAACCATGACCTTTCTACATAATCCAAGGTTAGGAGCTACCAACCACGACAAGCATGAGGGAGCAGCAACACTCATCAAAGGAACATAATGATCATTAATTAACACAAGCCCATATTTTTCCACAGAAAGGGCTCTCTAACTAGGACACAGGTAGCAGGGAAATGTCAGAGGGACCTTCAGCATATTTATTAATTGATTCTAAAGGCTTTCCAGTTTTCAGCATTGTTCACACTCACTCCATTGCATTTCACAGTGCATTGTGCTGGAATCCCTTTCAGGAATCACAGAGCCCAGCATGCTTGGCTTTCTTAGCTATTCTTTTATTGGAATTGCAGAGATAATTTTCTTTCAGACATCACAGACAGGGGACAGTGATCCTATTGTCTGAAACGGTGTCTACATGAAGGATATACCATTAACCCTTAGCATTCAAAGAACGACCTGGCCGTAAACATGTGCTTAATCAGCCTGCTTCCATGTCCAAGTTTGAACAATGTTCACAACTGAGCAGCGCTCTGTATCCACCTTATTTTAGTTCCCTTGTCTTCTACAAAGCTCATAATTTCACAGCAAGGATAATGGGAATTTGTAATCATTCTCAGCTTGGGCATGCAATTCTGTGATGTCAGGACTACTGAAAGCTTCTCATTCTTTCATAACACCCATTTCTATTCTGAAATAGCCACCATATGAAGAGTATTTTTCTTTGACAACAATAAATTACAAAAGAATTTATTTGTGGTAACTAGCCTGTAAACCTCACCTTGGTAATATGATACTAGAAACATTGACTTTGGAACAAATGTGGCATTGTATGTTTAAATCATAAGATTTAAATCATAAATTCAAATTCAATAAAATGTGAAACTGTTGGAAAAATATGATACCACTATATTATAAGTTCTGAAACTCACCATCACTGCTGAAACTGTTGAGCAGATGCTCCGCCTCAGTTTAAAGATGCACATTATCTTGCTTGCTTGGGCTGTTTTCTATATCAAGGTGATACAAGTGTAGATCAAAGTGGTTGACATGATAGCGGTAATGATAATAGGTTTATAATCTTATGGATCTGGCTTTTTGTTCCACTGCAATGAATGGATTCCACCTGAAAAGCCAGTTCTCAATTTCAGGGTTTTGACAAACAGTGGGAATCCCCAGGGGAAAAAAAAGAACAGGTATCACGGGGAGTCACAGCATGGTAGAGGCAAGTAACCTGTTATAATCTGAATATAAGATAATCCTGTGAGGAAAATTTTAAAAACTCCTTGCTATTACTCACATGCTTACCTCAACAAGACTTCAAGGAAGTAAGGGCCTTTGAAGAAAATGAAAAGGGCCAGGGCTAATTGAAAAGGACTGAGGAAAGACAGATCCACCTGGACTTCCTTCCCCTTTTTCCATGTGAACAAAGTTTTGCACTCTAAAAACTTCTATTTTGATGTAATTGATGGTTTTTGTTAAATTGACTCTCAAATGCTCAGAGCTCTTGATTTTCACCTCTGGGTGGCCCTTAAAGTATAATCCATTTCCAGGCAAACCTTCATTCTGAAAAAGCCCATGTCCTGTTTATCAACAGGCTGGACTCCTGCAAGATTTCACTAGATTCCTTTAAATGCTGGCATGTCTTATGAGATTGTGAACAAAATATTTGAACCTCTTACATTTTTTGGCTAAAGAAGCTTGGTTTCCATTATCAATGGTTCAACCTATTTTCTGACCATGACGGCAGTGTAGTCACCATTTGATGTTACTTGTGTACTTTGATGTGAGCAATTCACATTAGCATTACTTCTGCTTGTAAAATATTGCCTTGGACTCAGACACATTATAATATTCTTGTTATATTGAGCAATGTTGCAGGGAATATATGAATATACATTTCCAGTTGATTTGAATTATTTAATAATTCCATTGAAATTAATACTTTGCTCCAAAATAGTTGATTCTGTCCTTAACACCCCATCAAATTTGCAATATGCAGCTCCAGTGGAAAATCAGCAAGTGAATGAGTGGATGTGGAACAAAAGAATATATATCACAATCAGAGCAGCAAGTAGAAAGAGGGGTGGAATCTAATCCAGCTAATTAGCCATACATGTTCAGAGATAAAAGGATAGACAGCAGAGCACTGCCATCAAAATACGGGAGAGCCAAAAAATACTTGTGGACATATCTCGATGCATGAAATTTATTAACTGTGGTAGATGTTATAGGAGTAACAAACATGATCAGAAGAAAGGTGAGTAAAAAATAAACTTGCAGAGTTAAAGATATTCAAAGGAGGGATGGCAAGAGCAAGGAGTGATGGTTTGTCAAGGAATGGCGATGGAATTTGCGAAGAAAAATGTTGGAAATTACAACCAAGTATTTTCCCTATGGGCTTGAACCCAGCCACGATCAGGTTAAGTGTGGGGCAGAAATCTGCACAGTGTGGAAGTCAGTCGTGTATCGTGACTCTTTCCAGGACAGCAATGAATGACCAGAGGGCAGGATCACATCTAATCAAGGATGATGTGTGGGCTCTTGAAGCTGAAGAACCAATTAGAGATCTTCCAGCTTGAAAGGTGCAACAGGCTACAATGAAATGATGTTAAAGTTTCTTCAGATTTAAAATATTGTTTTTGGGATCAAGCCACCACTCTATGGGGTGCAAGCCCTTCTACAGGATGGATAATGACTGCAGCAGCACCCAGACAAGCACTGTAATCGTGGAATACTGCAGCTCTTTCCCCTCACCCTGTTTTGCTGTCAAAAAGACATCACTGGGCACCCTAACAGATCCCCTACTGCCAGCCCAGTTGGTTATTTTTAACTTGGCTGAAGGGACCTTTAATAAGCACCTTGCCAACACTAACCAGCTATCCCTCAACATGACCCTCAACCTCATCTCCACAAATTTGGCCCAGTGCAGGCTGAAGCCAGGGAACAACACATTAGGCCAGCAGGACTATTTTCAGCACACACCAGCCTTAGACCCAGCTCGAGCAGAATCTTAAATTTGGATTCCTGGTCTTTTTGGTTGGACTATGGAAGCCAGAAAGGAGAACAACTTAACAATTGGAGTATAGTTAATATTACTGCTCTAGATAGTCACAAAACCTACGAATGTGAGCACAGATAATTTCAGTCGTCTTGAAATTGATTGTTTTATATAATAGTGGCAACATAAATGCAAATAAAAAATGCTTGAAATTATCGTGAATTAGATATTTATTAAGGATGAATGGTTGTTAAGACAAGTCTTAGTAGGCAAATATCTAAGATTTGGTTGCTATGCTGTTTTTTTGGGGTAGAGGCAAGGATGGAAAACTAAAAGAATCTTATTATGGACTTACATTTTGGGTGAACAAAAGTTGAGGATGGGAGAGAATTGATATAAACATTATAACTGGGAAAAGTACTCAGAGAAAAAGATGTAGAGGAAAATGCAAAATTTAACTGGAAATCATGTAAAATGAAAAGCAATTTAATCTACAAACATCAAGAATTAAGATAAGGTAACTTAGGAAGTGATGGAATGCATTAGGCAAAGGAAAATAAGTACAAAATTTAAAATGTTTTTGAAAAGGAAATCTAACAACAAACTATGAAATAATTTTAAATGTCAGTAAGTATCACCAACACAGCATAAACATGAAGAATGGCAAATTCCTTGAAACACGTCAGAAACAAATAAAGGCCGCAGTGACAATAGGGAGGTGGTAACTGACGATTGGAAAATTGTTGAAATACCAGACAAATTGTTTGTGGTGTTAACAAAAGAAATCAGTGAAAGAATGCCAGATATAGCATAATGATGAAATTGTCGAATAGGATTTGCTTCTTACACTTCAAAAATGTTTAAAATCACAAGGAATCACAAGTTGCTGAAATTCAGATGGATGAAATTGTGGGCTCTGACAATGGCTATCCAAAGAACCTGAAGTGGGCTGGCTGAGGAGCTTGCAAATTTCTTTACTGCTATTCCTGAAGACTTGATACAACTAACTAGATCCTAATGCGACATCACTTGCTGCTTTCTGCCAGTCTGAGAAACTCCCAACATGTTTTGTCACCATGTTTCAATCCATCCTGATTCCATTATCCCTACAATTTACTAAACTAAAAAAAACAAAGAACTGTGGATGCTGGAAATCAGAAACAAAAACAGAAACTGCTGGAAAAACCTCTGGAATTCTAAACAAAGGTCACTAGACCCAAAACATTAATTCTGCTTTCCCTCCACAGATGCTGCCCGACCTGCTGAGTTTTTCCAGCAATTTGTTTTTGTCTCTAATATTTACCGCTAGTCTCTTACATGATATCTCATCAATGGTCTTCTGAAAGTCCCTGAAAAGCATCTTTTCTGCTTGTCTGCTCTATTATTTCTTCAAATAAATCATTAAGTTTGGTTTGAGATGTCCTTCCTTACTAATCCTTTATTTCCAAACATTTTGTTAGATAATTACTTAGCAAAAAATCTGGCACCTTTCCTGCCCCTGATATTAAGTTATCTGGGCTATAGTTCTCTGGGTGAGTTTGATCTAACTTTTTGAAAACAGGAATTGCATTTGCTGTTCGCCAGCATATCTAAAGTGCAGAGAGATGCAAACTAAGCAAAATGGAAAATATAAAGAAGCTGAGCAAAGCCTTTTTTTCTGCATGTCAGTAAAAAACTAAGGCTGTACTAGTATGCTTGAACAAAAATGGTCATGGATTTGTGGCAGTGGCTAAAGGGCAGGAATACTGTTGAAATACCACATGAATTTATACAAATTGTAACAAATAAAATTGGTCAAAAACTGATAAATTCAGTGAAGGTTAAATATTTGGGTAGTTGCAGAAGATCAGATATTTAAATATTTTCTATTCAACTAGCTCAGAAATGCTATTACACACGCCTGGTGCAGGTGGGACTTGAATCCAGGATTCTTAGATTCAGGACAGTACCATTGCATCACCACAGCCTCACAGAAGAGTGTTCACTTAGTTCTTTTTCTTTATTTTTTTCTCTCTTTTCACTTTTTTATATATTCCCAAGTGCTATCACATATGACCACACAGCGTTTCCCACCACCAAATCACCCATGGCAACAGAAGTTTGTTTATAGAACATAGAACATAGAACAATACAGCGCAGAACAGGCCCTTCGGCCCACGATGTTGTGCCGAACATTTGTCCTAGCTTAAGCACCTATCCATGTACCTATCCAATTGCTGCTTAAAGGTCACCAATGATTCTGACTCTGCCACTCCCACAGGCAGCGCATTCCATGCCCCCATCACTCCCTGGGTAAAGAACCTACCCCTGACATCCCTCCATACCTTCCACCCTTCACCTTAAATTTATATCCCCTTGAAACACTCTGTTGTACCCGGGGAAAGTTTCTGACTGTCTATCTATTCCCCGATCATCTTATAAACCTCTATCAAGTAACCCCTCATCCTCCGCCTTTCCAATGAGAAAAGGTCTAGCACTCTCAACCTATCCTCGTACGACCTATTCTCCATTCCAGGCAACATCCTGGTAAATCTCCTCTGCACCCTCTCCAAAGCTTCCACATCTTTCC
>NC_057740.1:21033755-21039184 GCF_004010195.1 Chiloscyllium plagiosum | reverse complement strand
TGATGGCCACAACATCGTAGTCCCAAGTACCGATCCACGCCTTAAGTTCACCCACCTTATTTCTGATACTCCTTGCGTGGAAGTATACACACTTGAACCCATCTGTGTCCGCAAGTAGTCCCTGTCAGTGCTACCTTCTCCACAGCCTCCCTACATTCTTGGACATCCTGAAAAACAGCTAACCTACTTGCTGGACTACAAGTCCGGATCCCATCCCCCTGCCAAATTAGTTTAAACCCCCCCTGAAGAGTGCTAGAAAACCTACCTCCCAGGATATTGGTGCTCTTCTGGTCCAGGTGCAACCCGTCCTGCTTGTACAGGTCCCACCTTTCCCAGAATGCAGTCCAATTGTCCAAATACCTGAAGTCCTCCCTCCTACACCATCCTTGCAGCCACGTGTTCAACTGCACCCTCTCCAAGCAAATAGCATAAAACTGAATATCCAATTCAAGTTACAGTTGATAATGAGGAGAACATCTGCAAAAATTCAACCTGATGATAATCATGGTCATTTTGATAAATCTGTAGAACGGTATAACAATAATTTCACAAGCAGAAAAAGAAAATTATATTTTCAGAAAAGGAATTCCATGAGTATTTAACTACAGAACTATGATCACTAATATGTGATTCTTTCATTTAAAATTAATTATTGGCATAAGGCTCAAAGTTTGTGAGAAGATTTGTAGCTCGGGTGCTCGTTGTTGTGTTTCTGTTCGCGGAGCTGGGAATTTGTGTTGCAGACGTTTCATCCCCTGTCTAGGTGACATTCTCAGTGCTTGGGAGCCTCCTGTGAAGCGCTTCTGTGATCTTTCCTGCGGCATTTATAGTGGTTTGTTTCTGCCACTTCTGGTTGTCAGTTCCAGCTGTCCACTGCAGTGGCCGGTATATTGGGTCCAGGTCGATGTGTTTGTTGATAGAATAGCCTTAAAATAAGGCTATAAAACATTAATCAGTTGATTTGGATTAAAGCTAACATAAGAATATTAAGTGCTTCATGCAAAAGTCCAGTCAAGTTTTTATTTTTCCTCTACTCTTCTTCAAACCTTGGTCAGATGCACTTTGACTTGGTTCTATTTCACCGCAAGTGTGTTCCACAGTTCGACAATCCGTGCATTGGGATTTTCCATCTTTCGTCCAGGCCCACTTTCAACCTTGCCCCTACAGATGCTACAAATGTCACATCCAAAAAGTAAAACACTGCTGAAGTGGAAGATACAAAATATGTTTTACACTTGGCTTGTACTCACTTACTATGTGACCTGCCACTTTCTTATTCGAAAGATGCTTTTATGAACCACTGTGACCTAGTTTGAACAATGTGATTACCAGTAGTGTTATTCATTCGAAGAGGCAGAGATGAATCATCCAACAAGAACTTCAGAAGGTAACTGGTAATATGTGTTTTGTTTCCTTTTTTGAAAAAAGCTGTCAAATATGCCAGTAATACGCTGTTTACCTGTTTTCAGCTAAGTTTGAAAAATCAGAGGTAGAGAATGAACAATGGAATAATTATAGGTATTAACAGTGCACTTGTCGGTAAGTTCCATGACACAATCTTGCTTAATTTGAATTAGCTAAGTTGACTACCTAAACAGAATTCTTAAAATATACACAGAAATAAAAATTGAGCCAGCAGTTTTGAACTGACTGCATCTCTGAAGTGACTCCATTTCATTGACAAGAGAATAGGTATTTGAGGGAGAAGTCCAGTTCAGTGAAAAAATATTTGGAACAAACAAAAAAAAGTTGGAATTCAGTATCTTTTTGCAGCATGGGAAAAGGAGAACGCTCTCTCTGTCTATCTTCTGCCACCGAGTACCACAAATATATCGAAGATATCTATAAATCTCAAATCCTTGTTGACTAGACATCTCAGATCAGAGCAGAAGTTAGCTGATCAATCTTTTTATTTATTTGTTCCCAAGAAACAGGAGCGGCACGGTGGCACAGATAGGCAGCACGGTGGCACAGTGGAGAGCACCGCTGCCTCACAGTGCCAGAGACCTGGGTTCAATTTCCGCCTCAGGCAAATGTCTGTGTGGAATTTGCACATTCTCCCCATGTCTGTGTGGGTTTCCTATGGGTACTCTGGTTTCCTCCCACAGTCCAAAAATGTGCATGTTAGGTGAATTGGCCATGCTAAATTGCCCTTAATGTTAGGTGAAGGGGTAAGTGTATGGGAATGGGTCTGGGTGGATTGCTCTTCGGAAGGTCGGTGTGGACTTGTTGGGCCGAAGGGCCTGTTTCCACACTGTGTAATCTAATCTAACGTGGGCATCACTGACAAGGTCGGCATTTGTCACCCATTCCTAATTATCCTTGAGAATGTGATAGAAAGGCAACTTCTTAAATGACTACAGGCCATTTGGTGTAGATGAGTTGAGCTTTGATAGTGAGGGAACTGAGATACAATCCAAGTCAGGATGGTTAGATTCAATTAGATTCCCTACAGTGTGGAAACAGGCCCTTCGGCCCAACCATGCCACACCGACCTTCCAAAGAGTAACCCACCCAGACCCATTTCCCTCTGACTAATGCACCTAACACTATGGGCAATTTAGCATGGCCAATTCACCTGAGCTGCACATCTTTGGACTGTGGGAGAAAACCGGAGCATCCGGAGGAAACCCACGCAGACACTTTGAGAATGTGCAAGCTCTACACTGACAGTCACCCGAGGCTAGAATATGGTATATGGATTGGAGGAGAATTTACAGCTGGTGGTGTTCGTATGCATCTGCTGCCATTGCCCTTCTACATGGTAGAATTGTAGGTTTGAAAAATGCTGTTGAAGGAGAATTCCTGAAGTGAATCTTGTAAATGCCACACACTGCTGTTACTGTTGTTATGATTGCAGAGGGAGTGAATATTTAAACTATATGATGGGTTGCCAGGGCAGATGGGCTGTTTTGTCCTGGATGCCTTTGGGGTCTTTGAGTATTGTTGGAGCAAGGTCAAAGCAAATCTATGCAATGCAAATTAAGATATGCTTTTTCTTGCTGTACTTGTTTAAATAAGGCACTCAGCTAGTATATGGATTTGTTCGATAGGCCTGATCACCTCATTTAGTTATACAACTAGCACATGAATATTTTTAATGTAAGCAACAAGTGAGTTGCTCCCCATTCTGGTGGAGCTGTCCTAGGGCCTGTGATCTTGCTCTTAAAACAAGGTTAACAAAAAAAAATCACGGCATCCAGACATAGTTCATCAAATAATCACCAAAGATGTACCTTTTGGCAAAGAATTCAAGAAGATGTTTTTTTTTATTTTATTACCAGAATTACCAACTGGAAGTGGAAGCAATATGTTTTGTCAATTTGGTACTTCAGAAATGTAATTTTCAAATTAGACTCAATAAACAAAATACACAGTTGCCTCCAGAAATATATGTCTACTCTCATTTTCTCACAAGTTATTTTACCACCATGGTTAATATGCACTACCAAAATTCAATTTTCACCATTTGATTGTTGTACCAGAGATCCTTCATGGATTAAATGTTTTTATATAAAGAAAGTAGCATGGACCTAAAATGGCTGCAGTGATCACCTGATCACAGATTAAAGCAAGCTTCAGCAGTGGAATAATCAAGGTCATCGGCATTGAGATTGCAACTTTATTTAAAGGCAATGAAACCAAACAATTGAGTCAGCATCAAGAAACTCATATCTCCTGTTTTACTCACACATGAGTTATACTTTCAGTGCTGGGAGATGAATGGCTCACCTGCCAGTTGACCAGTTTACAGAGACAATAGACTTAAACTCCAGAATAGGAAAAAGAATGGATAGAGGAGAAAGAGACAGGTTCATTACAGTTCAATAGCTCTTTTTCTGCAGCACAGCAGGGAGAATGAGAAAAGAACTTGTGACAACAACAGCTAGAACTCTCTGATTCTCCCTGCCTATTTCTCTCATGATCTCATAATTAGTGCCTGATGAGAAAGAAATTAGGGAAAACAATCATTTATTTAGAACCTCAAAGACATACAGCTTCTACTACTGCTAATGAGATAAGATAGCCATTAAACAACAGCAGTCTCAGGTTAAAAATCTGTTGTAAGGAAGGGCCACTGAACCCAAAACGCTAACTCTGATTTCTCCCCACAGATGTTGCCAAACTTGCAGAGCCTTTCCAGCAATTTCTGTTTTTGTTTAAGAATCTAACACCTCAAAGACTCTAAGGACCACTTAAATGTGCAAATGCTTTTATTACTTCTCTGAACTAAGTTAAAAATCACACAACACCAGGTTATAATCCAACAGGTTTAATTGGAAGCACTCTAGTTCTGTGAACTAGACACTCTCCCATTTAAACTTACCACCTGTGCTTGTGTGTGTGTGAGTGTATCTGATGTCGTGTTTTCATTTTTTTTCCTCAGGGTTAGCTGGTAATAAAATTCCTCTTTCTTCCACTAAAGAAAACCTTGATAAATAGCTCCTTCACTTTCTAGGGAACTACATTTGGATTGAATTGATAATTTATATATATAAAAAACTGATGGCCTTGACCTTGGAAGAATTGAAATGGGTAGTTTGGCACTGAGATGTGTAGTTCTGCCTAAAAGCCAGGAAAACAGAAATTCCGAACTGGAAATATATCTAGAAGTGGAACCTGAGGATAATGAAACAGTTAAATTAAAATTGGATCAGCTAAGATTTGACTGGATCAAAGAGTGGAGAGGGGAAACAGAGAGCAGGAGACAGGGGTAGGAGAAAGAATGGAAAGAGGAAAAAGAGACAAGTTGATAAACTCAGGAAAGCTGATGTCTGGGAACTGTCACAGATCAGAGATGGTAAAAGGTGAAGTAAGCCAGGGAACTATAGACCAGTGAGCCTGACGTCGGTGGTGGGCAAGTTGTTGGAGGGAATCATGAGACACAGGATGTACATGTATTTGGAAAGGCAAGGATTGATGAGGGATAGTCAACATGGCTTTGTGCATGGAAAATCATGTCTCACAAACTTGATTGAGTTTTTTGAAGAAATAACAAAGAGGATTAATGAGGGCAGAGCGGTAGATGTGATCTATATGGACTTCAGTAAGGCATTCGACAAGGTTCTCCATTGGAGACTGGTTAGCAAGGTTAGAGTTCATGGCATACATTTGGATGTCAGTACAAGAGGTACAGTTAGTAAGTTTGCAGATGACACCAAATTTGGAGGTGTAGTGGACAGCGAAGAGGGTTACCTCAGATTACAACAGGATCTTGACCAGATGGGCCAATTGGCTGATGGAGTTTAATTCAGATAAATGCGAGGTGCTGCATTTTGGGAAAGCAAATTTAGCAGGACTTATACACTTAATGGTAAGGTCCTTGGGAGTGCTGCTGAACAAAAAGACCTTGGAGTGCAGGTTCATAACTCCTTGAAAGTGAAGTCGCAGGTAGATAGGATAGTGAAGAAGGCGTTTGGTATGCTTTC
>NC_057740.1:20945984-21033660 GCF_004010195.1 Chiloscyllium plagiosum | reverse complement strand
TAGACAAAGTCTCTTCCCTGGGGTGGGGAGTCCAGAACTAGAGGGAATAGGTTTAGGGTGAGAGGGGAAAGATATAAAAGAGACCTGAGGGGCAACTTTTTCATGCAGAGGGTGGTACATGTATGGAATGAGCTGCAAGAGGAAGAGGTGGAGGCTGGTACAATTGCAACATTTAAAAGGCATTTGGATGGGTATATGAATAGGAAGGGTTTGGAGGGATACGGGCCGGGTGCTGGCAGATGGGACTAGATTGTGTTGGGATATCTGGTCGGCATGGACGGATTGAACCGAAGGGTCTGATTCCATGCTGTACATCTCTATGATTCTCTGACTCTAAATACCCCTGAGAAGAACTCAGGAGTCAAGGGAATCCAGGTAGAAAAAGAACAGAACTATCCCTATCCAATGAAGTGAAAGATACAGATGGGAGACAGGTGGGCAACGGCCCAAAGATCTTCCACTGCAGTAAACCAGGCAGTGGTTGGTTCCAGTGTTCCCTAAAAATTCAAGCCACTAGACCAGTCCCTGCAGTATTAAAGATAGCTCAGTGTCTGCTTAGGCATGACCACTAATCTGGATAGCTGAAAGGTGTTTGTGTCCAAAAGAGCGGTAACCACTGACTGTTTTAAACTCCAGAAGGAGCAATCAGCATTATCCAAAACAGCGACTGCTTACAAAGAGAGTGGGAAAAATAAAAGGTGTTGCCCTGGAAGCAAATTAAAGTTCAGTGGGCTGATAAATGAGCTCAAGAGAAACAGCATAGCAATGCCACTGGCTTAAAATTTACTTAGACAGTTAACTTGTTATAAGTTTGGTAACAGCGGATGGGTAGTCCCAAATTTGTAAACATGAGTGCATCCAATACTGAAATTATAGAATTCGGCAGTGAAGCGTGGAAGCTAAGAATGACAGCGCATCCCAGAAAGCAAGTGGGGCTAGTAGTTTCAAAAACAAGTGCTGATCCCAGATTAGGAGAGTGAATGAAGAATATGTTGTGCATTATCGTCCAAGTCTTTGTATTGTCATTTCAATTAACCTTGCAATGGAACACTCACCATAAAGAAAAAGAGAAATATTGTTCACATTTGTTCTTCATAGCGGGGAAATGTTATGACAGTTGTAAATATGGACAACTGAATTTTAACTTTATCATTTGATTGTTATATCCTGAACCTTTAATGACTAAAATGGGTTTTAAAAACCAAGAAACTAAAATGACGCTGTGTTCACCTGACCATAGATTGAAGCAAGCTGCATTAAACTTATGTGGATTAAACAAGGCCCTTAGCATTGAGGTTATCATTTTATCTATAAAATATCAAAACTAGGCAACTGGATCAGAGCCAAAAAATGCATTTCTCCTATTTACATATTTTATAATTTCACAGATTAGAAATTGAAAGGTTTGCCTGCCAGTTAATAAAATAATGAGGCCAGACTCCAGAATACACACTAAACTATACTTCAACAGCTGTTTTTGAATTGTAGAACAAAGAAAAGAAAAAATAAACTTGTGAGAACAACAGCTAACCTCCCTCACTCTCCCTGTCTGTTTCTCTCAACATCACAATCTCAACAACCAGTTCCTGGTTAAAAAGTAAATTGGGAAAGCAACCACTCAGAGATCCACTATGGCTCAGGTTAAGAATCTAATACGTCAATGACTCTAGAACTGCTTGATGGTGTAACATTCATTTCCCCTGATTGCACCAAGTAAAAGTCTCTTTTAAAATTGTCATCTGTGTGTGTGTATGGTTGATGCTACATTTTTATTATTTTTCTCTTGGGGTTATTAGATAATAAAATTCCTCTTTCATTTAGTCAAGAAAACCTTGGCTATTGTCTTGTTCATTTTCTAAGGAACTATGTTTAAATGAAATATGATAGCTGCATTCTAAAAAACATTATTTTTTAAATTGTGACCAACCAAGAAGGTTAAAAAGAGGCAGCTGATCCTCCCTCCTCAGTTACTTGTAGCAGTTAACTTCCAGATCTTGTGACAACTGTATACATTCCATAAATTCCTTGGTAACCTATCCTCAATGTACTTCTAAGCTTCAGAGAACTGAATAATTCTGGTTTGCCTTATGGTCCTTGGTGGATTGGGAAACCTCATAGCTGAAGGGTTACAATTGTCCTTAGGACACCAGGAATTGGATACATCAACCAGGTTTTTTTAATTCCGGACTCTCCCAAAAAGCGTTCACCTGTGCATGCCTGTGTATTGGCAAGGTAATTGGTTTCAGTGGTGATTTCTAAAATGATTGAATAGTTCACAAATACTCACATGTGAAGAATAAACACTTGGCCACAGTAATTTAGATCTTCAGACATCTTCTGACTGTTACCCCAGTACAGAACAATGTCTTCAAGTGAAGAGTGAGATAATTAACAAGGTAAACAGCCAATGTTTGAACATCCCTATAATAACATGCCTATTCTAACACAAAATTGCATTTTGAACAATCACAGATGTTTCTAACATGACACTACTGTTCAAAAGCTCAGCAACACACAACTATCACCACTGTCTAAATATAAATCTATTATTAAAATATGTTATACTTTCCAGATTAAAGAAATGGCACTATGCTCCACATTCATTAACCAAAAGTAAACTACTTTGAATCCCAGACAGAAGCCTTGTTGACTTGTTTGAGGAGGCAACACCCCATGTAGACAGTAATGTACTTAGTCTTCTAATTCATCTTTGATGAAGTTCTACACAGAAGGTGCAGTGGAAAAAGTGGTTCAGATTCAAAGAAAAAAACTGAAAATGAAGCTGTTATAATTTAAAGAGTTGAACAGAGCAGGTAAATGTTAGTAAAATGATGTTGAGGTGGGGAAACCCCTTGATGAAGTGTCCCAGGGACGGTAGCTAATGGTAAGATATTTACTGCTGCAACCAGAATTAAGAAGTTCAGTAGCCTCTGGTCAGATTCACAAATATTACCAAATTGATATAGGCGTTCAGAGGGACAAGGTACTCAAGCAGTTAAATCTAAAGGCTATAAGGAAATATCATTATATGAACATAAACTTCCTCAAATTCTGCCAGATCCCTGGAAGAAGAGCCACAGAATCAATATAAATGACCTGTGCCCCCAGACCAGCACAGTGGAACAGTGGTGATCAGGGTCTTGGAGAGATCGGGCATGATTCCTGCTTTCAAATATTATTCAGTAATGTTGGGGAAAAGATTGGAGGAAAGAAGACTAAATGAGGACAGGATCAAGTTTAGGTTATTGACCTCCTGTCGAATAGGGTAACTAAAAACATTATCCTCCACTTGAGGTATCAAGGACTGTCAGCTCATATTGCCATTATGGCCTGAAGGAGGGGAAAGGAAATAATGGAGGGAAAGCAGGAGTTGAAACACTGGAAATTGGAAAGGTGCAGAGGAAAGAAGTTTAATTACAATTCATTAAGCTAATCTTAAATTTAAGTTATGAAACTTTGTAGAAGAACTAAAACAATACTTAAAATATTGAACTCTCCTGATGTACTAAACTTTGAGTATATTATCAGTACTATTCAAGTCTCCCAAGGTTTACTGCTTTATCCATCAAGTAGTGTTCTTACAACTTGTACCAAAAACATTGAGTTATCCACCATGTAGTGTTTTTACGATCTGTACCAAAAACATTGAGTGGCACTGTAGCTGAAGAGAGAAGATTTAAGACTTTACTGTAAATGGTGAGGTTTGAGCTTCAGAGGTATAGCATCACATGGCAACTGATAAGAGGCTCTTGTGTATGTAGCCATTTACTAGATTAACCTGTATAGTATTATACAATTATACACCATTTTGTGTGCTTTTAGCCAGAGAGCTTTATATTTATTATCTTGAGGTCCAAGGCAAAGGAATTTTCAAATTGAATACAGGAGAATACTAAGTTAGACCAACAGACTCTCATTTAGAGCTGAGTTGCAGCCTCAAAAATTAATCCTGAAAAGGGAAATGGATTGGATGCTATGCAACAGCTGGTTCAATCTTTTTATGATTAAGGGCCTGTCTGCTGAAGTCAAGGTAGAACAAAGTGGGACCACATTGTTCGTTATGTAACTCAGAATATCTTAAAAGCGTTGCCATAGTGACAACAATAGCTCAGTAATATCAAAGATGATGTTGGTGATGCAAGTTGGAATCTAATCTGATTTTATGAGTGAAGACTGCTCTTCTAAAACGTAACAGTCAGTCGAGTTTATCATGCCATGTTTTCTCTTCAAGCAGGTTGTTTTGCTGTAACGTTCATTATTCAGCAGTTCAGCCTTCTTATACAAGTGTAACCAATTCAGTTCTGGCATCCAGTTGGCCTCTGAAGTATCTTGTTCTTTTGTAGAAGTGCCAAAGAAGCACCACACTAAAGGTGTGAGGCACAGAACTGAGGCACCAGATGTCATTCCACCAACTGAATAATCTATTAAACTCAATCAATCATCCCTGAAATGGAAAGCATATTAAACCACAATGGGGTACATTCCTATTCAGTTAAGCATTTGCTTACAAGACAAATAGACTTGTTGAGTGAATGAATGACTGATCAGGACACCAAACTGTGAGTTTACATGTTTGCAATGCAAACCTGAAGAAGCAGTGCAAGAAGATTCATGAAAGAAGCTATTATTTTGCCAACTTAAATCCTCCTTACATACATTTCACCAAGTTTAGTATAATAATATTTCAGTAATTATGATATTTACAATTGAATCCTTGAATCTGTTTATAGAACATTTATTCATCTTATGCATGCTCTAAAATAAAGTGGCCAGTCTTTCTGGACCAGAGCAGAGAGAAAAAGAGAGTGGTTGTTTAAGGCAAAAGTGAGGACTGCAGATGCTGGAGATTAGAGTCAAGAGTGTGGTGCTCGAAAGGCACAGCAGGTCAGGCAGCATCCAAGGAGCAGGAAAATCAGTGTTTCAGGCAAAAGCCCTTCATCAGGAATCAGGTTGTTTAACCTTAAGTACAGGAAACTTCAGGTAAGAGGAAGAAGTGGTGAAGGAATGTCCTGCATGGTCATGTTAGCTGGTGTGGGAATTGAATCTATGCTGCTTGCATCACTCTGCATCACAAATTAGCTGTCGAGCTAACTGAGCTAACCAACCCTTCCATCCTTCACTAGTGACTGCTGAATTTACAAGTAATATGGTTACTGCTGTTATAAATTTGTAGAAGAAATATAACGGTAATGTCTTATTTCCTATTACTTCCAATTTTCACATTGTTGTACTTTGGCATGATTTTACAAAACCAAGGTTGCAATGATCTTTTAGTTCAGTAATGAACAGTGTCAGGAAACAGGTATTTGTGGTGCAGCTCAAACCATTTCTGATAGAAAGTAAGCGTAGTGAACAATTATCCAAATGTAATGAGTGGGTAGTGCATTTTTAGATTTTTTGTGCAATGTATTATATTGACTTAGTAAGACAGGCCTAATGAACAGAATTATTTAAAGGCATTACTTGAAAAAAAGATTTAAGCCCCCAGGGTCAAAATAAATTTCAAGAAGAGGAAAAAAGGATTGTGTTTTGAGTGAGTTTGTTTGGATTGACTGCCAACTACATTTGGGTGGCCTTTCAATTTGTCTACTTAAGCCAAGCCATTAACAAACAAAAGCAACAATGAAAAGGCACCACTATCTAACCACACCAAATAACCGAGAGGCCGCCTCCAGCTAGCTTAGCCAAAGGGTGGCCCTGTGACAGTTTGTTCAGCTGAGGCTGCCAATGCTTCAGCAGGAAAAGCAAAAACTACAACTTCCTTGCCTCTGGTGCAGTGACTGGGCAGACTGCTGCAGACATCAGGTCAAGAACCAAGTCCCGATGTTTTTACTCAGACGGCTGGGGTCAAGAGCAGTGAACTGTTCATTGGTCTCACAATGTAAAAAGACTGCTTAATAGATTTGTTTCTTCCGTGACCAGCCGGGCTATCACCCTTCTTAAAGGGGATTTAACCACCAGAACATAAAGCTTAGCCACTTCACCATAATATTCATAACATGTAACAAATAATATGCCCTTTTAGATCTCAATTGACACTTCTTAATTTCCATCTTAAACAACAGTTTGTCAACACTAATGCTACTGCACTTTTCAGACTAAACGTGTAAAATGTAAAAATGAAAAATTTTAAAATATAAAATTTTAAAACATTTGCAACCATACCACCAATCCACATCAGCTATACAAAGCCCCTTGATTACATTTTATTTTTATTGTTTGGATTCATTCCCTGCCATGCTTCTGTGTTCATTGCAAAGTTATAAAAGAGAAATCTGTTACTTTAAAAAGGGATATTACAACTTCAGCAAATCATAATTGGTATTTGATGTGAAAATGAAACACCTGCAGGACTGAATTTAATTTCAAACTGCTTATCGCACCCCCTCCCCATCCACCCAGAAGGAGTCAGATTTTGGGTTGGTTGCAGAATCAAGAGGGAAGGCAGGACACTGTGTTCTCATTGCTTTCCTAACTGTTCAAATCAAGTCAGGGACTAGCAAAGCTAAGGATTCCCTTCTCACTTGGAGGCCACTGAGGGCCTTAACTCAATTCATTCCCTGTGTTATGTTTTTGGTGGCTTGGGGAGGGGGGGGTCTTTGCCAAATGGGGAGGCTGTCCCACTGCAGGGTTTTGGAGTTGCTTCAGTACCAGCAGTACACTCTTTCTCCAGTGCATTGCTGGGACAGATGAGCAGCTGGCCCTCTAACTGGCCTGTAGCTCTTGAGGGCAAATCTTCTCCCTTAAAAGGCACAGATGCCCCACCAACAATGACATTTAATCCCATTAGGGTTTCTGTGTTTAAAAAAAGTCATATTGAACTGAAAACGCTGACTCTGTTTTTCTCTCCCCAAAGATACTGTCAGACCTGCTGTGTTTCTCCAGCACTTTCAGTTTTTATTTCAGATTTTCAACATTTGCCGTATTCTGTTTTTAAATCGGTGGGCGGTTCAGAGAACAGCTGTAGTAAGGTTGCTTCCTACTTTCTGCCCGGAGGACCAGGCCATCACGGTAGCTATTAAATTCAGCCAAGGATTTGCACAGAATCTCTTCATCTTAAGAGCAAATGTAGATGTTGGAAGTCATTCATCCCTACCCAAACTAAACTTAATTCCTCTCATCACTGCATCTAACTACATTTTGAGTGAGTCCAAACTTTTTGGTTTTACAATCCAGGAGATTTATCTAGGTTTGATACAGTTCTTGCACAAACTACATTATTACATTAGTCCTGAGCTTCTCTTTTACTAGGTTGCCGGTAGAGAGTAAATTTCTCTTTTGGGCAACATTAATCAGTGCATATCAGGGCATTGTCTTGACATTACACATTATTAATGCTGCTTCCTGTCTGGGTAATCAATTTTGCAATGTGGCTGTTTTTTTTTCAACCCTATGCATCTGATTGGGGTTCCTGAGCATGACAACAGTGATTTAGGGAGCAGTATTGTAGTTCTGGGAAAACTATTTTGGGAGAAAACTCCAACTTTAATTGGTTTTGGAAAGTTCAAGCACAAGAACTGATGTGACCAAGAAGATGCTGTTTCATGAGATAGATGGAAGAAGGACCTTCACTACTACCAAGGAGTATTCTTTCCAAGAGGAAGAACTGCCAAAGTAAATGTCACCTCCAAAACAGATGCATAAAAAAACCCAGCAGACTCAAGGAGAAGGTGCTAGAATTTCCTTCTTAAGGTCAAGATTTAGTTACTCTTTTAAATGATCTAATAGTCTCACGTTTACAGCAACAGACTCACATCACCCCACATCCACTTGTACAAAGGTCATTCATGCAATAATTAATTCGCCCTTGTGACCTGGATCAGATTTGCATGCTTTTTTTGCACTGAGAATCTGAGTTGACATTAGATAGAGCAAGATCTGATTTGAATCATTAAGCTGCCTTTATAAACAATAAAGTGAAAGCACAAAGCAGTACGTATGATCGGATTCACTTTGTTCAAAGAGTAGAACTAACTTCCACATAATAACAGAAATATAATGAGCATGCTTTGTTGTGCTGTATCAGTCATCTTGCGTGACTCAAACAGAGAATTCCTTGCAATCTAATTTTTGAGCCTGCCTTTTTCCAGGGTCTTTCTGCTTCACCAACTTCTCTATTGACAAGGCTCAAGTGGTGTTTAGGTTTCTGACATTCTGCTTTCTTCCTGGCTGTTCAGTCAGAAAAAGTTCAGAAACACTCTGAAACAATGGATGTGAGGTGTTTTGCTTAATATTTACAGTCTATAAGAAAACTTCAAAGCTAATATCCAAGGTGCCACCTAATGCATCTTTTCTTTAAATACTAACCATGCTTTTGAAACACATTTCTAATGTGATTCTGTGATAAAATGATCAAAGGATTTCAAACTTTGACAATAAATAAACAACAAAGAGGTATTGATCATGGAGTGAACTCTTAAGCTCCTCTTGAATTGGAGTCCAATTGTTAGAGTTGGAGTCCAATTGTAAGAATTGAAAATACATGTCAAAACGAACTCCATGTATTGAATAAATGAGTTTATTTTCAGTTTGTTCACTGCTGTGTTTTCCTGTGTAGGCAAACATGGGAACTGGACTACTCAACATTGTACTCGGTCAGTTTGATGTCACAGGTAGATTAGAATGATAAATTGATCTAATTGGCCAAGAAAGTGGCATTAATATGTGATAAAGGAGTATATTGTTAAAATAGGCTTAATAGATCCAAATTGTGCTCTTAAATGGTCTTTAATGGTTGGCAGCAGCAAATGTCCTGCCAATCCAGTAATCATTACTGTATATTAAATGTTGAGTACATTTTATGCTTGATTAGGACCTTGCCTCTTCAATTTCTACTTCAAATGACGCTCTAGCATAGTAATATATTATTTGTTTCCTGTCTTTCATGACAGCAGATCCAGAAATGGTTGGCATTTTGAGGACCTTCCTTATTGCTGGTCCCAATGCAACTCTAATTAAAATCTAAGTACAGGCCGCAGGCATAGGAAACATTTGCAGCCATATGGTGAAAAACATTTTCTTCGTGGCATCTTCTATTAGTTGACAATGCAATGGACAGGCCGTGAAAGAGCGTCCTAGACAAACAGGGAGGTTCTGTACCATGCCCACAATTTCACTGCAAGTGTTAGTACCCAGCTTCTACAATGGCTGCCTCCTGACTAGCTGCCTCTCTGGTGCTGCCTACCGCTGGCATTATAACCTCCAATTGTTTGTTTCATTTCACTGTCTCCCATGATGTAAGAATATTGGGTACATGAGACACCTATGTATCCCACCAATAACAACAGTGTAAACAAGTGAAATGAGAACATGCATATCTATGGGTTTTACACATAGAACTTTTTATGGACCACATCAAACTCCCCCTCAAGATATATTAAGAAGTTCGTCTAGACCAGAGATGGGGAACCTTTTTATGTTGGAAGGCCGCATTATGTTAGTTGTAATCTAATAAGGCCGCATCCAAGAAACCTCAATTACATAAATGTTGATACGGTTAGAGTGTGTAACTATTCTCAAATTTCACTTCAAGTGGAAAGCCACGTGCACTTTTGTCATAAATTGATAAATACTGGCGTACTGAATACCCACAGGCTCTCGCCAACCAGCCTCGGGCGGTAGCGGCGCCAGTCAGGCGGGGAAGATAACGTACATTCTAGAGTTTCATTATAACTAAATCATGAGGATAGCAGGTGTCGAAATAGCCTTATGACTTACCAATTTTTAATTGTGGCAGTCAGTCTGTGAGGATCATTTCATTGAATTTTCTTTTACTCTCTGGCATTTTAAATACATTAATTTTAAGATTAAAATAAAAATAATAAAGGACAAAAAAACATATTAATAAAAAATAAAAGATTTGTTCTGCAAAATTTGGATTCATTCAAAAGGCCACACACAATGGCCTTGAAGGCCGCTGGTTCCCCACCCCTGGTCTAGACCATTACTCTTACCTTTAAAATAAGAAAATGTTAAGTGCTGCATTCCAAATGCAATTTAATTGATCAAACTATTCGACTTTAAACAAAACATACTTTAGTTTTACAGTACAGTTAAAATACAAACAAAATAAAAATAAAAGAACTGGTTTAACTGTAACATCATTGAAATGCTTAACAAAGTATTATATACATATTAATTAACTGTTCCAATACAATAATATCCCATAAACACACCCTTGGCAAAGGCAAATTCAGCAAAATAGATTGTTTCACATGTAATTCTAGCAGCAGGAAGAGAACCCCAGCTTTTAGTTGTCACAGAGAGAGGAATAAGAACTTCCACATCCAGCTTCATGACCCAAGAAAGTTAGAACAAAAAACCCTGTATCTGTGGGAGCTTGATCCTACCATGCAGACTGCTTCTATTGTTCCAGCTTAAAAAAAAGCCTCACAAGTTGTTTGCTTTATTGGCTTTGGAGGAGACTGCTCGGTACCTCTGTCTCAACCATTCTTCATAAAAACGAGGACAAATAGCACCTCTTAAAGCCATAGTATTGTCACAGAACTGATGAGCAGCAGTGAGACTTTCATCTTCTTTCATTGTTCACAACCAACCTACACTAGGTTTCTTCCACTTCAAACATGCATATGTGCTTTTAGTGTCTTTACAAAACATATTTCCTATGTGTGTGATAAGAGCAGTCATCTTCCACCCTCCTCCTTTTACCATCATGTATTTATACATTCCCCTTGATCCGCCCAGCATCTCTTTACACTTCTATTTGTAATCCTTCAATCTCCCACTGCAATCCACAACCCTCCAACCCCATCACACCCAGGATGCTAGGCCTCTCCCATTTCATTCCTCCATGCCCCAACCACAACTTCAATGCATCTTCCACTGCTCTAATGGCCCCAACCATGCCTCCATCTTATCCCTGCCTTATCCTTGCTGCTTCTGCTCTTCTTTGCAAACTGCTATCCTCCTGCTCCCCTCTTTTGTGCTGCAGAGTTTAACAGAGAACTACTGACTTCAGACAAAACTGCACTAAGTTAATTGCTAGATTCCATTCTTTAAAGAAATTTGAATGTGATGCCATGTGATTCTTGTGTACCATTGACCTAATTTCAGATGTCGAAAACCTGCTTCATTAACTACCACTATGGCACCCCTCAATCCAATGCTGGGCTGATTCACCAACTCACCATGCCCAAAAGAACTTGACATTGCAACAGGCATCCCAGAATACTCTACGCCATTTTAGTGCATCTGGATTAGCAATGTCTGGAGTTGCCCTGCTAGGCTCCTGACAGATATGGGGCAATAGGTGCCCCATTCTGTAGACATGTACCAAGGGCTATTTGTGGATGGGTTGGTGCAGAGAAGGGATGATGTCTTCCCCCAAGACCAGTAGAAGGGTAAACACCATCAGAACCTACCAACCTTATCCAAGGTTGCCAAGCATCATTTCAGTCATTGTTGAGCAGAATGCCTATCAAAGAAGGAAGAAAATCAATAACCCTTCATTGCTCTGCCTGGGTAAATATCACCATCCTTTCCCTCTCCTGCCTGACACTCATGCCAGTTGGCTACTTTACCCACCTTCCACCAAGTCTCATTATCTACCCTGCTCACCACAACATGCAACATCTTCCCTCACTTGCTCTCATTCCCTCTCCAACCTCCTAGTCTTGAATGGCCTCTGTGCTGCCCACTCACTCACTTAGGACACCTCAACTTCTTGCTGAGCATCCAAGTAGACTCAAGGTGCGTGAATGCTAACAGAGTAAGTGAGCAGTACTAAGATGCAGCCTGGTCCAATCTGTGAGTTGTGCGCAGGAAGAGTCTTTTGCAGTAGAACTTCCATGGTAGTTGCTGGTCTGTTCCAAAGTGCAGCTTTAAAGTGCAGGAGACTCCTGTATGTAGATCGAAGAGGTGCCATGAGGGTCATGAGAGGTTGGCAGGTGGATAGAGAGTAAGTATGGCAGGTGCCCTGGGGCGTGCAATGACACCTTGTTGCTAGTGTTCAAGAGGGCAATCTGGAAGACCAAGCAGTGAACTGACCCACTGGGGACCTGCTAAGACTTTCGTGTCAGGAATTCTTGGCATCTACTTTCCTCACATGGTACGACTGGATAGAAAGATGCATTTTAGTGAGGCAAGATCTGCAATTAATGAGGCCGGCAATTTACAATAATCCCCTTAATAAGGATCTCTTACAAAGATCTCACCTTAATGTCTGGAGCTTATTTGCAAAAGGCAGCTAGTTGCTCCTGGCATTGAGAAAAGCCTCACTGAACTTCTGACGTGATTCCCTCATATTTCTCACCATTGCCCACATTTGTGAAGGGCCTATAAGATTCCAGGCTTAATCTTTGCATTTTAACCCACGATTGGGAAACTGAAATTTTATTAAGCGGCATTACTTGCATTTGCAGGCTTCGTAGAAGTTCCCTGTCCTCACTGTCTTCTACCATTATGTCAAATAAGCTCCGAACATCAAGGTACTATATATTCTATGTCTTAGGATCCTGCCCCACTAGCTACCTGACAAAGGAGCAGTGTTCTGAAAGCTAGTACTTCCAAATAAACCTGTTGGAATATAACCTGGTCTTGTCTGATTTTTAACTTCTACCATTAAGTTCTCCCATTACTTTTACTGGAGCATAATTGTATACAATATTGCTTTTGTCTCAGCAAACTAATCATAGATGATGTTAATGGCAGCTGGCTAGGTCACTATTAGACACAAAGACTGAACAGCATGTAGGTGTTTAAAGCACTAGGTCAATGGCATGCAAAACAACAACAGCTACATGCCACTATGAGATGGGATAGGTACTCAATCATGAAGGTTCAGATGCATGCTTCTCTGAGAGTCCCTGGGGACAGGCAACAGATACTACCAATTTCAAAACAGGGTCTAAGCGACCAAATAAAAAGTAATAACCTACGGGATATATGTATCAAATTTGTCACCTAGAAAGGGCAATCCCAAATTATTTACTTCAACTGGGTGCTAATATTAGGGTTCAAAGCCAGCTGAATGGATCAAACTGCATATATGCACTGCTGTTTGGTTAACTGATACATCAACACCTGTTGCTACCCAAGTTAACTCTGAGGCATTCTAGTTCAGGGTTACTTAATTTATTCACAGTACGTTACACAATCAGGATCTTGCATCAAATAGGACACTGGCTGCAGGTACTTTTATGTCACAATACTAATAGAGTCTAAAAGCAGTTATCAGACTTAATATTTAATTAATACTGACCCCTATACTCAACCTGCTCCATACTCCTTTATCCACTGGCACCACAAACTATAATTATATGTTCAAATATAACCAAATAAAACCTTCAGGAATCTACTGAAAAACATTAAGATCCTGCATATTTTGAAACACTACAAGCAGTATTTCTAATGAAGTATATATGTTTGACAAATCAGTTTCACAAATACAAGACTAATCTCTCAAATTTAAAATCACCTTGGAAGAGGAATATTTCAAATACATCTATATTAAGTCTTTCTTTTTCTCATCCCAGTCCCATTCAATTGCAAGGAAAACAATGAGATTACCTTGGCCCTCAAGTGAGTTTACACTACTCAAATACTAACCCTGTTCTGTTCTAAATCTCCTGTCTGATTGGGTGAGATTTTAATGGTGAAATTCCAGTCTATACTCTATTCTAAGCTATCCAGTCATAGCCAAGGAATAACTGTATTGACTTTTCTTTCAATCCTGCACAGCCCACAGAGTGACTTCTGATAGCCTTTGAAAGTCTGTCCTTTGCTACAGTTTGACCCAAAAATATGCGAAGTCCCAGATGTATACTGATGACACCCAGGTCTATCTCATAACCACCTCTCTTGGTCCCTTCACTGCTTAAATTCTCACTCTGCTTCCCTGAAAGCAAGTACTGGATGTGCAAAACTTTCCTTCAACTGAATACTGAGAAGGCCAAAGACATTCACTCTGGTCCCAACCATAAAATCTGATTTCCAGCAATCGATCCCAACCCCCATCCAGGCAACTGTCTGTTCCTGAACCAGATGGTTTTCAACTTTGCTGTTATATTTAATGCTGAACTGAGCTTCCAACCACCATAGTCAAGGCTGCCTCAGTTCATGAGCTGGTCAAACCCTCATCCATGACACTGTTATCACTAGATGTGACCATTTTATTGCACTCTGACAACCTTTCATCTTCCACAAACTGAAGATCATCCAAAACTCTATAATCTATGTCCAAACTCATATAATATTCCTTTTTCCTATTTGTCCTATAATGGTACTCAGTTAAGCCACTCTGCAATTTTTAAATTCTCATCTTCTCTCTTGAGTCTTTCCATGTCCTCATCCTGCCAACCTCTGCAACTTCCTCCAACTCTATAATCATTCAGATATTTGCATTCCTCCAATTCTTGCCTCCTGAGCATTTCCAATTTGAACTGCTCCACCCCAGATAGCTGTGCCTTCAGTTACTGGCTCCCTAAGCTCTGGAATTCCCTCCCTAAACATCGCCACCTTTCTACTTGTTTTTCCTCCTTTAAATCAAACTTGCTGTAATATTTCCTTAACTTGCTGATATCATATTTTGATTAAATTTCCACATGGCAAACTTTCCGACATTAAAGTGCTGTTTAAATGTGAAAAGCTGCTGTTCACAAAACCAAAGACGCAAGTGCAACATTTTATAATGACGGTTTAATTGTTAAAATAAGGAATGATGAGAATACTCTCCTTTCTCCCTTCTCCTAAACCTTTCTAAAGTCTACAAGCATGAATTTAATAAAGCAAACGAGTAGGAATCAGAGTTGCATGGTATTCCACATTTTTTATTAAATCTGTTAAAAAAGTTGCAAATTAAAATACGATTTACAGGTAATTGGTAGTCTTATTTCATTTTCTACTGGCACGAACTGTTTCTGAGGCCAAATGGGTTCTTACAATCCCACAGTTCCCTGTTCTCAGGATCTGAAAGTTACTTCTGACTAGACACATCAATACGTCTGAAACATGATCGATATGTTCTGAATCAGTAACCTGATCTAGTACATGCAGTACCTGATGCAAAGCCAGCAGCTGCTCCTGCCATTTAACTGTCGCAAAGCCATGTGATTTTGTGTTTAACAATCTTCAGTACTTGTCAATTTTATAAATCCAAAATAAGCTGAGAGGAGTCCTAGATGAAGGGCCCTCAAAAAGAATGGCTGCATGGAGCTTAAGTAACTTAAAACATTGTCTAGCATCAACCCAGTGCACAAACTTAAACAAATGACAGGAATTCATTTCAACTGTTACTGTCTTGAGTACAGTTCAAGTGAAAGCCATTAAATGTGAGAATATTCTGTCAATGCATTAAACGACATAATCAAATATCACAAATAAACAACTTGACTAACTCCTCTTTGTATCCAATATACCACTGGATATCCAATGTATCCAGTACTTGGATTTTCTTTTAGCTTCTACATCAATGACATCATTCACAGCAACTCTCTGTTAAGTAAGTTATAATTTACCATGATTTGTCTAAAAAGAAATCAATGGTCCAGAATTTACTGCCAGAATACCATTAAAGCTAATGGCGCTCATCATTATTTATGGTCAAATGTGACAACAAATTCAGCCAAAGGGCAGATGCATGGGTAAACTTGAATACACAAAAATTGCTGCCCAAGTTACACTGCTACATGGAAACAACACTTTACTGTCTACCTCATCACTGAGTGCACTATGATGTTTGAGTAGTCGATGGGAACTGAACTCATGCCACAAAGTTACGTCTCATCCATCTCACTTGAAGTACACTTTTAATGATGTAATAACTTTGAGCTACTGCCAGTCAAACACTGGCAAAAAAAACATTTACAGATGTGGAGTGTCATTCTCTCAGGTTTTAATTTTTGTTTGAGATTTTTATAATCTTTGTTTTTCTTTTTGCTTTTCTCCCAACCAAATTTTTTGTTTTCTCTTTTTTACCACATTTAGCATTGAATTCACCAACTTTAATTTACAAATTATTTCCCCGTCTTACACTGTTTATTTCTTACTTCTTCAATCCAATTGGTTAAGGAGATGTACAACCCTTTTACCTTGTGCGCTCTGAGCTGAGTTAGCCCTGTTTTTTCATGATAGCTCACACTTGCAGCAACTTGCCATACGAAATATTTAAAAACCAAAACATTCACGGATAAGACAAACTATCAGCAGAACATTAAATGCTCTGCTACAGCAAAAAAAAATGAGCCAACATGTATTTAAACTAAATACTTCTTTTAAAAAAGTGATCGAGTTCTCCAGATTTGCACCTCTGGTCTCAGGTTGTGAAAACTGAATACGTTCAATGTTTGCATTCTGCTGAAAAATTGTCTCTTCAACTTTCCCAGATGGTTTCCAAAGCTCAAAATTCCTATGTTTTAGAAATCTTAACCTGACACTTACCTTAACAATGTATGTTGTACTTGACATAAAAATATCCTCTTGCATTAGCAAATATAATTTAAATCTCATTTGAAATCAAGTCCATAAGTGTGAACACTTAACTTTAAAGCTAGCTCCAAAGTTTTTTTTAACAGGCACTACATTTGTAACATTTCAGCTTTTGGAGTGTTGCTCAGTCCTTGGTGCCAATTAAATATATATGTTTTGTAAACATATTCTTGCATCAACATTATATCTCTGCCAACACATTCATATTCTGTTTTTAAACTGAACACTGATTAGACTTTCCTATCCCAGCTCACCCTAGCAACTTAGAGGCTCCATGTTAAGTCTGAACCATCTACACAAATCTTATACTTGTCTGTTTGAATATTTTACTGAATTGCCTAAATTTGCCAAGTGCAATCATTTACTTGCACAAATTTCACACATCAACTATCAAGTATAGTATTTAGGAACTTTGTGATGTCATTTGGAAGGAAGAGATAAGGGTCAGCTCTGTTACCCCACAAAGAAAACCTCTGCTTAGCAAAAGGTGGCAACAGCAATGCAGATCTGACAACTAAGCCTTCCTATCCAACATCGGTTGCTTAATAGCAAGGAGCATGATGGCTAAAATTAGATCTAAGGTGCCTGGCAAGCTTTTGGTTGATTCCAGCAGTTCAGCGGTAATGCCAATGAACTATCTACAGCTGCAGGATCAAGTCCCAGGATAGTCTGTCACTCAAATCCATTGTTTGAGTTGTGAATGAGTTGTGTCAGCTCTCACCAAATCTACTAGAGTGAAAGCTTATGGCAGGATCTGAGAATGACATAGTTGGCTGGCCACTGTGCAAGCACTGTGGATTCCAGAGACAAGGCTATCCTCATTTCCAAGCTGTGGGAGGTTGCAGGAAAATTAGCTGATCCTGCAAACGAAGTATTAAAAAGGAAAGAGTGAGGGAATTCAAGATTAGAATAAAACTGAAACGTATGCTCAACTCCAGAACCTGCCAGATAATACATATTTGCCCAAGTCAAAATATTTTACTTGCTTTGAGGAACTGCAGGTGCAGATTAACACTTCTTTTTCTAGGATTGTATCCAATCATTTGCTCCAGCAAAAAGAAAGTTTAATTTGCCAATGCAATTTAACTCCTCTTGAAGCATTCCTCAGTCTAGAGATTAACTATCATCCTGTGCCTGGCATGTTGGAACGTGCCGGTAATATTTGCAATTTCATTTCAATGGAGACCCAGTCACAAAAGGAAATTTACAAAATTAACTATGGCTTTGAAATTATTGAAAAGAAGTTTCAAAATTACAACTCTTGCCATAAAATTACCCCTCCGAACTGGGACAGCCATATTTTCCCCATTTTGACTATTGTATAAAATAAAAGTTTCTCTGAAGGTGATTTTTTATTCTGTAAAGTTAAGAGAAGGAGAAATACATTAATTCATAATAATGAATTTATTTTAAACTGTTTTAAATGAAAGTGAGAAATATTTCTTTGCAAACAAATATCAGAAAAATCAATGTATTTTCTTTTGTGTCTCATCAAACTACTAAAAAGGATCTCAATAATCAAAACATTTGCTGGGTAAAGACATGATACTGTCTTTAGAATTTTGTAGTTGAAACTGAAGACTGTATATCAAATTCTGTGGGGACAGACATCTAAACAGGATAAAATTAATCCCTTGTGCCCTTACTCTTGTAAATTGTACATTACAAATAAGTATTTTAGTTGTTTCATGTCAAATTGGAAAGCCATGCTTTCATATTCCACCTGCCAAGATGGCTCTAAACATTGTGTTAGCGCATGTAAAGTCCAGTGTGGAGATGACTACAATTGGATAACTGCTAATGTGGATTGTACATCATCTGCAAGGACAGGCTATTTAAAACAATTAAGCTTTTTAATTGTGAGGAATAAACTCACCTGATTTTAAAAGTTTTGACATCACTGAATCACCTGACTAATGTAGACAAGAGTCAGACAACAAAAACTGAACCTAACAATATAAACTTAGTGCGAAGGTATAGCCACCTTAATGTCAAGATAACTGATGTTCAGGTTGTAAATTTGCTCGCTGAGCTGGTAGATTTGTTCTCAGATGTTTCATCACTATGCTAGTTAACATCATCAGTGAGCCTTCAATGAAGCGTTAGTGTTCTGACCTGCTTGCTATTTATCTGTTTGCGATTTTTGGCGAAGATTTGTAGCTCAGATTGTGGATCAGGTTGTAAGTTTGCTTGATGAACTGGTAGATTTGTTCCCAGATCTTTCATCACCATGCAAGGTAATATCATCAGTGAGCCTCCGAGGAAGCATTAAAGCATTAGTGTTCTGATCCGCTTGCTATTTATCTGTCTTGGCCTTTTGTGGTGGGTGATATCACTTCCAGTTCTGCTTCTGCAAGGTTGGTAAATGGGGTCCAAATCAAGATGTTTATTAATGGAGTTGCAGTTTGAATACCAAGCCTCTAGGAATTCCCATGTGTGTCTTTGTTTAGCCTGTCCCAGGATGGATGTATTGTCTCAGTCGAACTGGTATCCCTCTTCATCTGTGTGTATAGATACCAGTGATATCTGGTCATGTCCTTTGGTGGGTAGTTGTTGTTCATGTACCCTGGTGGCTAGTTTCCTGCCTGTCTGTCCAATGTAATGTTTGTTGCAGTCCTTGCTGGGTTTTTTGTATATGTTTATTGGTATGGGGTCTTTAAATTTAAGGGAACATCATATACAAAATACTCTGCAAAGACTGAAACAAACACTACATTGGACACTACAGGAAACTAGCCACTGGGATACATAAGCACCAACTAGCCACCAAAAGATATGACCAACTATCACTAGTATCCATACACACAGACAAAGAGGGACACCAGTTCGACTGAGACAACACATCCATCCTGGGACAGGCTAAACAAAAGGAATTCCTACAGATCTGGCATTCAAACCGGAACTCCATTAACAAACATATTGATTTGGACCCCATTTACCAACCTCTCAGAAACAAAACTGGAAACGATATCACCCAACACAACAAACTGAGACAGATAAATAGCAAGCGGGTCAGAACACGAACACTTCATCAGATGTTCACTGATGATGTTACCAGTTTGGTGACAAAATGAGAACAAATCTACCAGTTCAGTGAGCAAATTTACAACCTGATCCACCACCTCAGCCACAAATTTTCTCCAAAATCGCAAATAACTGATGTTTTTGAAACATAAATACTGTCGTGGCATTAAAGGTTTTTCAAAGATATATATTTTACTTGTAAGTTTTTTAGAAAACTGTGGCTCAAATCAAGCTGTGTATCATTTGTTAACATTTTGCTTATTTCCTTCCTACCTCTGTGTAGCATATGGTATAAAGCATGCCAATAACAAGACTCACTACCTTGTTTTGAACATATCAATTTAAACTCTGAATGACATCCCTTAGCGTCAATTTAATTGATTTTTGTTTTCTTGAAACTAATCTACAAACAAATACAACAACAAGATTTCTGGCTGGGGTTGTTATCCTTAATGGACACTTAAGATTCAGGTTGAATAATGTATTGATCTTAATATATTTGAAAATGCAAGTTCTGGTACTTTGACAGTATCATAAATTCTGCAGCCATCATAATTTGATCTGATGCAACAGCAGTGGTAGCAGTGTGAAAAAAATGGCTGAGTTACAGAAGACGTGATGAGTATAGAACAGCTTGTGTCAATCATTCATTAGTGGGCATAAAGAAGGCCTGTCTATACAGGTCAGCATGATGAAAAACTAGAAAATGTTTAACATAAATGACTAATCCAAACTAAGCCTAACACTGATGTGTATCTTTTAGTTAGTTTACTCATCGTTTCACAGTAAAACTGAAATAGAGGGCGGTAAAAAAACTGTCCAAGGAAAGACTTCTGATTTTCATTTAGATAAAGATGCTGAGGGCAGGATGCTCAGTAACAGAGCACCTAACACTTTAACTCTACTGCTCTTCTTGTGGCTTTGCACACTGCAAATCGGTCACTAATTTTGAGCATGAAGCCAGAGGACTGTCGATAAAGACATTCTGAAACCTTTGACGAAACACCAGTAAAGTTGCACAATGACAGCTAAAGCATATTGATGGTGAAGTGCTGTCAGTGGCAATCCGTTGAAGGGAAACTCCAGCAATGTTATTAAAATATATATTGATTGATTGCCACTTACTAGCCAATGTTACAATATCAATACAATGGTACTGAAAGGAGAAAATGTTGCTGACCTTGCTTTAAAATCAAATATTTTCCAAAATGCCACAGAAATTGGTGAAATATATCAGCATTTCTACTGTACCCTGTATGTGCTGAAGGGACTAAGAGAACTGATTTCCTGAAACACGGTGTAGGAGTACAGACTCCTCTTTGATCCAGCTCAATGACATCATCACTATTGAAATGACATGTTAATCACACACCAAGAACTAACCTCTTCAATTATGAAGACTTAAAAATAGATCAATTCTCCTTGTAGAGTTTGCTTTGCGCTGTTTTAAATTCAAGGTAACAGAAATTAGTAATAAGATTTTGCAAAACAACTTTTGGATTCCAGGAGCTTCCCCAATTATGATTCACAGTTGGTGTATTATGCAAATTATCATTCAAAATGGTTTCTAGTTTCTGCTCCTATAAAGTTTTGTCATAACAATTGTTTTTAATATTAATTCACCCATAAGTGTTATGTTCAGAAATGAGCAGTGGTTTAGTGGTCACATCCCTGCCACTGGAAACATTGGGTTTGTGCCCAATTCCAGACAGCATTAGCAAATGGAGATGAGAGTTTTGATTGCTGAATACCGAACTGACATTCTGAGCAATGGGACTGAAGCATCGACTCCCCTTCCCGACTCCAGCAGGCGGGAGACCAATGCTTCAGCCTCTAAATACATGGCGGACCCCTCGTGAGTACTTGTGACAGAAAGGGCATGGAGTCACAGTATTCTCATCATAACACAAGCTGTTTCCTCCATCAAGTTATCTACATCTTGTCAAAGGGTTTCATTACAGAAATATCCCAGAGTCTGATCTGCTGGATTCAAAAACAGTGGATTCAATAGACTACCATGTGCCATTAGGTGTTTAAAAGATGAAAGGAAATAATACTTCTGTCATTTCCTGGACCATTACAATGCCTTCCCATTTTAAAATGTCTCCATCTCCTTTCTTTTTTTATCCAAACTGATAAAAAATGGATTGGCCTGAGTACACATGCCCTCTGCCCATCGCTGTAATAATACCTTTTGCATCTTGTCAATCTACAAATCTCTTTTTAAAAAAGTGGAGTGTTATTTAGCCCTTATAACAGATACTTAAACTACTATTTTAGACCTCTAAAATTTTCACACACGAATAAATAATTACTTAAAATGTAAAATTATCAAGGTTATACAGCATATGTTACAACTATAACAAATTATGCCAAGCGTCTTATAAAAGAATAAACTATCTTGCTACTGAATTGCAAAACTCATTCACCTATACTGAGGTCCATTTATAATCAACATGTGTATTTTTTTGTTACATTGTTGTCTACTGTTTATGGATCTTTAAACAATCCAGGAGCAAATACAGACAAATCCTTGCACAAGATAGGCTGAGGGAACAGCCTGTTGCGAGTAAATGACCTGAAATGTGAGCCATTGCTAGTGAGACTTGCGAATTTCTACTGGTGCCACACCTCAACTTAAAAATTCTTTAAGAACAATTGATAATACTTTTTAATCCCTTACAATATGAAATCACAGTATCCATTTTCTTTCCAATGAAGAGGCGTAAAATAATACTGTGCTGGGATAGGCACAGGAATATTACGATCTTTCCTATTTTATATGGTGATCCAGCACAGAATTCCTGCACTGCAATCTGAGTAAGAATACTCTTATTCAAGTCTTGCTAGACTTAGTGTCCTCAGTATTGCTATAGAAAATATATTGGATTAGCAGTATGATAGCAACAGTGATGATTTTGATTAGTCCAAAAGCATATGCAAGCAAGGAGGTGTCCTTTCCAACTCAGATCAGAATGGAAAGTAACCTCGCAGTGTAAATGGGGCTTTTGATAAGCTCATACATGAACAAAATGAATATTGTCTCTTTAACCTCTGAACTAGAAATGTACTTCACTTGCAGAACTGAGAAGCTTTTATTTACATCCAGTTAAGTCAGTCCCGCAGGAATCGAGGGGGCTGATTGCACAGGAACATGAAGTTCCAGGAAAGCAAATCTTAACTTACACATTAAGAAAATCAAACTTTATGTTTCAATACTAGATAAAGCCATTAAAATCATCATGCTGTGAATTATCGCTGTCAATATTAGAAAATTTAATAAATCTCAATGTCTACTATGGTAGACATTGACCAACTATTTTAAATCAATTAACACTTTGGCTAAAATAGTGAAGAGATACATGCTAACCTGTATATTACATTTTAGTTTACTTATATCAGTAAAACTTTTATATTAGAGTGGGTTCCCTTAATTATGTAGCACATATGGTTTCATAGAGCATTTGTAATCTAGTAGACTATTTTGACAGCGTACCTAGTTGAATGACTGTATAATTCTTCAAGTTATAAGAATCTGTTAAGTATGATCTTCATTTGTTCTCATAATATTGTTTGTTAATCAGATTTTGAAAAAATTACTCAAACAACTTCGACAGATTGAAGTAATATTGCTGAGCTTGGATTAAAATAGTTTTAATTAACTGACTTGTAGAATTGAAAATGTAATACCCAAGATAATATTTTGTTATTAAAATTAAGCATTTCTCCATCAGGCTCTTCACAGATTCAGATAATGTGCTTCCAGATGAATGACTCTCACTAAAACTTGGCAATGTATCCTTGTCAGTTTCACTTTGCCTGTTATTTATGCAGGGCCTTTGCAGTCCCACAGGCTGAGAACAATATCATGTTGGTAATCAGCTTTTTGAAAAAGCATAACTTTTACAGAAAGAAACATTGCAAACCATTCACAGGTACAGTGGTGCTATGGAGGGTAAAAGGCACAAGTTAAACAGGTGACCATGATGTCACTTACCTCTTTCTTGCACAAAGTATGCCAAGTATAAATCAAGTTCCTTAACTGAAACACTTATGTGATGGGGCTGCACACACAGCATGGGGTTATTACACTGTTGGGACTTCACCAGACGTTCTCCATCAGTACTTTCCAAAGGTATCCCTTTAAACAGGATCACCATCACTAGATCCAACCTCCAAACTTTATCTGCTTGCCGTAAACAATCGATGCGTCTTATTTTGCCTTTCTGGTCCGGATTGGAGAGAACACAACATGGAGGCTTCTTCCCTGTGATGGTCAGCACGAAATCCTCACGATACTCAGGACGGATGTCCTTGCGCAGTTTGGCAAGCAGTCTCGATGCCCACTTCTGTTTTACCTCTGCTTTCTCACTCAGTAACTCATCTTTCACTGCTCTCTCTTCGTCCTTTGTCATCCGCTTTTCATGCTTCTTAAAGTACTTTCGTTTCCGGGCTTGTAGGTTGAACCACGTGTAAGCAAACGCACGGACATGTGGAAGAAGCGCCTCGATGAATGGATGAAATTCATCCTGATAAGAGATAACACAGTATCAGAAGTAGTGATTAATACGTCTGGGCATCTTTCTCATATTTTATGAACTTACATTATAATAATAATAATAATGTTCCCAGGTCTCCCAGATATTTGTCAGTTATAACAGCAATAGGCTGTTACACGTTACACATATTTTACAAGTATATTTTCAGGCAATATATCAATTTTAAGTAAGAGACTTTCTGACCCACTCTTTTGTAATGATTCCAGTTATAAAGACATCTTGTTTTCTTATTAATCAAATCTTTAGCCAACTTTACATCTGAATGTAAAAGCAATATGTAGGATGAACTTTAATCAGCTTTGATCTCTTTCAGAAATAGAAATTCTAATTTATAGGGACATCTGACCATTTTCCTAATGTTTGGTTTCTATCACTTTCAAAATTGTTGATTAATAGAATAGATAGAACACACCAGATTTGGAAATACATTCCCAGCCAAACATCCACATTCTCCTGCACCACTGTAACAGCGCGTGTTCCATTTACAAAAATTCATCAACACTTTTTCAACATCTTCGAAACCCATGAACTCTACCATGTAGAAGGACAAGGGCAGTAGAAATGTGGGAACACTACCATTTACACATTCCTCTCCAAGCCACACGCCATCCTAACTTGGAAATATATCATTGTTCCTTCACTGTCACTGGGTCAAATTCCTGGAACTGCCGCACCAACAGCAAATGGATTGCAGTAGTTCATTAGGCAGCAGATCACCACCACTTTTGCGAGGACAGTTATGGTTGAGAATTAAACAATGTCACAGCCAGCAAGGCCTACATTCCCTGAATGAATTTTCAAAAACTGCTGACTCTGCAGTCCTCTAATCATAAAAGAATCTTACCTATAAAATAAAAGTCTTGTTACTTAAGACACAGACTGTAAATGCATATTAAAGATACAGATATTTCATTAGTATGATTCAGTTATATGTTTAACAGGTTGAATGATCTGGAGTGATGCAAATAAACGACCATCTTCACGCTGTGTTTTAATAAGATAGTACAGTTTGGTGCATATGCGGATAACTAAGCACTGTGCAGTTTTTCAGTATTAGTGAAAGGGGAAGTCGGACAACTCGGGAAGAATTTAACATAGGCAAGGGAGTTTTGACCTCTGACTTCAGAGCCAACAAGAGCTCTGTACGTCACATTTGCCACGTTAATTGTTAATTGCTCTTAACTGAGCAGCAGAGGATCTGTTCAAGATGTAAAAATCCCTGGAGACAGACAGCCCCTTCGATGAGAGATTCCGACCAATCGTATGCCAACAGCTCTTCATTGCTTTGCAGCAACATTTGAGGGCAATAGTTGCTACCTGTAATAAACAGGATCACTGCAGGAGCAAGGTAAAGGTGGATCATAACAGGAGGGGAAAGCAAGAAGGAGATGAAAACATGGCGAGATGGGGAAGGCGACGCATGAGGATTAACAGCATGGGTTACCCTGCCTTTCTGATGCCAGGTTTCTCAAACAGAAATTAAGTGCCCCTTGATTGTGAAAATCTACTGTATCCTCACTCCCCCAACCACCATTCTCCCCCAAAGCAGGCTAGCAACTTCAAAAGAATTTGCTTTACAGGCATCCACACAGTGGCTCACCCACCCGAATTGCAATTATGTTGTTAAGTGGACAGTGATTGTTAATTTAAGGGCATCATTGGGCAGTGGGGCAGGAAGCATGCCCATGAGCCTTCCCACTCCAGGTCTAACTGGGGCAGAGGCAGGAAAGTAGTAGGGGCCACACACTCTCCCAAATGTATTCCCAGCACCTGACTTGCCATAGGAAATGGAATTAAATTCTGCCTTAGTACTTTGAAAAAGACTAAAATTGACTGAGAAGTTTAAAACTGATATGCAATGAATTTCTTGGTCACTGAGAGGCCAAAGGTGTCATGTCAACACTTATTCAAACCACTTCTTAAAATGCAATGCACCATCAGCCCTGTGCGATGACTTCTCAACTAAACTACAGTATTTCCCAGCATACAAAAATCTGAGAGTAATGTTACTCATAATGAACAAAAAACAGAAGTTCTACAGATGTATATATTTTCAGAATTCAGATGGCAGTGAAGATATGGTCCTATTGCATTACCCAACTGTAACCTTTTAGACAGTTAACATCCATGATAACCTTTTTTAAGGTCTTTGGACCTAGATTGCTGAATGCATGGCCACCAACAGTGGGGGAGATGAAGGAATGGAGTTACACCAAGTCTCTAGAGCAATACAGGTTTCTGGAGAGTTGTACAATTGAAGGAGTTTACAAACTTGCCAAAGGACTGGGGAACTATTGAAGAAAGACTGCGAGGCATAATTCAACAATGTATAGAGATATGTACAATTTTAGTCAATCCAAACTACACCCACATCACAAGGATACTAGATTATCTATGAAAACACACAAAAAAACCTGCTTTATATAATTATTCTCTTGACTATCAAACCTCTCAAACCAATTTACTGCCAATTAGGCAACTCTGGATATTGTCATTGTCAGAATGTCAGAAACATATGCCATTCACCCTTTTTAATTCTCAATTAGAAAATTCCTTTGGCCAATGTTTAAACACTGGCTATATTTGTTGATGATAGAATGTAAATTATAGTAAAATCCAATCTTTTACACAGCATTTTATGCTCCAAACAGTTCTGGATTATGCATTTTTTGTCAATAACAACGACCAGATTTACAAATTATGATCAACACTTAAAGGTACACTATTGATATAAAATAGGGGCACTGTAACAGACTTATCGTTTCTCATATTAATAGCTTAAATATTGTGCCTTCATGGCAGTAGTTAAATGTAATAATATTAATTATATAATAAAGGGGAAAATGTAAGACTCTGCTTCTGAATGTATGTAGCATTCAAAAACAAAATAAATGAACCAATACCACAAACAGAAATTAATAATACAATTTGGCCAGGATGGAGGTCTACATAATTATATAGATTTGGTCCTGAATATTGAAGGGTAGGGATGTGTAGGAAGGACAGAAAGCTAGGAAAAGGTAACACTGTGGTTATGTTAATTAATTATGCTATTGGTACAATAGAGAAAGGTGATGCAAGTTCAGGAAATCAGGACATAGAAGTAGATTGGGTGGGGTTGAGACACGATAAAGGCAAGAAGTAATTTGCAGAAGTGGTGTTAGGGCCACCAAAAAGTAGCATGTGGCTGGATGGAGTAACTGAAGAAATAATGGGAAATAAAAACATTAAGTGCTGGAGAAACTCAGCAGGTCCAACAGCATCTGTAGCGAGAGCAACAGGTCTGAAGAGGAGCCATACTGGTCGTGAAACATTAACTCTGTTTCTCTACCGACAGATACTACCATTATTCAAAAAGGGACGCAGACAAAAAGCTGAAAACTAGAGTCCATTTAACATCTGCTGTAGGGAAGCATTTGAAAGCTTTTTTTAAACACTTTATTGGAGGGCATTTAGAGAATCAACATGATTTTGTGAAGTAATATATGATGTGGATAAAAGAGAACCAGTGGATGTACCCCACTGAGATTTCCAGAAGGCATTCCATAAAGTGCCATTTCAAAGGTCATATCAGAAAATAAGAGTTCATGATACAAGGGGAAACATATTGACATGGATAAAACATTAGTTAACTAATGGGAAAGGGGAAAGAATGGGAAAGAATGGGAAAATTCTTTGGAACTCGTTTCACCCAAAAAGTGGTGGAAGCAGAGTATTTAAATTTTTTTAAGATAGAAGTAGATAGATTCTTGATAAGCAAATGGATGAACGATAATCATTGATTGGCAAAGTTGTGAAGAAGTCAGCTCTGTCATGATCTTACTGCATGGCTGAGGAGGCCTAAAAGATCAAGTGGCCTACTCTTGCTTCTAACTCACGTGTTCATAATGAAGATGCAGCTAAACTGTTCGTTAGAGTCAATGAGAAACATGTTTCATAACATGAAAGTGGAAATAAAACTGACAATTTGGCTCTGTGATCTGAACCTAGTTTCCACTAAAGCAGGGGTCAGAAACTACCTCGAAAAGATTATTTCACACAGCCTCTGCTGTAAACCATGCAAAGGTAGATTTTGAGAAGTATGCACTACAAATGCATTTTTCAATCTTTTGATATTTTGAATCAATGGTACTTTGGTCCATTCTCTTCTCGTATTAAAAATGAGTAATCTGAGGAGCAGGACTATTTAGGTTTACACACACTAAGCTCCAATTTTGATGAGTTCATAACAAAGGGCAGGAAGCAAATGTAAAATGGGACCACAGCCTTGACAGTTGCATTCCAGAGCTACTATTCTGATCAGCAGCAATACTATAATCTTGACCTAAATAATCACAAAAATGCTGTTGCTGCTGCTGTTTCTTTCCTAACCTTTCACAATGTGAGCCAGCCAAAATTACAGCATGGAATTTCCCTGATTTTCAGTGCCACAGATCGAAATCCAATACTCACAGGAGCTGGTGCTTGAAGAAGTTCAGCATCTGTGCCAGCTCGATTTCAAAATTCTAAGGCAATTTCAGAATGCTGAGTTCACAGTGAGTCCACGCAACAATGTATGTCACATTTACTGTGGTGCGGATTTCTACTGTGTCCTCCTGAGTGCATTAATGTCATTGCCCCTTTCATGTACAAAATATACATTTAGCATCTTGCAAAATAACACTGATATCAAAAGCTCTACACAATTGGATTGCATCTTACAGCTACCATGGCTTAACTGTTTCCTGTGAAGGCTGAAAATACATATCTATATCTGTTAGAATTGTGATCATAGGTGAAGAAATCAAAACTGCATTCAGCCCTCATGGTGGTGAACACAGAATATAAGATCAACAAAGGAATTTTTCCCAACTGAATAGCAGACCAAACCCACATTCTCTTTGAGGCTATCTTTCTCTCAAGGATATTAGTTTGGTGATCCGCTTCCTTGTTTTGAAACTACAATGTTGTTGGATCTTTTTATTTTAATCCACATTGTTTTCAGCTCCTTCCCATTACAACAGGAGTTGGAGTTGGGGAGTGGCGTTCTGTCCTCCTTTGTTTCCAATTACTCCCATCAAGCTGACCTCAATTACAAGGTGCACTACAAAGACTGAGTGTGGAAATTGCCACCTCACACCAACTCCTCTAAATCTCTTTCGGACAGCTCGGAATTCAATACCAATACAGAAGAATGACTGCCAGTCAGTCACTGTCATCATATAACTATCATACAATTAAACGGACCTTTAGTAAGTGTTTTCCACCTAAACTGGTTACAGTTAAATGTATTAATGATGGGATGATTATCAAACAGGACACCAATAAAAGCAGGATGGGTTCTCCATGAAAAAAGTCTAAGAGTCTATTTCAGTGTAACCATGTACTGAATATACAGTATATAAATACATGCACATTCCTATATTCGTATCTTGTTGAACAGCAGTGAGGCCTCTCTACACTGTAGCCACAATTATCAGCACAGTGTGGGTGGAGCTTCAGTACATAAAACTGCATTGTCAACTTGTAATCTGCTGATTTGAGCTCTTCCCACAGAACAGCAACCATAGTCAAAGATAATGTTTCTCAGCATTCCTGGTGTCATTCCTTTGTTTAAATTGGATGGCAAGTTTCCCAACCTGAAAGTTTAACATTGTCCTAAAGTTTACCCAGGATCTAATTGTTTTCACACGCCGTCATGGTTAATTACAGAGCAGTAATGAATGAGGAGCAATGCTGTCATGATGAGTTTGTACAGGTCTCACTAAAAATAGAATCTGATACAACAAAAAAAGTCATTTGGGCAATAGAAAGATAGAGTCTTATAATCAGACTCACACCAAACATCTGAGCTAATTATAGTCTGTGGAGGTCTGTAGAATTGTCCAGGCAGATAGACTGTTCCCACCCACATGCGCTCCAATAACAGATTAAAAAAAGAAGCTTGCCACTCAGTTTCTTAATGGATCATTTATTCAACTATCAATACATAATTTAGTAAAGTACTGAAGATTGCTTATTCTCAAGCATTTCTAGTACTATACGAAACACAATCGCTGGAGAGGAGGTAGTGTAGTGGTAATATCACTGGGATAGTAATCCTGAATCCTAAGCCAATGCTCTGGGGACATGAATTTGAATTGCAACATGGCAGATAGTAAAATGTACATTCAATAAAATCTGGAAATAAAGAAGCTGGCCTAATGGTGATCCTGTTACTATTGTTGACTATCATAAAAACCCATCTAGTTCACTCATGTCATTTAGGGCAGGAAATCTACCATTCTTTATCTGGTCTGGACTATATATAATGACAGCAGACTCACAACAATATATTTGACTCAACTGCCTCTGATGTGCCTAAAAAGCCACTCAGTTGTATCAAACTGCTACAAAATACAAATGAAAGAAATAAACTGGTTAGCTCATCTGACACTGACTTAAGCACTGAAATAGATAATGACACACACACAAGCCTGTTAACCCTGTAATGTCTTCCTTACCAACATCTGGAGAGTGTTTCCAAAATTGGGAGAGCAGTTATACAAACACATCAAGCAACAGCATGACACTTATTATACATTACACACAATGTAGCAAACCATTACAATCAGCATCCCTGGGTATACCATATCCCGCCAGGAACACAGCATCTGAGGTGACAATACAGTGGTTTACACTCAGGAAGACGCTGCCCAGGGAGTCCTCAACATTGACTCTGGACCACGTGACATCAGGTCAAACATAGGCAAGGAAACCTCCAGCTGATTACCACCATACCCCCCACACCTAAGATGATGAATCAGCATTCCTCCAAGCAGAACACAACTTGGATCAGGGTGGAGACAGTATGTACTCTGAGTAAGAAACATCAATATCTGTCACCAAGAATGGCTCAGTGCACCACTAATGACTGACCTGGCTCATCCTAAAGGACACAGCTCCTAGATTGAGTTTGCTGCCAGAATTAAAAGAGTGGAGGGGAAAAAAGAACTGCTTGACTTTGCTTTTACCAATCTATGATAGATGTTTCCATCTGGGGTACCATGGTAAGAATGACTACTGCACAGTCTTTGTGAAAACAAAGTCCTATCTTCCCAGTCAGGGTAGCCTTCTTCATTTGGTTATCTCTGTGTTAAATGGGCCAGACTGCAAACAGATCTAGGAACTCAAAACTGGGCATCCAGAAGATGCTGTAGGCCATCAACAACCACAGAATTGTATTCAATCACAATCTGTGACTACACAGCCTCACATATCCCTCACTGTACCATTACCATCAAGCTGAGAGATCAACTGTGTTATTCCTGATGAAGGGCTTTTGCCCGAAACGTCAATTTGGCCTGTCCTCGGATACTGCCTGAACTGCTGTGCTCTTCCAGCACCACTAATCCAGAATCTGGTTTCCAGCATCTGCAGTCATTGTTTTTACCTCTGTGTTATGGACCAGGCCAGATTCCCTCAAAACATTTTAAAAAGCCAGCCCAGACCCTAACTTTTCTACTTGATGTAAGCATGTGTACAGTGGATATTCCAGGAGTGATGCAGCTGGCCCATCCACTCAGTTTTAAACAAAACTGAATTCATTTACAGACTACTGAATGAAACATGAACAAAAGAAAACTGAATTTAGAATAACTTAACCTATCTGAAAACCCAAATGACTCTATTGCAAATTTATGATGCTGTTCCAAATGCTTGCAACATCCCCATAAACACCCTGTTGGCAAAGAAAAGATAAATTCAAACACAGATTGTTACAGGAGAGCTGTCAGAGAGAGAGAGAGAGAGAGAGAGAGAAGATCCCAGGTTAGACTTGACCAGAAGGTGCTTACAAAACAGCTTGCTAAAACCAAACCAAACCCTGAATTGGGAGAACTGGCCGCTCCCCTTTCATTGTACAAGTGTTTTAAAAAAAACACTTAAAAGCTTTTTCCATATTGGAACCTCTGCCTTTATGACCCCTCTGAAAAAACGGACAACATAACCTTGTTAAAGGAGCAGCATGATCACAGTTGGCTCAATCTCAATGATGAGTGCGGGGGTGGGGGGATTCCATGCACAGCACTAGGCATACCTACAAATGAAATGTCCACCTAATGAAGCTACAAGACAGGAATACTTGTATGCAGAAAGGGCTAAGCAATTCCATAACCAACAGGTCAGATCTAAACTCTTGATGACTTACCACATCCAATCATGAATGGTGGTCGACAATTATACAAGAGGTAGAGGCTCCACAAATAACACAAAAGACAAGGCTGAAGCATTTGCAGCATCTTCAACTAAGGGTGCAAAGTGGATGCTTGATTTCCTCTTGAGATCCTCAGCATCAAAGATGCTAGTTTTCAACCAATTTTATTTACTCCACCTGAGAGCAAATAACAGCAGAAAGCAATAGACACTGCAAAGGATGTGGGCCCTGATAATATTCTAGCAATAGTACGGTTTACTTGATTCCAGAACTAGCCATGTCCCAAGCCAAGTCGGTACGGCCACAACACTGACATCTACCTGACAATGTAGAAAACAGCAAGAACTGTTACAATCATCACATCGGACAAACAGGCAGAAAACTAGCCACTAGAATATATGAACATCAACTAGCCACAAAACGACATGACCCACTCTCATTAGTATCCTTATATACGGATGAGAAAGGACATCACGTTGACTGGGAGAACATATCCATCCTAGGACAAGTTAAACAGAGACCCACACAAGAATTCCTAGAAGCACAGCATTCCAACTGGAACTCTATCAACAAACAGATCGACTTGGATCCCACTTACCATCCCCTGAGAAAAAGAACAGGAAATGACATCACCAAACCAAGGTAACTCAAACATATAAATAGAAAGGAGGCTACACCACTAGTGCTTCATTCGGAGGCTCACTGAAGATGTTACTTAGTATGGTGACGAAACATCTGTAAACAAGCAAACCTACATTCAGAACCTCAACCTGACCTACAAACCTTCTCAAAACTCGCTAGTGTAGAAAATTGCCCAGGTATGTCTTGTGTGCAAAAACCAGGACAAATCCAACCTAGCCAACTATCATCCTAACAGCCTGCTCATAATCACCAGCAAAGTAAATGAAACAGTCAGTCAGTCAGTGACAATGCTATCGAGTGGTACATCTAAAGGAATAACTTGATCATCGATGTTCAGTTTGGGTTCCACCAGAGCCACTCAGCTCCTGACTTCATTGCAGCATTGGTTTGAACATGGAGAAAAGAGCTGAATTTGAAGTGTGTGCCCAGAGTGACTGAACTTGATAGCAAGGCAGCATTTAATATAGTAATGGAATCAAGATGCCTGAACAAAACTAGAGTCAATGGGAATCCGCAGAAAAAACTCATCACTGATCGGAGTCATTGCTGGCACAAAGGGAGACGTCAGTAGCTGTTGGATGTCAGTCATCTCAACTCTAGGACACCTCTGCAAGTGTTCCTCAGAGTACTGTCCTGGGCCCAATCATCATCAGCTGCTTCATCATGACTTTCCCTCCAACATAAAGTCAGAAGTAGAATCAAGATTAGAGTGGTACTGGAAATGCACAGCAGGTCAGGCAGCATCCAAGGAGCAGGAAAATCGATGAAGGACTCCTGCTTGAAACACTGATTTTCCTGCTCCTTGGATGCTGCCTGACCTGCTGTGCATTTCCAGTACCACTCTAATCTTGATTCTAATCTCCAGCATCTGCAGTCCTCACTTTCGCCTAACATCCAGGTTTGGGCAGGCAAGTGGTGAGTAACATGGAACCTACTTAACTGCCAGATAATGACCATCTCCAATAAAAGACCATCTATATATTGTCCCTTGACATTCATACCATCATTGAATTTCCCATTAGCAATGTTCTGGAGGTTACCCTTGACCAGAAACTGAACTAGACTAGCCACATAAATACATTGGTTACAAGAGGAAGGCAGAAGCTTGGAATCCTGTTGCAAATAGTTCACCTTCTGACTCCTCATAGCCTGTCCATCATGGCAGGAGTGTGTCAGGAGTGTGATGGAATGCTCTCCACTTGCTTGAATGAGTGCATCTCAACAACATTTAAGAAACTTGATACGCCACTTCCACACCAATGCTCAGTAGCAACAGTACGTACTATTTAAAAGATGCATTGCAGAAATTCATAAAAACTCTTTATCCCAAATCTACAATCACTAATAGCTCAAAGAACAAGGGCAGAATTCCCAAGGTATGTGGAAACACCACCGAGTTCCCCTCCAATCAACTTACCATCCTGACTTGCAATTATATTACTGTTACTGGGTCAAAACTCTCCCCAACAACATTGTGGTTACCTACACCAAATGGACTGCAGCCATCTTGTATAATGGGAGGCCAAGCCAAGTACAGCCATTAGGTGATAAGGGCAGAGATAATCGTAGCAGAGTTCACAGTTGTAAGTTATTCACTATTTTTAATCAGGTATTCCCTTATTACATGATACTATGATTTTACTTATAGGTAATTGGCAAAACGTGGGCAAATTTGAGAAGTAAAGTTGGTTGGAGACAGTCCAAGAAGTTGGCATAAAAAAGTGGCATTAAAGGACCAATGCTGATAAGAGGGCCAAAGTACAGTGCAACAAGTTTACATATGCAGTTTTCATTACTGCGGACACAGGAATTTATAATTGAGGAAAACATTGGCACAAAAATATGATAAAAATCTAACAGGAAGTAACATTTTGTAGACGGGAAGTATACACAGATGCAAGATTATGAATATATTGAAACTATGCAAATCACATTGTAGAATTTGTCACTGCAAGAGAATTAAATATCAATGAATAAACTAAATCTTACAGTACCAATACATTGGCGTTTACTTTGTAACTTGGAAAAACTGTTACCTACAATGCGGAACTCCTACCATATGATTTATTAAACATTTGCACTGAATTGCTTTCTTTTAAAAAAGGAAATTTGGTAAAGGTAATAAAGGCTGTCAAGTTGAATTCCTGCAGATGCCAAGACAGTCAATGACTGTCCGTGAAGAAATCTCTTAACACTAAAACCACTATGCAGCGCAACATTAAAACACCTTCTGAAGTTTCTTGCATCTAGAAGGTTTTGAGAAGAATGGCTACTCCAATTCTTGGAATTCTATAAGGCATGAGTATAGAAGCATTTTCTGCTTTCCTATCTCTTGTCACTTTGACATAACACTTCAGCTGATAAATATTTTATCAGTGCTGTTAATTTTTGAACCATTACTGTGTCTGGTAAAATAATTGACCGAGGCTTATGCTCAGCTGATGCAATGCTATTTCAGCCTAACTGGACCTTGCACTATGAATAAATAATTGAAATGAATAAAGAAACTTCCCTACTTTAAAAAATATAATATATTGAAAAATAATTGCCTTGTTATGTTTTTTGACTCCTTTCCTGATCTCACATTGTCTTCAGTTCAGAAATTGTTCTTCCGGTACTGCTATGAAAAGATCTGTAAAATGTTTTCTAATAACTATCTTGATGTTTGTTTTTTCTCTTGAAGAAAACAGGCAGCATGCGGCAAAGAACCCCTGAATAATATCTGCACACAGGTTGTCCAAAGATGTTAAGTCAAAGTATTACAGATAGCCACCGCAGTAGTATGGTTTCTTTATTTTCCACAAAGAACAAGGCAGCTGCAATTTGGAACGGATAAATGTAAGTATTTGTTACTAAGTATTTCGAGTGATGTAGTACTTAGCTCATGGTTTTAAAAAAATCTACAGTGGAGTAAAATCATTGCAGGACAATGGAACAGGAGGAAACTCGTGGGTGAACTTTGAAAATTGAACACTTATGCATTTATCTTTTCTACTAGACAAATAGTTCTCATTCCAGCTGGATAACAAGGACCCAGCGAGTACTGCAGAATTGTTAGCAACATTGAAGACTGAGGATATATCAACAACTCACTAAGAATTTAAACAACTGTTAATGAAGTGAAGATTCCTGGATAGCAATAGTTGCTTCTTGGAGGTTATAAGCAATAATTTAATCATACACTAAAACTTAAACATAAAAGTTATCAAATCTCCCTGCACCCAATATTAATCCCTCTCAAATGCTTCAGATCAGTCCAGCTGAAAGAACTGAAGAAAAAGCACATGATCTAAATGGTCAGAGGTTGCAGAGCTCTGAAATGCAGAGAGATATGAATGCCATAATGCATGAATTGCAGAAGGTTAGTATCCGGGTACAGCAAGTAATTGAGACAGTTAACAGAATGTTATATTTTGTTGTGAGGAAATTAAATATAAGAGTAGTTAGGTCATGCATCAGTTATATAAGGCATTCATAAGATTTATCTGAATACGGTGTACAGTACAGGTAACTGTACTTACGGAAGAATGTTAATGCATTGGAAGGAGTTCACAGAATGCTTCCAAAACTAATACCTGGAATGAGCGGATTGCCTTATTAGAAAAGGCCCTGGAATTTCCAAGAGTCAGAGGTGACTTAATTGAAACACGCAAGATCCTGAGGGATCTTGACTGGGTGGAAGTAGAAAAGATGTTTCCTCTTGTGGGAGAATCTAGAACTAGGAGTCATAGTTTAAAAACAAAAGGTTTTCCCATTTGAAACAGAGACATGGATTTTACTTTTATCTCAGCGGGTTGTAAATCTTTAGAATTACCTTCCTCAAAAAGCAGTAGATGTAAAATCTTTAAATATTTTAAGGCAGTGGAAGCTAATTATTGATTCCCAAGGGGACTGAAGATTATCGCGTGATGTGCATAAATGTAAAGGTGAGGTTAAAATTAGATCAGCCATGATCTTACTGAATGGAGGTAAAAGCTCAAAGGACTGAATGGCCCACTCTTGCTCCTGGTTTGTACATTTGTAACGCTGTAAAAAAAATCCTAAGAAAGTATCACATTCTTTCTGAGCTTCAGAGAAAGTTTCCTTACCCTTCTACAGTTCCTTACAACTTGGTTGCTTCAATGTCACAGGAGCTTTGTTATAATGGAAAGAGACTTTGAGAGCTAAATCTCTCTTAATCCCAACTCCATCCAATAATTTTACAACTCCATTAAATTCCTCAACAGCCCAAAGTAGCTAATGAATCCTAAAACATGTTTAGGGATCATGGTTGGCACAAAGTATGCCACTAAGACCTGACACGTGACAAGATCTGAACAGAAAAAGCTCAAAATGTACCAAGCTCAGGAAAAGAAAATATATTCCCACCCTGCTGCGTGAAGTCTGCAATCTTTTAATATTAAGAATGTACTTTCATGCCTCTGCCCTGGTCTTGCTTTCACACTACCCATTTTCCTCTTTTGTCTCGTCCCAGTTAGCAATTTGCCAGGTGCCTTTTACACTAAATATTATTAAAAGACACTGGGTATTCATACTCATAAATCTTTGATTAACTCACTTATTCTCAAACTGAAAACAATGGACCATTACAGTACTCTGAATATGTTTCGCCCAGCAGTGCACAATTTCTTTACGCCTGAATCTGTAAAATTGATCAAATGTTAAACTAACAATGAGAAAAATCTTGTTTTCTTATTTTACTCTGAATTAACATTATTAGGGCTATCCAAAACTCTCCAAGTCAAAGTAAACTCTTCTTCATGTTAACAATCTATATTTTAATGTGGCTTGTTTGTTGCCTTAATTACAACATGGAGAGAGAGTGGATGGTGCCATACTTGCTGAGTTTCTCCATCATTTTCTCTTCTTCTTTTAGATTTTCAGCTAATCCATACTACTTTGCTTTTTACTATTTGATTTTTATTAGCCTCTGTCCCATTGAATTTTGCATTTCTATCAATGCATTTATCACTATTTTACTGCCAGAACACACAAAGAACTCAAGGATATTATGCTTTCTAGTAAATCCCTATTGTTAGTATATATGGTTAAAGTCATTTGGCAACCATAATCTCTGTGAATGACAGTATGAATACTAGATCAGCAACAGAGACTTTTGTACGTTCCATCCTGCTCAGACAAAAAAAAAATGTGTGGCATGTAAGGAAAATCAAATAAGAGAAGTAACAAAGCATACATATATATATTCCGCACAGAAACATACCTTTTGTTCCACTGAATTGCTAATATTGTACAAAGAAAGGAGCGCCACAGTTTGGAAACATATCAGTGGAGTTACTTGTGGATAATCCAAGAGTTAGGAAAAGAAATAGTATTTATGAGAGGTATGGGACAGTGTTGAAGGTGATAGCCTGCTGAAGTATGGAAAACCCCTCAGACTCAAATACTTGGTGGGAGTCTGCGCAACATAATCTTGACATCAAACAAACACCAACAGAGTGAAATCCGTGGCCTACAGGCCAGAAACTTCCACCTTCAATTCAGATAGTGTGGGCAAAATCCCATTCTCTCACTAATATTTCTCTGTCTCTCTCCACGCTACTCTCCAATGGAATGAAAGCTATTTTTGGTTCAATCACTAATTATATTACGACTGCATGCCAGGATTCAGATCATAGTTACATGTGATATCATCAGGAAACTCAGTAAAGTCTTAGGTGTCATTACTTCAAAATAATGGCGAGAACTTCAAGATAATTCCAATATTCAAAAGTGGAACATTACATGCATCTAACGCATAATTGCAATTACAGCCCAACATGCAAACTGGGGAAATGCTTGAGACCATTCTACAAAGTTCTAGAAATGATTGTGTAAATAAAAAAAAGGTATCATTTGGAGCTATCAACATGGATTTGCCAACAGTAGATGACGCCCTACAAATTTACGCCACTTTTTTGATAACATTGAATGAGGGTAACCCAGTATTTTACCTGGATTTCAAAAAGAGGTATTTCTCAAGATTCATTATGTGAGGTTAGAGAAAGCCCATAACCAATAAATTGCTTAAAACAGACTAAGGCTGATTAGGAAACAAGAATGAAAAATAATTGCAGAACTCCCCCCAACTCTTATTGTTTAACATATTTTTGAATGAACCAGAATGGGGTTTCTGTAACTATGACAAGGTCTCCTCTAGTACAGGCAGGAAAACTGTTTTTATTATATCAGAATGGGTTACATTAATATGATACAAACCAATTTGAGATTATTTCTGGTATATGGCACACAAATTTGATTGCCCTACCTCAAAGATGTTGACACACTAGAAAAGGTTCAAAGAACAGTGACAAGAATGATCTTAAGAGCATTAAGTTATAAGAAATGCAGATATGGTTCTATTGAACTTTGCAGGAAAGTAAGATCAAACAATGGATGTTGCAGATAAAATGGGAGCAAACATATATTGAACAACAAACACAAGACTGAGAGAGAAATGCAAAATCTCCAAGAAGTTGCTGATTCAGGATCATGCAGTACCTACAAAAAAATCTGGCTTCCATCACTTTGTCTCATATATGTCCTAATAAACCTCTGTAAAAAGAACACCCACTGCCACCCTTCATTCTTCTGGTGATGTTCTTAAATTTGTGGCCTCGGGTTTCTGACTCACCTTAGAAATATTTAACCACATTGATGGATTTTTTTTCCAGGGAATTTCTGAGAGGAACAAAATGTCCCAGAAGCAGGGGATTAATAGGTGATGCTGAAGGAAGAATAGTTAGAACAGATGGAATAGTTAGATGTGGCGTTTAGATGAGAAGGCTACAGTGCTCTGATGAGATTTAAAAATAAACATTGTGTGTGTTTATTCAAAAAACATCTTTTAAACACAATTTCTACCCATAATTTTGCAGAACTTTGGCAAACAGTGGAAAGTGCTGCACTGTTGTAACAAATGTAGCAGTCTAGTGGCAAAGAAGCAGTTGGCAGCCATTTTTCTTGGCTGTAGACTTTTACATTTCTGTTGCTGAATGTGACCCATATTATACACTGGGTACTTTTCTTAGCAGTGGAATAGATCCATGAATAAATACACAGAACCACTATAAGAACAGCTCTGTTCACCAAATTAGGAACCATAACCAGTTACAGCATGGCATCAGCTGAGCTCACTGAACAAGTCACTGACTTCTCTTTTGGTGAGACCATAATGTGGAGAGATATAACAGGAAGGAGGGAAATGAAGGAAGGTAATATTGCTGTGATCACAACTCCAGCAGTGTTTATATCAGCTTGGAGCCAACAGCATAAACGTTATTCATCTCATGTGTCTAATTCAAAAACATGCTTAATTTTTTAAAATTCAAAATGTATGTCAAAGGAACACGTAAGAAAGAGCAGTTGTTTACATTATAGGAAATCCCACTCACGATGCCAAGCTCATCACCCACTCATACCTGTGGTGGCTGTGGGTTGTGAGGTTTGATCTCACTCAGTGGAGTAGTTCTCATAAACCGCTGCTCATTATTAAATTGCATGAAGTTTTTTTTCTTGCTAATGACAGAGTAAACACATTGAAAGGAGATATAATTAAAATGCAGAAATGATTTGAAGTGAAATGAAATTACATTTTAACCATACCTGGATAGTGAAGACAGTAGTGATCAAACATGCATAATTATGAGAAATGTGCAAAGAATGTACTGGCAAATTCTGATCCTGATCTTTTTAGCAGCGGTGAGAATTTCTTAACAATTCCACAGAAGAAGACTGTTAAAACAAACTGACCTGCTTCATTAAAATGCGAGGCTTGTAACATTAGGCAAACAATTAAAGAATGATGAATAGGATAACATATTCTAGAATCAATTAAACTGAAGCAAAATCAGGTTGGAATTAATTTTTCTCTGCTCAGAAGCAACAGCTTTTATAGCTCTATTTTAAGCTAAGAATTAATTGTTTCTCACATACAAAAATACCTGATACTCCTTTCTACAGTACCTGAATCCCGATTATTCAGATTAAGTTCCATATAAAATTGCCAAAATCAGAGCTACTTTGTAAACTGATCTGTTTTCCCTTCGACATTTTATGTAACAATACATTGCATATCATTTTTATTGTTGCCTGACTGTGAAATATACCTAGGACAAGCATATGGCAGAGACATTAGCTCAATGTCATACGTGTACAGTGCCAAATATTAGCAACATCTAATATGCCCCATCAGCTTTTTTCTCATGGTGGCGAATGAACTATATTTAGCATAATTCTTTTATTGCTAATAAAACTGCCACTAAAAAGTGAATTTATTGAATGGGCAATGTGCAGGCAATACGTTACATGTGATAATGGAGTTCTATAGTTTTAGCTTACATTAATACAGGATGATGAGATTGCTTGTTAACTAACACATTTATCCTGTGTTTTTTTTCCAGAATTTAGCATCATAATGATTTTATTTTACTCCCAGGAACAGTACTCTCATGCTGCTAATGCGCTTCTTTCGGTGTGACCATACTGTCAAGGAAATACCAATTCAGTCTATGTCGAATTGGAACAATCTAACGTCAGGACATTGGGTTCTTGGAACTTTGACTCACGATTATTTGATCTATTTTCAATCAAGTTCGGTCAGTTTTCCAAGGTTTAATTAACCAACTTCACAAAGCCTTGTTTATTCCAAGAATTGGAGAACAAGTTACAGTATTCAATAACTCAATTCGGGTCAGGAACCAGAACAATATTCAAGACACACGACTATGTTACGAATGGGTTCATACAGTCCAATAGGTCTAGGAGACGGAAGGCATGCAACTAATAATTTTGAGAGGTTTAAAATATGCCAGTATCCTAGTCTGTTTCAAACAATTATTTTTCACTTCAGGGTCAGCCAGATCAGATTTGAGCTGGCCTTCATCCTATAATAATTCATTAAGATATCTGCTGTAGTTGCAAAGAGAAAATGTCTTGCATATTTATTCATACCAAGATAACTGGCTGATCAGAGCTTCTTTCTGGTAATAAATTCAATAATAAATAGCACTACATCAAATAAAGCAAGAGCTTCACCCTGTATCAAAGACAATATTTCTCGCACAAGTATTACTATCATAAAATAGAAAATGCTGGAATACCCAGCAGATCTTGGGGCATTTGTGGAGGGAGAAACAAAGTTAATATTTCAAGTCGTCTTCTGTTAGAATTGAAAATAATTAGAGATGCAACATGTTCTCAGAAAGTAGAGAGCCAGAGAAATGAAAAAAGGGAAGATATGTTAAGGGGAAGGTTTGAGCTACATCTTAATCCTTTTCCGGTTCAGATAAGAGGTGGCAGTCCCGAAACATCAGTTCTGCTTCTTTCTCTATATGCCGAATATTTTCAGCATTTTTTAGATTTCCAGTACTTACTGCTGTTTGTTGGACATTACTATCTGCAAATTGGCAGCCATGCTTGTCTGCATAACAACAGTGATTGAGGTTTAAAATAATCCAGTAGTTATAAAGCAATTCAGGACATGTCATGGTTTGGGCTGTACATAAGTGTACATTCCTGCATGAAATGGAAATATTTAATTCTAGCATGCCATCTAAATATGGCAAAACCACATTTAGGAAGATCTTAATGGACTGGGGGACATTTAGAAAAATAAACCAGGAATGATTCTCAAATTAAAAACTTTGAAATTAAAATAAAAGACTTACATGATCAAGCTTGTTTTTGAAAGAAGAAAGAATAAGTTTGTACTGTGAGGAAGCTTTTATGTTCACTATTAACAGCATAACAATTTCTAATGGATACATTGTTATTTATAGCGAAATAATTAAACAGCAGAAGTTTTGCCCACAGCATTTAACAATACTGACAAAGAAAGATACTATTAATTTGACACACCTTATTCGATCAATCTTTTCTCCCTTTCTTCCTGTCTTGTCTTTAACGGGAAGGGAGTTAACTCATGAAATGTTGCATTTCATCCACAAATTTTTTCTGTGTATAAGCTTAGAGAACAATTACTGCGAGAAGGGTTTGAGGAAGGGGGTTGAGGAGCATTGGAAGAGATACTATAGTTTGATCAATTCCTTTGCATGCAAGGTGTTGACATGGCTATTTTACAACAGATGTCATTAAATAGAGACCAAGTGTAAAATCCCTTACTCAATTTTCTTCGCCCTATACCAGACATGTCGAAGTAAAACCTAATTCATCCAATGCCTGAAATAAACTAACTCAGCAAGGATCAGGCATTTCTTTATCAAAAGAGCTCAACTTACATAGTGTAACCTGCTGAAAAAGGTGGAAGCTCCATACAAGAAATATAATTGAAATTTTGTTCATGTGAATAGAAGACATAAGTAAAAAGCCTCAACTAAGGTTTGAGATTTTGATTCTCAAATGGGTGGAAAAGATACCTATTAAAGCAGCTGCTGGCAAAATTGGTTAACCCTTTCAGAAAGAAAAAATGTACAGCAAAACATTTATTGGGAGGTACTGACAAATTTATGAAATATAATCATTCCAGTGCTCATCCACAGAATGCCATTTCAATCTCTTAATTTAAATAATGACAGAAGAAATCTGAAACACTAGAGGTACATTACAGGTACCATTTAACAAATGAGGTCAGAACGTACACCATACTTAACCTGTAGACCAGACGATTTTCACAATGCTGTATTAGACTAATCCATCAAACTATTTCTTCTGAATGGACATTCCATTCTCTGACATCATATCCGATGTTCCCTACTGTTTGGATTTTAAGTTTGAATTTTTCCACTAACCAGAACATCCAAATGTTAATATTTCTTTTAGGGTATGGATATCTGGAACAGGATAGTCTGCCTATCGACGGGGTGGGACATTTCCAGTATACATTTCCTCCTCTATCACTGATCCCAGCAAAGTTTTGTTAATTCAACCTCAAGGCTGAAACTGGGAGTTTCCTTTATGTGTTGCTAGTTATTTTTTTGCAGATGATTTTGTTGAGGCCTCCTCAAAAACATCTCCCCTTCGAATTGAAAAGGAAAATTCTGATCTCTTGCTTTCATGTAATGATTGGTCATAAATTGTTACTAATGGTGTCTGAACGCATGAACGTGTACTTCATTAATTTTTAGAGTTTGGTAAGTAAAAGAAATGAATTTAGCAAACAGTTCTTCAGCATAACAATAACACATGTACTCTAGTATCAACAACAAGCTATCAACAAGATAGTAACACTTTATGGGAAGATGTAACAGGAATTTAAGATGAATGAAAACAGTTGCATCAATTAATTATTTGCTAGAAATATTCATTAAGGAGGATAACACCAACTTCCTAACTAATTGAACTGTAGTATAATGAAAATCCAAAAAGATTTTCAAAATTAATGTGGAGGAATAACTTAGTGGTTTAAAGAAACTGAAAATTAACTAATTCACTGAGTCAAGGGAATTGCACTTAGAATAAAAATTAGCAAAGAAGCTAGTGGGTACTGGCTAGGGTCATCCAAGCAAGATTGCATGCTGCTGCCATCCTGGAGGAATCAAAGTTAGCAAATACACATCTATTCATAAAAGGAGAATAAAGCTAAACCTGCCAATGATCAAAGCATTAGTCCAACATCAATACTATATTCATGAAGGCATTCAACAAGGTTCCCCATGGGAGACTGGTTAGCAAGAATAGATCTCATGGAAAACAGGGAGAACTAGCCATTTGGATACAGAACTGGCTCAAAAGCAGAAGTCAGAGGGTGGTGGTGAACGATTGCTTTTCAGACTGGAGGGCTGTGACCAGTGGAGTGCCACAAGGTTCGGTGCTGGTTCTACTGCTTTTCATCATTTATATAAGTGATTTGGATGTGAGCATAAGAGGTATGGTTAGTAAATTTGCAGACGACATCAAAATTGGAGGTGTAGTGGATAGCAAAGACGATTACCTCAGATTACAATGGGACCTTGATCAGATGGGCCAATGAGCTGAGGAGAAGCAGATGGAGTTTGATTTAGATAAATGTGAGGTGCTGCATTTTGGGAAAGCAAGTCTTAGCAGGATTTATACACTTAATGGTAAGGTCCTAGGAGTGTTGCTGAACAAAGAGACCTTGGAAAGCAAGTTCATAGCTCCTTGAAAGTAGAGTCACAGGTGGATATGATCATGAAGAAGGCATTTGGTGTGCATTCCTTTATTGGTCAGAGTATTGAGTACAGGAGGTGGGAAGTCATGTTGCGGCTGTACAGGACATTGGTTAGGCCATTTTTGGAATATTGCGTGCAATTCTGGTCTCCTTCCTATCGGAAGGATGTTTTGAAACTTGAAAGGGTTCAGAAAAGATTAACAAGGATGTTGCCAGGGTTGGAGGAGTTGAGCTATAGGGAGAGGCTGAACAGGCTGGGGCTGTTTTCCCTGGAGCATCGGAGGCTGAGGGGTGACCTTATAGAGGTTTATAAAATCATGAGGGGCATAGATAGGGTAAAGAGACAAAGCCTTTTCCCTGGGGTGGGGGAGCCCAGAACTAGAGGGCATAGGTTTAGGGTGAGAGGACAAAAATATAAAAGAGACTTAAGAGGCAACTTTTTTCATGCAGAGGGTGGTACAGAATGAGCTGTCAAAGGAGGTGGTGAAGGCAAGTGCAATTGCAATGTTTAAAGGGCATCTGGATGGATTTATGTATAGGTAGGGTTTAGAGGGATATGGGCTGGTTGTTGGCAAGTGGGACTAGATTAGGTTGGAATATCTGGTCAGTATGGATGAGTTGGACTGAAGGAGTTAGACCGAGTTGGACTAAAGTCATAGAATTATAGAGATGTACATCACAGAAACAGATCCTTTGATCCAACTCATCCATGCTGAACAGATATCCTGAATTAATCTAGTCCCATTTGCCAGCATTGGGCCCATATCCCCCTAAACCCTTCCTACTCATATACCCATCCAGATGCATTTTCAATGTTGTAATTATAACAGCCTTCACCATTTCCTCTGGTGGCTCATTCCATACATGCACCACCCTTTGCATGAAAAAGTGGCCCTTAGGTCCCCTTTAAATCTTTCCCCTCTCACCCTAAATCTATGCCTTCAAATTTTGGACTCTGGGGAAAAGACCTTGACTATTTACCATATCCATGCCCCTCATGAATTTATAAACCTCTATAAAGGTCTCCCCTCAGCTTCCGATGCTCCAGGGAAAAAAGCCCCAGCCTACTCAGCCTCTCCTGATAACTCAAATCCTCCAACCATGGCAAAATCCTTGTAAATCTCTTCTGAACTCTTTCAAGTTTCACTACAGCAGGGAGACAAGAATTGCACACAGTATTCCAAACGTGGCCTAACCACAGTGGTGTACAGCTACAAAATGAACTTCCAACTCCTTTACTCACCAATAAAGAAAATCATACCAAATGCCTTCTTCACTAACCTATCTACCTGTGACTCCATTTTCAAGGAACTGTGAACCTTCACTCCAAGGTTTCTTTGTTCAGCAACACTTCCCAGAACATCACTATTATGTGTAAAAGTCCTGCCCTGACTTGCCTTTCCAAAAATGTAGCACCTCACATTTATCTAAATTAAACTTCATCAACCACTCCTCAGCCCACTGGCTCATCTGATGAAGATCCCATTGTAATCTGAAGTAACTTTCTTCACAGTCCACTACACCTCCAATTTTGGGGTCATGTGCAAACTGACTAACCATATTCCTATGTTAACACCCAAATCATTTATATAAATGTTGAAAAGCAGTGAACCCAGCACCGATCCTTGTGGCACACTACTAGTGACAGTACTAAAGATATAAAGTACTGAAAATTATTCTAAGAAATGAGTTGTACAAATTCCTAGGTACTAATAACTTATGAAGACACTGCCAATGTGGATTTAGAAAAGGTAAATCCTACATGACGAACTTTCTCAACCTGTTTGAGGACATTACCAATATGGTTGAATTCCACCAAATTTGTCTAGACATTGTCCCTTAGTAACATCATCCACAGAGCAAGTTTCGTTATAAAAACACAAATGATATCTACCCATGATATTTTAAACCATTGTATCTTTCAGTATGACCACTCATGTCTACCTTCTCAACATTACCTACTCCATCTCACCATCATTGACTAATACCATTGGCTCAATTACTCCAAAGCCCTCTTCACTATTTTAAAATGCTATTTCCTACTCCAAAGCTCTCCATAATAGATTCTTATTTTACTCCCTTCATAAAAGAACTTCTCTAAAACTCTGCCATATATGTATTGTCCTGCATCAAGACACACATGTGCTCTACTCTCTTTCTTCATACATTTCACTCTTCTCCAAAATCTTACAGTTGCTCCATGGCTCTGCCTCATATTACCTTTGTAAACTTCTTCAGTACTGCCATTCGTCTCTAGTGCTATGGCACAGTTACTCTAGAATTCTGTTCCCTTTGCCCAGCCCTTCCTCATTCTCATCTTCTCACCCCATTATCCTTAGTCGTGATCTGCTGAATTCCTTCCTCTATTCCTCTACACCACCTTTAAAGGCCCATCTCGAAATCCAATTCTTTAACAAGACTTTGAACTAACCCTCCTCTCAATTTCAGTTCAGCATCCATTTTATGGAAACAGTTTTATGATGTTTAATTCATTTAAAAGGTAAAGCAAATTCAGGCTGGTGTTCTTGTTGCTTTTTTTTCCTGATGATGTTTGACAAATGTCACAGTCGGGAGGTCATGAAAATCCAGGGATAACAAGTATATAAGTGGTATTAAAAAGGGAAAAAGCATTTTTGAGAGATACAACGGCAGATAGGGGAAAGTATGTGCATTGAAGAAGATACTGAGCCACAGAATCCCCCAAGAAATTGATTTAAGTATTAAATGTTATATATAAAGTGAACACAGAATATGTTTCATCGCAAAACAAATATGACTAGAGAATACAGTGCAATAAAGCAAATGTAAATCTTAGACAGGTATTAGAAAACATTGATTCATTACTTGGATAATCTCCTAAGTAAATGAAAATTATATATTCCCATTGTTTTCTATACTTAGCCACTTAATAAGAATTCTTTTGACTTTTAGAACAGAAGTATTAAAGAAAAAAAACCCAATGGAAAAAGATCAAATAACTTTTAATAAGGTTGTGCAAACTCACATTAGACCACAGACAAATTAAACTTTGGTACATTTCAAAATGACTTGCGTTAAAAGTCAAAAGGAAATACAATTTGTATAGTGCTTTATACTCTTCGTATCTATTTCCACACTATTCATTTTTGAGTTGCTGCAGAAATCACATTCCTTCCGAATCAGCAAACAAGTTGATCTAAAAAGTGTCATCAAAAAAACAATGGTCCAGTAATAACTGTTTGTTGCAGGTTTACAATTAGACTGTACTCCACCCATCAGACTAGATTTTATATCAAATGTTCTCACTTCTCACAGCCAGTTTTAAATGTTTCTCCATGAAAAATCTGAAATTACTGACTATTAGCCTGTTTCACACACAGCATTGATCAACATTATCCACATGTGCTCGCAAAAGTACTACCATACCACATAATCTTTAAAGATATACTTCATGAATATCTGTTTTGGAAATGTAGTGAAAATGGTAACAGAGCTATGTCTATGGTATTTTTGACTATAAAATTAAAATGTGGTTTTACAACAAAGAATGAACAGAAATATCACAGTTTATAACATTTTCTCCATAATTCCTGTATTAATTATTTGCATACCTGCTGCCATCTTTCATTGTGAGGGATGACAGATTAAACTGTTTGACAGAGTTACAGTCCCAAAACTCTGCTTTCTGCCCAGCATCCTTAATGATTTAGCGTCTTTAAGAATATATTAATCCACATAATAATTTGAATGCCCATATTTCTGGTAACTCATCCAACATGCTCTTTGAAAACCCATGTCTTATCTTTCTGATGGTTATGTTTCTTTTGGTTGTGATTATTGTTTGGATTGTAATTTCTGGTTAGTTATTCTTATGACACACATATTGAATGCCTTCTGTGCCATACAGCTACTATGAAAACTCCCTGCATCTGAGTCATTAATAAAGTTAAACTGGTAGATTGTTAACAGTAGTTATTATAATGTGAAGTGAGATTTGGACTTAAGATAGGATTCCCATCTCCAAGTCATACGGTGAAGTGTTTGAGCCACGGTGCAGACATCCCTACGAAGTGGGGGCTAGAATAAAGACTCTAAATGTAGACATCCAGTGGGGTACACGCATCCAGACTGAGTGGGCACTGCTCCAGCTGCTGAGAGGTAGGTATGCATCCCATTCCTTCCCTCATCATCATAAAAAGGGTGGTAGGGTTCTCTAGTCTTGACTGCAAACAACTTAAGGGGGTATTCTGAATATGAAATGGTAAGTAAAGTAATAGAATCCATCTCAGCTCTCTTCCCTTGTAAATGGTTCAAGAATCTCATAAGAGTCTCACATTTGGACATATTCCTGCGACATGATCAAATCAGTGGTGAAATACTTAAATTTTGTTATTATATATAATTATTAAACATTCAGAAATAAATAGACACTGAATAAAATGCAATGTGACTGCCTACCTATTTGAACTCTTCCCTTATTGGATTTCAGCTTTCTCTTCAATACTGGGTCTAATACAGCAGAATTCCACTGACTCCAGTTCTTGGGCTGATTCTGAATGAAGCCACTACACCATTCACAGTCTCACTGCTACCTGCCTACCATTAAAACCATTGTCCAAATGCCACAGACCAGAAGCAACATTACAGGTGATCCACCAACAATAAAAATATTGTCCAAGCATTGTGCATTCCTAGAAATGTAGTAACATTCTGGAATATAATAGTGGTCTGTTTAGTACAAATAGGATTCACTACTATATATTTAAGTCAAAAAATTACATATCATTTAATATGCTGACTCAAAGGAGATTTTGATTGATTCCTGTATTGATTTCTCTGTGGATATTTAGAGTTCCCAGCAATTGGTGGGTGAGTAGAATATTAAAATCAAGGTCAGTACATGACAAAGAGCAAAAAATATGGCAACTTCATAAAATGGAGTGTGCAACCCAAGTACCAAAAGTAAGGCCTTAATTTGTTAATAAAACAAAAATTCAGCACTGTTGCCATATCTTTCCTTTGTGCTGTTCTGCCCATTAAAGTCAGAAAGATTCCGTTTCAAGAAGATTTATTTTCTCTGATGGAAGAATATGCAGCAGTTTCATAGAAACAAATATACTTGAGAAAGGACCACCTTTTAACCAACCTCTGTCTACTTAGATGACAGGGCAACCCTTTGGAATATACTGAGGCAATGCTAAATCATAATTTTAAAACAGTACAATAAATCCTTATTCAGATTCCCTTAAAGAAATAGCAAATGCAGGGTGCAGAAGACTTGTTACATTTCTGTTTGTCAAAGTGAAAGATAGCACTCCTGGGTAACAGAATAGCTTTCACATTTCAACATTTAAGTACTTTCAGTCAACTATGGCACAACTAGAAACTCCACTGCTGTTCCAGCATGTACCTTGTTTCTATTTAGGGGTAACACTCACAATATCATGAATGCAACTTTACCAATTCCATCGACAGCATCCTTCAGCCTCCCTGATCATGTGTCTCAACAACTGCTGACTTAGGGACATATTGTGCTTTGGATCGTACTGTCTAAATTCATTTTAAATTGGATCTTTATAGCCAACAGCAGGCCCATCAGTCTAGAATAAATCCAAACAACTTGCAAAAATGAAAATCCAGCTTGCAACCTAGCCCTCTAGCACAAAATATATCACTAGTAAATTATCCCATTTTCCCTCTTGAAAGCAAAATCTAAGGAAATTAAGCAGGCTAAATAATGTTTCCAATACGTAATAAACTCTCAGTCGGCCTGAGCAATATTTAATCATCTTTCCAATCAATAATAAAATATTAGTTTGAAATTTATTACACATTCTAACTTTGTTTTCGTGTCAGTACTTATTTAAAATATAGTTCAAACTATACATTCTACAATCAAATTGCGTCATAAAAAGCAGTGAAGGTGAGAAAATATCCTTCACTGCTTTGAGGCCTATCTTTCCAAAGGTCAGGTAAAATCCATTAAAACATGGGTCCTACCCATTCTACTTAATATCATCAGAAGAAATTCCACAAAAAAATCCCTTTATCACTTCATCACTCCTGCCTTGCATCCTCCCACAAAACTTCCACCAAAGAAAATAAAGCCAAATTTTAAAATGTTTCACTACCTCCACTGTTATTCTTTTATGGGATGTGGAGGCTGCTGACAAGGCTTGTGGTCCTTTGAACTGAGTAGTTTGCTAGACCATTTAAGGGACAGTTCAGAGTCAACCACATTGGAGGACACATATGATAAGAAGGCCAATTTTTCTACAGAAAGGACATTTGTGAACCAGATGGTTTTTACAATAATCATAGCGACCATTCCTGAGATAGCTCCGTACTCCAGGTTCTGTACAACTGAATTTCGATCAGCTCTCGTGGTGAAACTCAAATCTACAAAGCGCTATCCTGGGCTCAGGATTAATAGTCCAATGATATTACCATTAAGTCACCATCTCTCTTACTCTTCTTACCCATCCCCTGACACAATGTACTTCATGCAGTCCGGGATGCAAACGATTCATCATATCCCATGATGCATTTGATAATCCAAGTCTATATCCATCTGGATACTTCCAAAACCTTTTCTAACCATATGGTATATCTATTTCTAGTATACTAATCTAATGTGAGGGAAATGTTTTTTGAAGCCCCAAGCAGACTGACTGTATCTTACTTGGGGCTTAAATTCATTAATGTCCTGAACTATGTGCAATCAATACAGTTTATAGGAGTTCCTTGAAAAACTCTTAGTTCATTTACTCAAGCATGAGAAAATAATTGTGGCTGGGCACTTTAAGCTCTGTCTAAACAAATTTTGCAAAAGAATCCATCTAAAAAGTAAGGCCCTGACAAATTTAGCAGTGGGCTTGATACATGTACAAAATTGGGACAGGAACTTGAGGTCTTTCCACTTTTAAATTTGCCATGGTTGCCCTTGTTTTACACCTGAAAAATGTAGTAGTTATTTGGAATATAAGCCCCATTAATTTTACAGCCATTATCCTCAAGTTACACATTTAGATATTAAGTCATAGAAATGTATCATAGAATTTTCTAACACAAAAGATGACCATTCAGTCCATTAAAACCTACATCAACGCTTGGGTAATGCGGTCCAATGAGTCCTTTTCTCTCTCTCCCACTCATTGCTGACAACCAGGCAATTTTCCCTCTTTCAAATATTTACCTGAATCCTTATTGAAACACTGCCATTTGAAACTTCTTCTATTATCCTTTCAGGCCATGAATTCCAGATAATAATAATGTAAAAATTTTGCTACAGGTCAGCCCTGGCCCTCGTCCTAATTAATTTAAATCTATGCCCTCTGGTTACCCATCCATCTGCCCTATATTTACTACATCAAAATTGCTCAGGATTTTGAACACCTCAATCAAATTCGGTTCTTAATCTTCTCTGCTCTATGAAGAGCAACTTCAGGTTCTCCAGGCTTCCCACATGACTGTAGTCCCTCATGTGTAGTAGCATTCAAGTAAATCACATCTGTGCTAACTCTCAGGTCTTGAAAGTATTACTAAAGTATGGTGCCCAAAATTTAGCACAAAATGCAGCTGAGATCAATTACTACATTAAGAAGTAGAGAGATGAAATGCAGATTCCATGATGCCTTTGTGGGAACACCTGCATTGAGTCTGCAAGCTTGACCCTGAGCTTCCAGTTGCCTGTCATTATAATTCTCTGCTCCATTCTCATTCTGTACTCAGCCTCCTACACTGTTTCAATCAGCCCAACATAAACTGATGGAACATTACTTCATCTTGCCAAGAGGAACTTTACAGTCTTCCTCACTCAATACTAAGTTCATAATCTCTGCCTTCATGTTTTTTTTTTAATTTGTGTGTGTGTTTCAAATTTGTGGGCGGCACGGTGGTACAGTGGTTAGCACTGCTGCCTCGCAGCGTCAGAGATCCGGGTTCAATTCCCGCCTCAGGCGACTGACTGTGTGGAGTTTGCACGTTCTCCCCGTGTCTGCGTGGGTTTCCTCCGGGTGCTCCGGTTTCCTCCCACAGTCCAAAGATGTGCAGGTCAGGTGAATTGGCCATGCGAAATTGCCCGGAGTGTTAGGTAAGGGGTAAATGTAGGGGTATGGGTGGGTTACGCTTCGGCGGGTCGGTGTGGACTTGTTGGGCCGAAGGGCCTGTTTCCACACTGTAAGTAATCTAATCTAATCTAATCTAACTTTGTTTTGATGGTATTGACAATGAGTCTTCTTTTCCCATTTACACCTTCTCTGGACACATTTTTTGATCCTTGACTTAATCCGTGACCATGCAACATCATCCCTTTATCACTTCATCACTCCTGCTTTGCATCCTCCCACAAAACTTCACTGTTGTTGAATGGGCCCTTTTCCTACCACCGTTCTTGCTTAAAACCTGTTACAGTCAAGCTGAGGTGCTCAACTCAGTTGGAATTTACAGCTGCCCATTTTTCAGGTGCAAAATGGGATGGCTGAGAGTTGAAACCAGTTGCCCCAAGGACATAAAAGAACTCTAGAAATTCTCCTGCTCGTATGGTTAAAACAATCCGTTGAAACTAGGTTTTCAGAAGATGACAAGCACAGTAAATATATCCAAGGCATATGCGTAAAACTATTAAACTATTAACATGCATTATGGTATTAATTGTAACTGCTTTAATTGCTTAGAGTTACTTGACTAACTATCTTTTTACTTTTTTGAATTGTTACGGAAGGAATGGACTTTCTTTCACTTTGATCTCTACTGTCAGCATCAAGCATTAGTAGTTTAAGATATAGTACCTCTAAAAGCAAAATGTTCTCTCTGGTCTGGTCTGATATTTGTCTGGAGGGTACAACCTAAAACGTTATGGCTGCACCATATCAAACTCTTTCTCTGTGAAAGCTGTGTCTGCGTAGTTTAATGGTACTTTAAGGAAATTCACATCTTATCAAAAACATGCATGTATTTATATTACGGCCTTAAATCCACTAATAACTGCTTTGAGACTGCAGACATACAGTAGAGATAATGAGAGTCAATGTAAGTTCATTTCTACAAATTACTGGTCTGATTTTCAACAAAATCAGCGAATTCAAGTTTCCAATGCTCCAGATAACTGCTAGAAAGCGGAACTTTATGGCTGTGCATATAATTTAAACATCTTTAAGAAGCCAAACTGATACTGAGAAACAAGCTTGCCTCAAGTGACTAAAGGAAGTTGTTTCCGAGATAACTGTATTTGCCTTGCTGATTGGGCTGACAGTTGGGACTTGACAGCTGCTTGTTTGATTGGTACTAGTTTCTTAAACAGTAGATTGAACTTTTTCACCCTTCAGGAATATACCCCATTATTTCTGGAGCACATAACTTAAATCGGTTTAGTTTAATGCTGATACATTTTGTAACCACCTCTCCCCTCCACCTGACTCACAGGCACACACAATGCGCCTCAGATCTGTTTTCTCCAGTGGTTTGTATAGAATGGCAACCATGGTAGTCTACTTATATTCTACACTGAATGCCCACAATCAGTAGATAAAAGAAATGAATCAATCTAAGCAAACTCATAATTAGTTTTCCAAGATGAAAATATAATAAATGAAGCTGTTCCACTATTTAATTAAAAATTCTTAATTATAAACAAATAAACTAATGTTTTCTCTCTGAACTAATCAATGTATGCATAACACAATCTTCTACATTGTACTGAATGAATATGTCACTCGGTAATTTACATTCCATGCCACATTATTGATATAGCAAGATGTCAGAAACTGTAGCCAGACAACATCTGGATTAATTTTGTTTCTTTGCTTTTAAGAACTGTTGAAATAACATTGAAGATAACACATACTTTAACATAAACACCATGTGCACAAAAATGAGAAAGTAATATTGAAAGAATATGTCAATCCACATTAAAATTACATTATTAAACTCTCACATCCTCCAAAAAAAATTAGCAATAGGAAAGAAATGGATAAAAACCCAGAATATTTGTGAATCCTAATTTTTTTTAAATCTATCAGCCAGTGTTGGCCTCCCTAAATTATAGCACTCAAACACCCACAAGCCACAGGCCTCAATTTCACAGTTTCACAGTTTTTTGCATGCCTTCACACTATAGCTGTAATTAATACTACAGACCTGACTAAAGATAGTTTCCAAGATCAATATGTTTTGAAAATATATACATATGAACACTGTTTTCTATTTCATGTTCGTGAATTTTCCAAGGCTTGGTGAACCACTGGCCGTCAGTTGATTTAAAGTTATCAAATGAAATATGGGCATTAGCAATAATATACATTTATAAGGTCTCCCAATACATTTTCTGGTAAAATAACAGAATTTTATAGAAATTGAAAAAGGAGTAACAATATACCAGAGAAGAGGAAGGGGCAAGTCAAAGACGAATGAATAGAACAAGAACAAAAACGCAAAGCAAGGAATAAAAAGGAAAGAAGGTTTTGACATAAAGGAGGAAATTCTATTAAGTGATGGTATTCTAAACGAAAGACTATAAATGTGATAAAGGAAATACTGCAATACTGTAAGACTAAGAACATAATGTATAAAGTCAAATGAGCATTCAAGTTCCGAACTATAATGTATACATTACGCCAAACCCTTTCACTTTCGTTTTTCTTAAGACACATATGAAATGTCTTTTTGTTCTATTTGGGAAGTTCCCTTTGTCTGTTATTATTAAAGAATGTTTATTATGCTTCTAGACCATGAAACTATTTAAATAATTAATAGGACAATAATGCAGCTTTGTTATCCAATACAGACTGTCTGGACTGATTAGCTACACTTGAACTGCTTTCAGATTACTGCAAGCTGCTCTCCTTCTTCAAAATAGATTTCACATTCTTGGTCCTTAGAAAATAAAACATAGATAAACAAATTATATGTATGACATTTTTAGAGATCACTTTATTCACATCTTCTGTTCCTGCCGTAACTGAAGATTTTATTTACCAACCATTCTTTCTGCTTCCTTCTAAGTCAATTGCTCTGAGATATGAATTTGCATAGCTGAAGTAAAGAAAAAGGAAACTGTATCTGCAAAGTTTTCTTTTCAGGTGAAATTTACAACCCTGCAGAATTTATTAAACAACTCTTCAAGAATAAACAAACTAAAATGTCTAGTCAGGAGCTGGTGAAATTACAGTACTCTTATGGATTAAATCACCACCATATCTTGTCTCTATTAAATAAAACAGCTTCAGAATACAACCTTTCCGAACAGGTACACATTCTAACCAGAACAAAAACTTAAACAGCGCCACTTTATGAATAAGCACATGGGAGAAGGGCTCCCTTCTTAAACTACATTGAGAAAACATATCTGAAACATTTAAACAATCAATATTATGCTTCCACTAAGAAAATAAATATATGATTAAACAACCTGCATGAAATCAAACCAATTTCAGTGGAAACAGAGTTTAAGGAGCACCGTAGAACTTTAACTTGTAGGATTTCCAAAAATGCACTAAATGTGCTCATTTGACACCTGCTAAAATATCAAACGTCTTGCTCAAATCACCCCTCACTACCCACCATCCCAAATTCCCATACCTATCACACCTCAGTATCTGGGCTTAACGAAAAGATTTGAAGATTCACAGCAATAAATATGTGCACCTTTCAATAATATCAACTTGGGGGGGGGGGGGAGGGAGGTGGAGTGGGACAGAGAGAGGGGGAGGGAAATAAAGGCTCTCCGCGCTCTGCTGAAGTTCTTCTTATTTCTAATAACCACAGAAACATTTTTGTCAAACTTCGTAGCGGCGGGTGGAACAGTCCTGCATGGAACTGGGGCGAAGTTGGAAGGAGCCAAAGCTGCGTTTTCCATTGGATTTTCACACACACACATACACAAAAACAAACTTGAGCGCCGGGCTTGGATTTGTTTTCTGTATGTGTCAAGACGGATTGCGTTGGCAGGAGCTGCCTGGGGAGAGCCAGAGGAGGAAAGGACTAACCCGGGGAGCTCCGGGCACTGAAAGCATGCTGCAGAAATTATCCCGCCATTTTTAACAGTAACCGCGTCCTGAGGAAAATACAATGCGGTGAATGTGGCCAAGTGGCGGGGGCGTGGGGAGCGGAAAGCGTCCACTGGCAGCAGCAACCGAACTGATAACTAAATTACCTCAGAGATGGACATTACCTGAGTCAGGCAGAGCGGGGAATACATCATGACGACCTGGAGTTAAAGTCGCAGATCATCCAAAAGTTACTGGATCATCGTGACATCTCGCCTCACAGCGACTAAATCCCACCCCCAAACACAATTAATAATTATATATAAGAGAGAGAGAGAGAGGAGGGAGAGAAGTGGCACTTAGCACGGAGTATCTGAAAGAAAGCAGCCCTGGAAACTGGGCTTCATCTGTCAAACGGTGGGAGAGGGAGAGGAATAAAGGAGAGCGGACCAGGAATGACGCGACTGTCCTGACCAAGCCCCAAAAACGTCTGACTTCAGGGAATTTCTGCCATTAGACCCAAATTTCAGCACCACTCGCAGCCCCGCTGTCAGCCAATGGACCGAGGCCACTGGGAGATCGCCAGCAATGTAAATAAGCCCAGCTACTTCCCTCCTCCCCTCTCCTTTAACTCTTCACTGCTCACGACCGTTCGTCAAAACGCACTGGGCAATAAAAAAAACAACACGCAAAAAAAAGTTAGCGCCGCTTTAAGAGCCGCGCTTGAAAGGCAGACTTGCCCCAGACACGACGCAGCCGCTGCGTTCAAACACACACAACGGTGCCTATCCTGGATTTAAAAACAGAGACTGGGCTGCAATCTAGCTGCCTACTGGCCTCCCCTCTTTTCCACCCTCTGATGATATTTTAAAGAAATCACAATAAAGCTCAGGGACAGCATGACAAAGCAGGCATTCCTATACAGGAGCCGCCAATATATCATCACCCTTTGTGACAGACTGCAATGTTGCGATTACCCCGTACAATTCTGCTGAAAGAAACGTTGCTCGAATCCAATCTCAATTCTCCACCCCAGCCGCCACTCCAACCACCAGCACCACCCTCCATCCCAAATCATTGCATCAGAAAGTAAAATGAAATCTCGGAACACAGACAGATCCTGCCTTGGCCCCTCAACTTTTATGATGAAGTTCAAATATTGAATTAAGTCAAATGAAAGGTTCCAGTCGGCGTGCGCAAAACTGCAGAAGTCAAAGTCAATGGTAAAGTCATGACAATGCACAGGACTTTGTTGAAAGCTGGTGTACGTGACATGAGGAAATAGTTTCCAAAGTAGGCCAAGACAATGATTGTTTCCCAGCAGAATGTAGGAGAATAAATCGTGAGACTTTGGTATGGATAATTGAAGAGTGATTGTAGTACTGTCGTGATTTGTATATTTATTAATACTAGAAGCCAGTGACCACAGTACATTATCAAATTGACCATTTACTCTGCCAGACACTGTATTGCTTTTCACTAACTGACGTTAGCAGAACAACCCATTCTATGCATCAATGGCCCGGCGCAATGTGTCCGAGTTAATCGGTCATACTCTTTTCTCCTCAATGCGTGGGGGCAAATCATTCTGACTGCATAGAGGGCCAACAGCAAACGAAAGGCAAAAAAGTACGTTTTACGTCTGCAGTATATTCAAATAGAACTTGGTCTCTTAAATATGAAATGTCTTTTCTATCAAGCTGGACCATCGAAATTTGCCAGATGCCACCATAATGCCAAGCGCATTCCGCTTTCGGTCAGGACAGCATTTTTGTCTCCACAATATTCCCCAGCTCAACAATAGGAGTGAAGTTTGCATGATTCTGCAGGTAGATACATCTCAGAACACTGCAAGCTATTTCATAAAATGTTTTGCAGATTGCTTCATACAATCTCTAAAATACAGGAGAACTGGGATTCTGTCAAACAAACTTTATAGATCAAGCCATCTTTCACTTTTGCATATTTGCACAAACATTCCACTATACAACAATCTGCTGCAGAAACGCTGCAAGTGTTTAATTCAGTGAAATTTTGGAGAAAGAAGGTTTCCTAGACCTTAGGTATGCAATCAATATTTGTAATCAATACATTTTTTATTTCTGAATGGTTACAGCGAATTTAAAGAGCTTATCCATTTACTGGGCCTATATATATATAGAAAGAGAGACAGACAGAGAACGGCAAAGACAAAACTGGAACTGCACTGCTTCATTCTCTGAACTTTCCGAATGTGGGCTGGGAAATGTATTTCAGAACGGCGAACGAAAACCAACAAATCTACGGGCCGCAAAGCTCTTCTTGCTTGCGCTTTCTTAAAGTATAGCGAACTTTTCAAATTGTGTGTTTAAAATAAGCTGCAGAATGACCTGTGGCGAGAACCCCGCAATCTCTTGCATAAGGGGATGGTGCGCATTTAACAGGCCGAGAAAGTGTAATGTCCCTTTAAAAGGGAGGTGGATTAGCAACATGTCCCAGCCTTGGTCGCAGCGTCGCGGTTCATGAGTCAAGTTCAAGCCGGCGGCTCTCCCGAGCTGCTCGGCCATTACCGCTACGATCACACACACTTGGCTCCCCGCTTGAACTTGGACTCGAAATGTACGTCGCCAATGCACACGTATACAGATCACGCATAAATTCATTTCAGCTGGCAGGCAAACTGCTCACAGATGGGAAATCTGCCAAGCTCAGCGCTTTTGCTTTCTGTCTCTCTCTTCCCCCCCTCCCTCCCCGTCCCCTCCCCTTTAAACACCACAAAATCTTGGCACAAACCCGATCGCATAAGCAACACAAGAGAGTGAGGCACAGACAGACAGACACCGGAACCAACACACGGCTCGAGCAAGACGGTGCAATAAAATATACGTACCATTGCCATGTGAAAGTACGTAATCAACTTGCACTCGAATTAGAAGCTTGTCTCGCGCCTCATTTGTATTCCTTTGCAATTTTCCTACTTCATCCAGAGGAATATCTGCCTTCGGTCTCTGTGTGGTGTTGTGTGTGTGCGGGCTATTTTTTCTCCCCCTCTCTGTCTCTCCCTCTCGCTGCTTTCTAACACATCCGATGGAAAAGTGAAGGCAACCGGCGGATCCTGATTGCCCAGGAGAAAGATGGGGGAGGGCTGCCTTGGCCGCTTTAGTGATGAATTGATGGCGTAGTATAAAAATATTACAGAAGTAAAGGGAGCGAGCGAGGCGTACTGTTTATTTCCGCAATGGCTTATTTGCATAAGGAAATCACATCATTACCATAAGGTCTGAGCTTTCTGCACACATCCATCGCTATAAAGAGAAGACTATGTGCCTGGATTTTGCCATGGTTATCCAGCCATCTCTGTGCACCATCGCAATCCTTTGCTAAATTAGAGGTTCGAACGGCATTTGCACAAATGCTGCCAATAATCTTAAAGCGAAGAACACGTGGTGCTGGACGGGAACGATGTGGCGATACTATAAACCTTTTGGAGCAAGAGAGTTTGTCAGCACAAAATAAATCAAGGTCACTCAAATAAATAGTTCCGATTTCCTAATGACTTCAGGATAAATATGTTGAAATATATATAGACATTTCTCAACTCAGTTAACTTTTTCTTGGAATGTTAAACGATTAGATTTTGCTTCCCAAAAGCATCAAGATGATCTGTGGAAATCAAAAATTGCCAACATCAGGACATTGTTTATTTTAAAACAGGAAAAAAATAAACCTTAACATGTAATCCAACCTATTTGTCTGGCCTTAAGAACGTCTCTATTATTTATCAGGAAATCCGCTTTTGACATTGAAATCGCGACCGTACCGGAAAATAAGTCGGATCAAATGGGAATGAACTTTCCATTACTTATTGCTCAGCAGTCTCGTTTGCAATTGTTTGGGTCGAGGAGGGGGGTGGAGGCTGCTTTGAAGTCATTTTAAAGCATGAATCCCTCTCGAATTGCAGAAGAGAACTTTAACTTAAAATAGTTTTATCACAGAAACACTTCAATGTTTAACTCCAACTCCATATCTTTCCATAACAGTAGGCCATTCCGCCCCTTTCAGTCTGGATGGCGGCTGAAATGTATCTCAACTCCATTTACCTCCCTCTATGTCATATCCATTAATATCCTGACACGACAATCTATTGTTTTCAGACAATAGACATCTTTCACTGACCCGATAATTTTTGGTGGAAAAATATCTCATGATTTACTGATATTCAGACCCATACGTGCAATAGTGCTTCCTGATTTCGCCCCTCTAATTTTAAGATACTTTTAAGGAATCCCCTACCAAAGGGTATTGTTTCTCTGCATCCATGTACACATTTTGTTCATCCTTTGTTAAATGCAGCGGTTAGATCACTGCTTAACCATACACGGTACCTGGCAAACTTTGGAGCAAGTTTGTCTGAGTAGCTTCCCATGATCATGCAACAACACAATTCATTTCACTGCAAAATAAGTTATTGATAAAACATTAAGACACAAATGTCACACTTAAAAATGCATGGACTGGCAAATGTAACAGAAAAGAATCGATGAGACGGAAATCGCGGAGAGCATATGTGTAATCAATTGAAGTCCAGAAAGTAGAGAGTAATAGAAAATAATTTACTCTGCTTAGTGTCATCGATTGACATAACATTACAATCCTTTATATGTATTTCAGGAAATGTACCCAGTACGTAGAGTGAATCTGAAGGCGAGTTCAAGCATCAAAAGCGGCATTTTTTGGTGGAACAGATGGCAGCTTATTCCAGACAAAGTTAAACCAATAGAAAATCACTGGCTGCACCTGTTCCTAGCGGAGGTGATATCTTTTGTAACGCCTCGATTATTGGACTATCATCAGACACCGACGACCTTTAAATGATAGTAATTATCATTGACATGCAGGGATAAACCAGTAACTGTTCTGTTACTGCTGTAACGCTGAAACTAGATTGATGAGAGGAGCTGTAACTTGGCCTTCAATTTTAAATTAAAAATGCAAATCTATTCTGGATTTGTACTTTTCAATAAAAATAAATCTGGCGAAAGTCAGATCCTTGCACTGCTTTCAGTGCAGAACAGGCAAGAAATAAGAGTTGGGATTCATGGTCCACACCTAAAATGTTAACTTGACTGTTGTCATCACAATTGGACTTTCGAACTTGTTCCAGTGTCTTTTAGTTAGGGAAATGCCAAATATACATTTCTGCTTTTTTAACTTTTGTAAGTGATATCCAATTAGTATGTTGATTTTGTTCCCCCATTCAAGCGATGTTTATTTATCATTCAATGTTTGCGCAAAATATCAACTGATTTCAGTGAATAGAATTCAACAACCGTAACGAAATTTTGAAACCCCAAAACAATCCTTCATTTCAGCTTGCTGTTTCTTGGGTAAATTGGATGATGTTCACTTTCCGTGTGCGATAGCCAAAATCAAAACTCATCATTTCGAGGATAGTGAAACAAAACATAATCCTCACTTTCTAATTGCAAACAGAATAACACTTAAGACGTGAGCAATAACTGACTAAGGGGGAAGTACAGCATCAAACAAAAATATCACTGCACCTGCAATAATAAAATTAGTACAAAGACTTGGAGGAGGGAATGACAATGTATTGATTTTTCTGGATCCTTCGTTTATAGAACTGGGCTTTCCCCTGATATTAAACTATAAACAGTACAGATAAAAAGTTGTGAGAACTTTTGCAAGGCTTTAATTTAAAAGACAACAAAAAAAATTACCCAGGTGAGTTGGTAACTGCAAGTACACCTGTTGGTTTCACCGCGCACACCCAGCCTTCTATCAACGGATAACAAGCACCAGGCATTTCCACAGCCTTGGGGTGGATTTTCTGGCATCTTGTCCTCCATCAGTCTGTATGTTGCAACGCAGTTAGTCCAGATTCCGGGCAATGTCTTTATTGCTGCCGTCTTTAAAAAAAAGTTAAAAATCACACAACACCAGGTTATAGTCCACCAGGTTATTTGGAGGCACTAGCTTTCGGAGCCCTGGACAACCACCTGATGAAGAAGCAGCGCTCTGAAAGCGAGTGCTTCCAAATAAACCTGTTGGACTATAACCTGGTGTTGTGTGATTTTTAATTTTGTACATCCCAGTCCAACGCCGGCATCTCCAAATCATGTCCTTTATAAAAATAAACCTGCAGGTATCCTTTGTCGCAGCATTTATACAAGTCGCGATTCTATGCAAACAGATGAATAGTCGCGACCAGTTTCACAAACCCATCAAAGTTGAGGTGATGCGCTTCAGTGTGTAATTTTGAAACAAAAATAACGTTGTGGGAATGTTTATGTTTCATTTCTTCCTACGTCCACAGATACGACGTGAACTTGAAGAATAATTGGCACTTTACATTTGAAATCGCTCACCCCGGCGAGGAACTGCGAATGATAGGTGTCCCATACTAGGCATCAGTTATTGTTACGAGGTCGAGATGCTAATTACTCAACCACATTGTTTCTGAATGGGAATCGCTGCAGTTCATTTCATTTAGCGCATCTGGCACCCAGACTAACCAAAAACATTGGAAACAATGCATATGATGCTTTTATTTTCGCGATATTCCTTCAATCATTTATGCAGGTTGAGATTCGACTTTTTTGCATTATATAATAAATCAGTGGAGTTCTTAAAATCAGAGTAACTAATATTCAAAACTATGCAAATAAGACAATCGTTGCTTACCACTACCTTGAATAAACCATTCTACTAGATCATAAGATTTCAATACAACAGAAAGAGATATTCAGGTTAAAAATAAGACATTGAGAAATGGAGTCAGCAAAGTGCCCAGGCTGCATGCTTTCGTATAGGCTCATGGAGGGATCAGGTATTGACGTTCAAAGAGAAAACTTAAGATTAACTTCGAAGTTCCGCAAATGCCACCAGATTTATGAGTCTGTTAGAGAAGATGCGCACATTTCCGATTGTTTAACTCAGAAATGCTTTAACAAATGTTTGTAACTAACATGATCTAAAAAAAAATCGGGGTGTGTTGGGGAGGAGATGGAGAGAGTGCAGAGTGGCCCAGACAATGATTGGAATAAATAACCGGGACTCCCTGGGGTCACGCCAGCATTGGGAAGCGGTAACGTGTAGAGGGAGGGACGAGTAAGTTTTGACAGTGTGCAGGATCCGGAAACACAATCCAAGTACTGTAAGTGCTACCAAATATTTCCAGTAAAACCTCAATAAATATTTAAACAGAGCAGCTCGAAAGAAAATAACTGAGGCTCGCTACTTGGTTAACATTCGCGAGTGGAATGCACTTTATTAAAGTTCGTATTCTCCATCTATTTTAGAACCAGAGTCGATAAAGAATCTTTGGCACGTCACAGGAAAGCTGCTGGTTATGAATATTTAATAAAACTATGCTTGCTATATGAACACGATTACACTTTACATTATTGATAACTGTAAATTAGAGAACAGGAATCAGAAAATGCCGTTTCAAGAATAGGTGAGAGCTGCAGAGCTGCAGATTTGAGGCTGCACTTCTCATGCAACTTTGAGGAAAGATCCGGATTTTAATTTTAATTTTTTCAAACAGGCAAATGATGCATTCTTCCATCGAAGATTAATTGGGGAACACATGTCTTTTATATTGAACTGCAGAACCATAATTATTGATAATTCACTGGTTTTTGTTTGGACTATAAGAGAATCGGACGAGGACAAGGAATGGAGATTAAATGCCAGCCATGACCTCACTGAAAGGCACTGTGTTTGAGGGGCTCTATGATCTGGTCAGAGTTTTGGATGGAGAATCACTTCGATTTCCAGTGGCCAGATTAGACTCAAAGTTGACTCTGTTTCTCCATCCATAGATGCTGATGGACCTGCTGAGTTTTTTCAAGATTTTGTTTCCTTCTAAATGTTTATACAATATTGAGAGACATTGAGTGTTTAATCCACTTTTGACAACAGTATCAACTTAGAGCTGTAAAAAGACCTTCCACTTGTACAGCACTTTATCACAAACACAAGCAAATGGGACTAGTTTAGTGTGGGAAAATTGGTTGGCATGGACGAGTTGGACCAAAGAGTTTATTTCCGTTTTCTATGGCTCTATGACATCTATAGTGGACTGGTACGACTCCATGTGTTGAAAAGGTGTTGCCAATAACTAAAAATTGAGTTTGCGGAAAGATGACCATAGAAAGAGGAAAAAAGTACTAAAGGCAATGGAAACAAACACACTCCCTGACACAAAAAAAACTGAAGGGAAAAATGACTTTAAGCCTTACTTTCCAATCTCGGAATCTTATTCCAGCTGACACTGATGCCGAGGGATACAATGGTAACAAGTTACTAAGTCCAACCGTGAACTGAAACGAGTTCAAAAGAAATCGTTACACAGTCACCTCACGGTGAATTACCAAAGTGAACACCCTAAGAAACAATTCAATGTAAATTTGATACAGTTTCTGACTGAAATTCAACTAGGATCAGTAGTTGGCACCCGCAGGTGAGATGAGGAGTGGACGAATCACCGAGAAGTTTAGATTCAGACAGCTCTATAATTGGCACTAGCTGAATCTTTCTCACTCCAAATTAATCTTTTGATTTGAAATATATTCTCGGTGTCTGTCTCTACTATAATCCGAGCTGACAGTGAAGTTATGTCAAGCCAATATGATTCAAGTGCATAATTAATAAAATGCATTAACAGCTATCTCATCCCTTCCTTTCGCACTATAGTCGTGTGGTGAAGTACTGCAGCATTCATGAGGCGCAACACGTGCCATTATATAGATTAATATGTCCACAGCCTAGGCTATTTTCACCTTGTAGTGAAGAGCTATCTGACGTAATAATAGCTACCTGGCCATTTTGAAACTGTATCAACTGCAAGTAAGTATGGGGATAACTTCAGATAGTAATCGACCTAATAGGAAACCCTGCACGGCACCAGGTAACTTTAATTTTCCTGTCTTCAACCGCTTCCTTTCAGAACCAAAACTTTGTAATGATAAATCTTAGTAGCAACACATGATGCCATAGCTGAGACAGAGAGCACACATCATGTAATTGCGTTGCAAAATCTGCTGGCTTTCTGATATATTCCAAAATACAATTTTTTTTTTACAATTTCACCACAAAAATTATACTGGATGCCATTACTTTTATTTTCTTATCAGGAGAGTAGCTGCAAACCCATGATACAAATACATCAATGTAATGCTCTGTACTACATTGAAATAACGTGCTCACATTCTGGAGGGCTGGCAATGAATTAAAAGTCTATGGTTTTGAACACACCAAGTTTGATTGAGCTTGAGTCGTTCCCTACCCTCACCAGGGTCTCCATGGATTCTGAAAATAATGTCTATGAAAGAAATGAAGAAATCCCTGCAGAAACCTCATTTTCCCCCCTTCATTTGTTAACACAGGCAAAAGCCTGTGCAAGGAGGAAGCATAAATGGGTTGATGAATATGTATTGTACTTTTTTCTGACGTAAAATATACAATTTATACAAAAGGTCTAGCTACTGACACCTTTGCAATGCACACCAATACATTAACAAATGATGAGGTAAAGTGACTGACTGTGAGCCACCTTCCACAATTAACCTCCCCTCTTCCTGATGAGTCTCTGATACACTTCTCACAATAATGGATGCTAACTCTGGATTACTAATAGACATATCAAAATTTTAATTACAACTTGTGTTTTTTAAAAAGAGAACATATAACTAAAAGGTATCTATGGGTCTACATTCAATAGCTATCTGGCAAAGTCATGGCTGGACCCATGGTAAGTCACACCTGTAAAATGTCAGGGAAGTTTCAAACATAGTGAATTAAAAGGAAGGGGTAGTGAGGAGCTGTTCATCCCTGTCAGTAGAAAGCTATCTACTGGAGATTATGTTCCAAACATGACTTTTTAAAATCCTTCCTGCAATATACAAAAAGAAGGGTTGAAATCAAACTACAGATCCTAATCTGTATGTGTTCTTCGGCTGAGATGCTAGTATGAATAAGTGTGCCATAGGGATCACAGGTTGAGGAAAGTGATTACATAACCCTACATTGCAGGTAAAGGAAAGACAATTTATCACTTTGAGAAGGAAACAGGACAAAACCCTACAGTTACCTACAGAGGAAAGAACCTTGAAATCAACTGTTTCACTACCTATATCATCATTACTGGTATCATTCAAATTAACAGTTGCTCTTCATGAAACCCAAAGAGTGATTTGTATATCTTTTTAACAGTTATTGCTTTAATCAATTCAAATTTCCAATTTCTGTGTACATGTCAATTTTATTATCTTTTCTGGATTTTAATAATTAATAAATGCATGCTTTCTTTAACTTAAGAAAGGAGAAAGTGAGGTCTGCAGATGCTGGAGATCAAAGTTGAAACTTTATTGCTGGAACAGCACAGCAGGTCAGGCAGCATCCAGGGAACAGGAGATTCGACGTTTCGGGCACAGGCCCTTCTTCAGGAATGAGCAGAGAGTGTTCAGCAGGAGAAGATAAAAGGTAGGGAGGAGGGACTTGGAGGAGGGGCGTTGGAAATGTGATAGGTGGAAAGAGGTCAAGGTGAGGGTGATAGGTCGGAGTAGGATGGAGGCGGAGAGGTCAACAAGAAGACTGCAGGTCAGGAAGGCGGAGCCGGGCTGGAGGGATTCGGCTGAGACAAGGTGGGGGGAGGGGGGATGAAGAAACTGGTGAAGTCCAAGTTCATCCCCTGTGGTTGGAGGGTTCCCAGTCGGAAGATAAGACGCTCCTCCTCCGACCGTCACGTTGTTGTGGTTTGGCGGTGGATGAGTCCAATGACCTGCATATCCTCGGTGGAGTGGGAGGGGGAGTTGAAATGCTGTGCCACAGGGTGGTTGGGTTGGTTCGTCCGGATGGCCCAGAGGTGCTCTCTGTGGTGGTTGGGTCGGTGGGGGGTGTGGATCTGACAAGGGGGTCGCGGAGGGAGTGGTCTCTACGGACAGCTGATAGGGGAGGGGAGGGAAATATATCCTTGGTGCTGGGTCTGTTTGGAGGTGGCGGAAGTGACGGTGGATGATGCGCTGTACATGGAGATTGGTGGGGTGGTAGGTGTGGACCAGTGGGGTTCTGTCCTGGTGGCGGTTGGGGGGGCGGGGCTCAAGGGCGGAGGAGCGGGAAGTGGAGGAGATGCGGTGGAGGGCACCGTCGACCACGTCGGGGGGGAAAAAACTTAACTTAAGAAAGCCAATTTAATTTGCTTTCTTTTAAAACATAAATGCATTCCAGTTGTGAAAAGATATCCATGAGGGAAAAGATCCTTTTTAAAATTAACCTTGTTGTGACCAACCAAGAGTAGGATTGAATTAAGAAGAGAAAAGATAATGAATTGGGGACCCTTGCTCTGCATTGATCATAATAGATTGGCTCATTTTTGAAGTTATTACCCACAGAGGAAACAAAAATTAAAGTGGGAAGAGTGAATTGTTTCTTCAAAATCAATTATTAAGGCTGCAAATAGGCTTTTTTGAGTTTTTACTGCTAATAAATAGAAATGTCTGCATTTTCTGCCAATGCTTTTCGACGAAAATGAAGGAAAATTAATTTTGAGTATTTAAAATGCTGTCCCTTGAACAGTTAAAAGTGTGAAGAAGGCACTCGTGGATTAAAATTCTGCCTGAAAGCCAGTAAACCCCAAATTTTAAAAGAGTTGGCCAAAATAGGCAAAGTCTTTTCCCTGAGGTGGAGGTGTCTAGAACTAGAGGGCATAGGTTTAGGGTGAGAGGGGAGAGATATAAAAGAGACGTAAGGGGCAACTCTTTCATGCAGATGGTGGTATGTGTATGGAATGAGCTGCCAGAGGAAGTGGTGGAGGCTGGTACAATTGCAACATATAAGAGGCATTTGGATGGGTAAATGAATAGGAAGGGTTTGGAGGGATATGGGCCAGGTGCTGGCAGGTGGGACTAAGTTGGGTTGGGATATCTGGTCGGCATGCATGGGGGTTGGACTGAAGGGTCTGTTTCCATGCTGTACATCTCTATGACTCTATGAGGACAATGAAATGAATGGAGTAATGCTGGAAAAATTGAAACTGGGGAAGTGGAAGTTAGAATTTCTAATAAAGGAAAGAGAAAGGCAGAGGAAGGTGACAGGAGGATGGGAAAGTGAGAAAGAAGAAAGAACATTGCCAAGAGAGAGAGTTTCAGGACAGAAAGAGGGATGGAGAGTTTAAAATAAAAGTGGTCAAGCTGAGGGACAGAAATCCTACTGTATCCCTTGAGGACACTACTAACTCTAGTTTATAGGCATAGGAAACTTGATTTTCTCATTTAATCCAGTGGTTGGATGAAGTAGAAGTGGAAACCTTCTTTATTACTTTTGCGCAGGTTTATGGCAGTTAAAGCAGCCAATCCAATGTTTCTGTAGAGAAAATATTCAAGGAAATCTGACAAGCTTTACTCCTACTTAGGTGAGGACAATACCATTAACTATGATGTACCATAAAGGGCTACATTAAGTATGTACTAATTAGTGCTGGAGGTGTACAATTAGTAATTCAATTTGCTTGGGAAACAGCCTAAATTGGAATTTGAAGGCCTGAGCAGCTTGCATTTGACCAGTTGGTATCGTTGCTTAAAATGGAAGCCACTATCAAAGATCTCTGTATAATACCTCTCCTTCAGGCATTTAAAAATTTCATGTGCTTTCCAATAGAACACACCTAGAGGAACAGAGCAGATCAGAGTCTAAGCAGTCACGCGATGAGCTAATTCACAAAGCCTTGTGCTGGAAAAGACCTTTCGTTAGTCATTTCCAACTAACAGAAAAGGAGAGACTTAGAGAGTCCAATTAGAAGTTGAGCACCCATGGGGAGAGTTGAAACATGTGGAACTGGAAAGGCACAGCAGGTCAGGGCAGCATCCGAGGAGGACAGTTGACGGTTTGCACATTAGCCCTTCATCAGATATTCCTGATGAAGCACAAATGCATGAAACATTGACACTCCTGCTCCTCGGATGCTGCCTGACCTGCTGTGCTTTTCTAGTGCCACACGTTTTGACTCTGACCTTCCAGCAGCTGCAGTCCTCACTTTACCCATTGGGAGAGGAAATGCTGGCACACATTCTTAGTGTAGAAAGATGGTGCTGAGTTGAAAAGTGAGGCTAAGAAACCAAGGTTTCTAACTGCTAAAAAGTAGGACATTTCCAGTGAGATATTTCAGAGCCCATATGTGCTGTGCAAAGAATAGGAGCTATTCAGAGACCCTAACAAACCATGCTAGGACACTAATGTTTGGATACAAATGCCCTGCAAAGATATTCCTCTGAGTATAGATGAAGGTAAGCAAATCCGAGACAGTTACGGCTATGAGTATCTAAAGGAAGGGTGGCCACATTCTTTAGGGTGAAACGAGCAAGCCTATATTAATACTGAAGAATATGAAGGCCAGTCAATGCCTACTGTTGTGAAAAGGCATGACTTTCTTATCAAATAATGCAGTGAAAGTGCTCATCATCAGTGTTCTCTCAGAATCTAGCTTGACATCTGGCAGGTTAGATAGTCTTCAGATGACTTTGAAACTCAATCTTGGATCAACAAATTTTTAAACAGTGGAGTGCATATTGTTGCATGGGGAAATGGAATTCACAACCTCAGCTCGGTTTCCTCTTTCTTCTCTCGCGGATGAGTCACTAAGCCTCAAGGTAGCATGTTCTTAGGAGGATCAGGAGGTGCCATGTCGAGTGGATGGCAAATTTCTCCTTCCAATTAGTGGTGTCAAAGCCTCTGTGCTTTAGGTAAACTTACACCTTTTCCTTTGACTGTCTTTTGACTTTTGGGAGAAGTGAACTACCAAGGGGGGTGATTTTCAGGCATCCAGACACATTGGACTGTCCAACAGAATAGATTCTTTAGGAACAGGGCTTCAATGTTGATGGACAAAACTTCATTATTCTTGTTTAGCAAAGGGGCGAAAGGTTATCGGGGTAGGTGGGAATGTGGATTTGAGGTTGCTATCACTCTAGCCATGATTCTATTGAATGGTGGAAAATGTTTGAGGGCCTGGATGGCCAAGTTCTGCTCCATGTTCCTATTTTTTTATGTCCATGGAGTATGGTCATCTACTCTGGCAGATCCCCCCAATTTATGCCAGGATTTGACATAAGCATCACTGGTGCTAGCTCTTGAGGATTTTAATGTGATGTTGGCAGACTGCTCATGCTTTGCTGCAGTGAAGCTGTGTGGTCAATGAAGCAACCTTTTAAACCTCAGTTAACTTCTGGAACTCCCTGTTGTCAAAGACATGTTATTAAAGTACATGCTAGCATGCTAGTAATGAGGAGAAACAATGGGAAAAGCCCATTACTCTGTATCAGATGTACGAGGGGTGTGACCTTGTCTCAGGACTAATAATTGTGGGAGTAGTCCTTAGGTTGCTTGTGGACTAAGTTAACCTGCATGCTAACAATGAGTTGTCAGGATCCAGATTAATAGCATCTCCAGTGGTTTCCTAGAAGCTCACTGAGGTCTGAGAGACAAAACAGCTGCAGGAGAGGATACTTGGCATTTCCTCTGACCATGCAATTACAAAATGTATGGCCGGAAATTCTCCATCAGCGGTGGCTTAGATGGCATAGTGAATAGAATTTGGTTTGAATTAGTTGCATAATTGTAAGGAGCTAGTATGAGTTTTATGGAGTATGGATAACTGAAATAAGGCCCTCATAACGGAAACACATTGTCTTGGTGAACTGCAAAGGAGTGCTGCTTCTCACAGAGTCATAGAGTCATAGAGATGTACAGCATGGAAACAGACCCTTCGGTCCAACCAGTCCATGCCGACCTGATATCCCAACCCAATCTAGTCCCACCTGCCAGCACCTGGCCCATGTCCCTCCAAACCCTTCCTACTCATATACCCATCCAAATCACTCTTAAATGTTGCAATTGTACCAGTCTCCACCACTGCCTCTGGCAGCTCATTCCATACATGTACCAACCTCTGCATGAAAACGTTGCCCCTTAGGTCTCTTTTTTATTTTTCCCCTGTCACCCTAAACCTATGCCCTCTAGTTCTGAACTCCCTGACCCTAGGGAAAAGACTTTGCCTATTTACCCTATCCATACAAGACAGTGGCAAAAATAAAACTCTCTGGGTTATCTACACAGCATCAATGATTCCAAGCTTCAGGTTGCATGCCACTTCAACACACCTCAATGTTCCTTGACAACCTTTTCTGTCTTGGGCAGAATGCAGCTTAGAATCTTCTGGAAAAACAGCAGCTCATTTTCTGCTGGAGGACCATGCAGCCTCCAGGACTCAATATTGAGTATAATAATTTTAAAACCTGAACACCTTCTTCCATGCCCTTTACTCACCCCACAAGCAAGGCCCTAACATATCATGGGCTGCTTTCAGCACAACCAACCCATTTTAACTATTTATGGACTCCATTGTTAGAATTTGTTTCTCCTGATCATCTCAGTATCCATCCCTTTTTTGTTATTTGTTGTTCTCTCTCCAGGCTCTACCTCTGACTATCTACCCACTGCTTTCCACCCAAACTCCTGTCTTCAGCATAAATATGTCTTTTATCGAACCACCATCAGTTCTGAGGAAGGTCATTTGACTCGAAATGTTAACTGTGCTTTCCCTCCAGGGATACTGCCAAACCTGCTGAGTTTCTACAACGATGTTTCAATTAAAATTGCAGACTTAGAAAAGGCATCTGGGTACTAATTTATATATGCATGCATTAAAATAATTTCCAGACCATCTTTTATGATTAAATGATTTGATTTGATTGAGGTTGGTTGGTGCTGGAGATGTGGTATTGCAAATATTTATAACTAAAAGCTTGTAGATGTATGAGATAATTTCATTGGCAGTGGAAATGGTTGACAATGGAATGTAAGAAATACAATATGCAGTGTAATTTCTTTTAATCACTCATGGGATATGGGCATTGCTGTTGACCAGGAATTTTATTCCCCATCCCTCGTGCCCTTGAGAAGGTGGTGGTGAGCTGCCTTCTTGAACCACTGCAGTCCAACTAGTTTAGATTTACCTATAATGTTGTTAGGGAGAGAATTCCATTATTTTGACACAGCGACACTGAAGGAACAATGATATATTTCCAAGTCAGGATGGTGAGTGGCTTGGAGGGCAACTTGCAGGTGTTCGTGTTCCCATGTATCTGTTTTCCCTGTCCTTCTAGATGAGTGATCCATGAGTTTGAAAGCTGCTATCCAGGCACCTTTTGTGACATTGACATTTGTTTGTCTGACATTATGCTTAACATAAAAAAAGTCAGATTAGTACTTTAGTAAGAAAGATCCAGTCAGTTGTGGCTATACTAACATCCCAAGGACTAGAGTGTTTCAAGATAACAGCTCACAACCATCTTATGGAGGACAATTATGGATAGGCAAAATCTGTTGGCCTAGTCAATGGCACCCACAGAACACGAACAAATTGAAGAAATGCAATTGAAATGTTTGTTTCATTTTCAGACTTATTTTATGTAAAATGAAGTAAGGTATAACACAGTTTTGAAATAAAACAATCAACATCCAGATTCAATAATGATGTCAACAGCAGAACAAAAATGGGAGAGATAGAGAAAGGGATATTTGAGAAAGTAGATAGACATCACTTGTGACAGAGAGAGAGAAAGGCAATGAATTGTGTGCAAAGTTATGTGAGTGAAAGTGAGACCAGTGAAGCTGAGAAGGAGATTCAAAGGAGCAGATTGTGTGATAAAGGATTACAAATGAAAATGAGAGGACAGTGTGATTTAAAGTTGGTGTAGATATTAAAAAGGCTGGTGCTTGGGCAAAAATCAACTTAGTATTTTGTAAACGATAGAAGTTCACTATGTGATCGTGAAAAACTCATATTTGTGACAAAAATAGTCACACAGAATGAGTGAACATTTCTCAGACAGCAGAAACATCTATTTATACCACACTTAGTTAGGCATAAAGTGGAATGAATGTTTTGTTTCATAAAGTGACTGAAACTACACCTGCAATGGCTCTAACAATTCAAATACACAGCTGTGCATGGTCAGTCTGTGATCTGCATCAAAGTCCAAACCAACGCACATTTTGTTCTTGCACACAGAAATCAAAACTTTACTTTTTCCACCCAATGATACACAAAAAAATATAAAATAAAGAAGTCAAACATAACAAACACATTAAATAGTGCCTTGTAAGTATGTTTGCTTTAGAAAACAAATGTTTTTATTCATCGTGTCGCTAATAACCTCAAAACCAACTCATTTACTAATGACCCCATCCACCCTGCATGAACTACATTAGTATTGTCTTGAACAGGCCATATATCAACTCGAGACAAACTTTATCTATTCATTTATTGATGTGGGTATGTGGAATGTGGGTATAACTGGAAAAGAATGAGTTATACTCCATTTCTAGTTGCCTTTGCAAAGAGGTGATAAGTTGCCTTTTTGAACAGCTGCAGTCTATGTGAAGGCACTCTGGCAGGGTTGTTAAATAAGGACATGCAGGATTTTCATCCTGAGACAGTGAAGCAACAGGGATTTACTTCAAAGTGATGACGCTATGCAACTTGAAGGGAACCATGTGTATGTTGGCATTCTCATTTGTTTGCTTCCCTCGTCCTTCTGGGTAGCAAGGGATTCAACTTGCCCAGTCAATAGTAATGCTGTTGAGTCACACTTAGTGAATTGCTGCAGTACATCTTAATTGTGGTAAACTTTGAAGCTACAGTATATTGGTGATGGCAGAGGTAAATGTTTAAGGTGGTGGATGGGGTACCACAAAGGGGCCTATCTTTTTCTGATTGATGCCAAGATTCTAGTGGAGTTGCACTCATTTAGGCAAGGGGAGAGTATTTAATCATATTTACAATTTGTACCTCATAGATGGTGAGCTTTGGCAAGTCAGAAAGTCAGTAACTCACAACAGAATACTCAAATACTGACCTGCTCTTATCACAAAAGTAATTACATGGATGGGCCAGTTCAGTCTCCTGTCATTAATAGCCACCAGGATATTGTCAAATTTTGAGCTATTAAATAATGAATTTATTCCACTTAGGACCATTGTAATGCTGTATAATGGAGGATATCTTCAGTTTGAAGATGGAACCTTGGCTCCACAGGATTATGCAGTGGTAACCCCTGCCAATGCTGTCATAGCTAGATGCATCTCTAATTGTTAGATTGACATCCAGGCTGGTTCAGCCAGTGAAACTCACATTCCCAGAATGTACAAAAAGGAAGATTGATGTGAATAAGCTCAAATAGATTTCTCCTGTGTGTTAATTCTCTCAGAATCTGCTACAGGCCCAGTCTTGCAGCTATGTTCTAAGAGACTCAGCTAGCTCAGTTAATAGTAGTGCTATCAAATCATTCTTAGTCTTTGAATTTCCCCATTCAGTGTACATTCAATTATTTTTCAAGTGATGATCAGCATGGAAGAATGCAAATTTATCAATTGAGGGAGGTTGGTACATTACAGTCTGTATAATGCGATCATGTCTGTGATTGATCTGAGAACAAAAGACCTCCTGGAGTCCAGTCAATGTTGAAGACTCTCGGTTATTCCCTTCCAACTGTGTACCTGTAAGATGCCACCTCTGGTGGGTTTGTTCTGTTAGTCTGATAGAACACACACAGAAATTGTGACAGATATTGGCTAAAATAGGTCTATGTTAGGTTGTTGCTTAACTGGTCTAACTCTTTCAATTTTGGCACAAATCATTAAATGTTTCAGCATATTCCCTATTATTTTATATCCAAAAGTGTTATCACACACAACCAAATGGTCTTTATCCCCACCATCAAATTATCCAAGGTATTTTTCCTCAATTATCTACTATGTATGTCCCCTTCATAATCTCTTCTGGGGCTGGAGCTAGCTGTGTGGGAGATACCAGCAAATTCCGCATCCTTCCACTCCATGTGACACCTCATTGGCATTATTTAGCTGCATCTTGCCACTCTATTGCACAACATGGTGAGATCATTGATTATATCCAACCCCTCAATGTCATCTCACAGTGGTATCACCAAGCTGTAACCTAGCAATCTGTCGAAAAGTACACACTGGCATCATTGACAGATAGCTTTCTATTTATTTTCAAAATGATATATAGTGTTGACCTTCATTGTGCCCCTTGAATTTGTCTGCTGCCTGTTACTGTTTATACATCTCTAGCCCAGTTTTGATTTTCACTTTCTAAAGTTATTTCACATTAATGCAATACCAGATGTACTGTTACAAAACTTCAGACACTTTTACATCTTAATTATTAACATTCTTAGATAAACTAGGAGCCAGGAAAAGTAACTTTCATCTCTGTGGGTGTGTTCATCAGAATATTATATAACTTGAGTGAAAAACACATGATGTGATTGGTTGAAAACTTGCCATCTGTTGGGAAATAGTTTCCACTACAGATCACAAATGACATCACTGGCAAATGTCTATTGCATTCACATAAATCGTTAATAAAAATAAACAACATTCTCAATTCAAATGTATTTAATGTACTCAAATGGCCCTCCGCCAGTCATTTCCAGCTTAGTTCTGCTCATGGTGTGATTCCATGTTTTAGTCACACTTCTGCAATTGGGCAGTTTGTGCCATATTTTAATGAATTGCATCTGACAAGATGTTATACTGACAGCATTGATGGCATGGTTAGGCACTGGTGAGTTATTTTCAAACACAATAATAATGCAATGAAGCCCTACTATTTACGCAGAAGCCATTTAGTAAACATTAAACTGGTCAAGAAATGGAGGCAAATTATCTTACTTTGGTAGTGAATGACCCAAGAAAATCGAATTAGGGTTTCAGGAATCAGAAGGTAGTGTTACATTCTACCATTCCAACTATTTCTTACTTGCTGTGTTATCATTGTATCTTGTCATCTGAGTATTTTGCTACAACTCCGTATTACCCACCAACACAATATTTTATTTATTTCTTAAGTCAAGCATGCTGTGCCCTTGATATACTCTAAGATCTCTAGCTATATCTTTGCAGGTTGAAATCACTGACAGCAGAACTCCCAGTCAGCATTCACTGCTTTTACAGTGGCTTGAACTTAAAACTAGAGATTGGCAGATTCTGGTAAATAGAAACATATGCTATAAAGGGACCAAGTATTAACCAGTGGAGTTCAAATAAATAGTCTCATCATCAGAAAAATTTTAAAAAAAAGTTCAAGCTCTTGAGAGGCAATGTTGTAGAGACCAGGAGGGTCCCAGTTATTTTGAGACTGTAACCCTGGTTGGACTTATTTGTTCATGCATCCTCCAGGTAAAGGAAAGATCAGCCTCACCCCCAGCTCCCCCCCCCAACCCCGGAGACAATTGGGTGGAAAATACTCAGTCTTCAAAATCTGCATGTGAATATTGGGCATATGAATGAATTTGCAGTTGTTGTGGGTACATTCGCCGAGCTGGGTATTTGTTTTGCAAACGTTTAATCCCCTTTCTCAGTGAAATCCTCAGTGCTGTGGAGCCTCCTGTGAAGCGCTGCTGTATTGTATCAGTTGGAATTTACTTGGTTTCATTTCTGCTGCTTCTGGTTGTGGATTATCAACACCATGCTCACAGGGATCAAACTTACAAGACACGAGGAAATTAACAACCAACTCCCATTCCTGGGTGCAATGGTAGAAAGAACACAGAGGGGTGAATGCACAACAAAAATATACAGAAAAAGCCACACACACAGGCCAGACCCTGAATTATAACAGCACCATCCAAACACACACAAGAGAAACTGCACTAGGACCCTGTTCAAAAGGGGGACAACACACTGCAGCACTCCCAACCTCTACAAAGTCTTTGCCAAGAATACATATCCCTGCAATTTCATCCACAGTTGTCTGGAAAACAAACAATGCAATAAGGACATGCCACAACCCAACACACGAACGACTGTACTCTAAATTAAAAAAAATCTTGGAACTTCAGCAAGGCATTTGATAAGGTTCCCCGTGGTATGCTCATTCATAAAGTCAGGAAATTTGGGATACAGGGAGATTTGGCTATCTGGATTCAGAATTGGTTGGCTGACAGAAGGCAGAGAGTGGTTGTCGATGGAAAATATTCTGCCTGGAAGTCAGTGTTAAGTGGGGTCCCGCAGGGCTCTGTTCTTGGGCCTCTGCTCTTTGTAGTTTTTATAAATGACTTGGATGAGGAGATTGAGGGGTGGATTAGTAAATTTGCAGATGACACAAAGGTTGAAGGTGCCATTGATAGTATTGAGGGCTATTGCAGGCTGCAGCGTGTCATAGACAGGACGCAGAGCTGGGCTGAGAAATGGCAGATGGAGTTCAACGTGAATAAATGTGAAGTGATGCATTTTGGAAGATCGAACTCGAATGCTGAATATAGGATTAAAGACAGGATTCTTGGCAGTGTGGAGGAACAGAGGGATCTGGGTGTGCAAGTACATAGATCCCTCAAAGTTGCCACCCAAGTGGATAGGATTGTTAAGAAAGCTTATGGTGTTTTGGCTTTCATTAACAGGGGGATTGAGTTTAAGAGCCACGAGGTTTTGCTGCAGCTCTACAAGTCCCTGGTGAGACCACACTTGGAATATTGTGTCCAGTTCTGATCGCCCTACTATAGGAAAGATACAAAGGCTTTGGAGAGGGTGCAAAGAAGGTTTACCAGGATGCGGCCTGGTCTGGAGGGCTTGCCTTATGAAGAGAGGTTGACTAAGCCCGGACATTTCTGTCTGGAGAAAAGGAGGAAGACAGGTGACCTGATCGAGGTTTACAAGATAATGAGAGGCATGGATAGAGCCAGAGACTTTTCCCCACGGTAGGATTGACTGGTACGAGGGGTCATAGTTTTAAGATATTAGGAGAAAGGTATAGAGGGGACATCAGTGGAAGGTTCTTTACGCAGAGAGTTGTGAATGCATGGAATGCATTGCCAGTGATGGTGATGGAAGCAGAGTCATTAGGGACATTTAAGCGACTGCTGGACATGCACAGGGATAGCTGTGAATTGAGGTAGGTTACGTTATTTTATTTTACATTAGGATTAATCGTCGGCACAATATCATGGGCCAAAGTGACTGTTCTGTGCTGTACTTTTCTATGTTCTATGTTCTAACTGACAGCCAGATTCCTCCGTCCATTCAGATTTATGATAGCACACCAACCAACAACCACGCTCAGACAACAACTCACTAGAACAAAAGACCAATACCCATCATGTGCAAGATAAACACAGTGTACAAGATTCCATGCAGAGACTGCACAAAACACTATATAGGACAAACAGGTAGACAACGAATTATCCACATTCATGAACATCAACTAGCTACTAAATGCCACGACCAGCTATCCTTAGTAACTATACACACAGACAGCAGGGACTACAAATTTGACTAAGGCAACAAAACAATAATAGGACAAGCCAAACAGAGGACAGCCAGAGAGTTCCTAGAAGCTTGGTATCCATCCACGAACTCCATCAATATACACAGACCCTAGACCTAATATACTGTCCAGGAACAACCCGAACTGGCAACTGGATGCAGTGGAAATGAAACCAAATAAATTCCAACTGCCACAGTACAGCTGCACTTCGCAGGAGGCTCCACAGCACTGAGGATGTCACCAAGAAAGGGGACAAAGCGTTTGCAAATTCCCAGATCGGTGAACATAACCACAACAACTGCAACTGGTACACAAACTACAAATCTTTACACAAACCTTGAATGGGAATGAAGCATCTATGGCACATTACTGAGATTAGATTAGATTACATTACATTACATTACAGTGTGGAAACAGGCCCTTCGGCCCAACAAGTCCACACCGACCCGCCGAAGCGCAACCCACCCATACCCCTACATTTGCCCCTTACCTAACACTACGGGCAATTTACAGTCAGTCGCCTGAGTTGGGAACTGAACCCGGGTCTCAGGCGCTGTGAGGCAGCAGTGCTAACCACTGTGCCACCGTGCCACCCACAAGGCGGCAATGCTTTCTGGAGAAAAAGAGGATAAAGAAATGGATAATTATAAAAAAATACATTTTTATGTTCTGATTTTTGTGTTTTTTTAACAGATTTTATTTAAATTGCAAAACTTGGCAACAAAACTGTGGAATTAGATTGGAGAAATCATTATGCACTATGTGAGGGAGCCTCATGTTTACATATTTGAAGACAGTTACATTTACTTTTGTTTCCGAGGTTGTCAAGCTGAGGAGTAGTAATGGGGACAAGCTCCCACTGCCTAAAACATGCACCTCACGGCTTGTGTCTCAAATAACCTCTGACAACCAAGTCCAACTCCTGGCCTTCTTGTGTGGCTTACCCTCTGAGCCCGACGGAACTGTTTTGACTGACAGGAAAAAGGGAGAAGGCAGGTCCTGGTGCCTTAAAACCATTGCTTCAGGTAGATGGAACTCGTCAGTCTGGGAAGATAGTCCATCTAAGAGAGGGAAAACTCTGATTCCAAACCTCCACTAGCTTGCAGCCGTACCCACTCATAGGAAAGGCTTCGGCGGTAAACCCTGAGGGAAAATACAGAGCTGGAGTCCCTAAGGCATACCAACTTTATCTTCAGCCTCGTTCTTGCAACTCCTGCAATGACACTGGTGCCAAACTGTATCGGCCCTTGCCCTTCCCTAGGACAACATCATGGAGAGGGGAGACCTGGGGCATGGGCAACTACTGGCCTTCCATACAATCTTGCCCAGGCCTGAGCCCTGGAGAGGACACTTCAGCATCGCCTTACCATGATGGCACAACACGGAAGCAGCAACCTATCTGTTAAAAGCCTGTGCTCGATTGGTGTAGAGCAAGGTGCCAGGGGTTGCTTTTGATGAAGGGAGAGGCCATCGCACCTCACTGGACAGTTACCGCCCACCTCAAGCTAGGCAGCCCAGCCAATTAGATGCTGTCCCTCTACAGTCTGCCTGCTCCACTGGGTGCGTGGGGCTTAGGGATACCTGTAGCCTGAATTGTGGACTGTGACCACTGCACCAAGCACAGCAAGAAGACAAAGAAAGAAGCCAGCACTCAGACGAGGATGCTTGAACATACGGACCATGACCACTGGTATATGACAAAAGACAGGTTCTACAACCAGTTCTCAATGGCTAATACAAGGGATCCCAAGTTAGGAACAGTTGCTGCTACTTGACGACTTCAAAGCCAGAGTGGACGCCGACCACAACCCCTGGCCAAGCTGCCTGGGGTGATATGGAATTGGCAGTATGAATGACAATGGGCAACGACTGCTCTAGCTCTGCATGCTCCATGAATTGTGTGTCACCGGCACCTACTTCCAGACCAAAGCTCAGCACAAACTGTCTTGGCGACATTCACACTCCAAATACTGGCATCAGATAGACCTGATAATCACCAAACACTGCCAAATGAGAAACATGCTCATGACTCACACCTTTCAGCTTGACCATCAGCTTGAAGAAGACCAACATGTTGGGTCAAGGCGCTGAGCACCCCCCTAACATTACCATCAACAACTATGGAGGGAGTCCACGAGTTTACATACCTTGACTCTACCATCACGGATAGTCTCTCCCTAGACTCTGAGATCAACAGACGGATCAGAAGAGCAGCCTCAACATTCGTCAGGCAGATAAATAGAGTCTGGAAGAATAGGAAACCAAGGTTGTAGTCTACAAGCCCTATGTCCTCAGCACACTGCTTTACAGCAACAAGACCTGGAGCCTTTGCTTCAGACAAGAGCAGTGTCTCAATGACTTCTACCTTAGTAGCCTGGGATGCATCCAGGACATCAAGTGGACTGACCGAGTCACCAACAATGAGGTCCTGGCCTATGCCCAGACACCCAGCTTTTTCTCCCTGCTCCAAGAATGCTGTCTCCGCTGGCTAGGCCATGTACACTGCATGTGAGATGGGAGGATCCCAAAAAAGCTGCTGTACGGGAAACTGGCCTACAACAAGAGAGCATAAGGGTGGCCCCATCTTCATTTCAAAGATGTCTGCAAGAGAGACATGAAGTCACTGAACATGAACATCGAGAGGTGGGAGGACATTGCAAGCAATCATTCTCGCTGGAGGCTGGAAGTACACGGAGGTCTAAAAACAGAAGAGAAGATTGCTGCTGAAAAAAAGTGTACCCAGTGAAAAAACAGCACCAAGAGAACACCAGAGGACAGCGCCTTCAAGTGCAGTCGCGGCAATTGAGACTGCCACTCCTGTGTGGACCTCTACAGCCACAATAGATGCTGCTCTCCCAACAAAGACTGAAGCAAAACTTCCCAGGCACATACCCATGGTCTCGCAAAACTAATGGATGCCATCATCTCCACCACATTTACAGATTGAGCCTAAAACCATAGTTTTAAGCTTGATAATTTGAGGCTGTGCTGCAGACAAAGTGAATAGATGTTTGCACATGATCTTAATGCTCCTTCTATTTTGCGATTTATTCCATTTACTATCTTGGTGCTGTCTTGGACTGACAGCTTAAAATGAGAACTGAGAGAGTGTGGTTGACTGATCATTTTATATTGACAGTAGTTTGCATGACATTGATTGACCAGAGGACAGGAGATATATGTTGGAAATGGAGAACTCGGATTTTTCCTGTTCAAAACTCTTCGACACTTGTAAATGCATCTAGCTATTTTTGTTGTTCAACTTTCAGTTCATTTCTACTTATCTCCTTTTTGCAAGCAGTTTGAAAGGTCCTCCAAAACTGATAAGACAAAATTGAAAAAACATTCTTCAGAAGTACAGAAACATTAATCTTAATATTTCTTACATGTTCCAATTCTAGAAAGTTAAAAATCACACAACACCAAGTTATAGTCCAACAGGTTTAATTGGAAGCACTACCTTCCTGATGAAGGAGCAGTGTTCTGAAAGCTAGTGTGCTTCCAATTAAACCTGTTGGACTATAACTTGGTGTTGTGTGATTTTTAACTTTGTACACCCCAGTCCAACACCGGCATCTCCAAATCATTTCTAAAAAAGCTGACAGCATTTACTCCATAAAGACTTTGAGCTTCTTTTAAAGAATCAGATAATCTTACCCGTAGAAGTGTGTGAATAAATTCCACTCCTGAGGGTGTGCATGAAATACAACTAGCACAAAACGAAACATAGCTTACTGAAGCAGTCAGCGTATCTGCTAGTGTTTATATAGAGTTGCACTGCCTCTGTCTGCAGACTGAGTCGATTGTCTGGACCTGCTCTGTTTTCACCGCCTACTGTCAATTAGATAGCTGCAGAACATCAGTAACTATAGAAATCAGTTTAGAGAAGCTATGAGGGGGACAGTAGGGATAAATGGGGGAAGAGTACCTTTTAATTGATCCCAGCTAGAAACTTGACTCAGAGCTGTTTCTTGAAGCCAGAACCAACTCAAGCACATAAGGCACAATTTTCTCTCCTTGGTGTGACATGGGCAATGACGAGAAAGCTGGGAAAATATGGCGAGAATGAAAACATCAGAATTTTGATGTTAAGATTTTTTTTCCTGATTTTTGTCCGAAGCTTTAAAAGGCAACTTCAGAACCTCTCTACTGAGTGACAACTATTTTATTTCCATTAGTTGCACCTCATTATCAGTCCGAATCACCTTATTTATATAGCACTTTTAATTCTTCTCTCCATCCCGAGAAAATTCCCAAAATCTGAGTCAGAACAGGTACCTAGTGACTGGAGCTCACTGATTGCTTGTTCTGGATATCATCGAACAACATCTTCACCACCATGTCCCTATATGGCCCATGAGCATTGCAAAGGAACATAGATACATTGAGTGAGTGGGCAAAGGTCTGGCAAATGGAAGAAGATGTTAATAAATGTGAAGTCATACGTTTTGGTAGGAGTAATAGTAAAAAGGATTATTACTTGAACGGCAAGATATTGCAGCATGCTGCTATGCAGAGGGACCTGGTGTCCTTGTGCATGAATCACAGAAGATTGGTCTGCAGGTACAACAAGTAATTAGGAAGGCAAATGGAATTTTGTCTTTCATTGCTAAAAGGGTTGAGTTTAAAAGCAGGGAGGTTATGTTGCAGTTGTGTAGGGTGCTGGTGAGGTCACACCTGGAGTACTGTGTGCAGCTTTGGTCTCCTAACTTGAGAAAGGATGCACTGACACTGGAGGGAGTGCAGAGGAGGTTCCGGAGTTGAGGGGATTGCCTTATGAGGACAGACTGAATAGATTGGGATCATATTCATTAGAATTCAGAAGATTGTGGGGGGATCTTATAGAAGCATATAAAATTAGGAAGGTAATAGGTAATAGATAAGATAGAAGTCGAAAGGATGTTTCCACTTGCAGATGAAACTAGGACAAGAGGGCACAGCCTCAAGATTAGAGGGAGCAGATTTAGGATTGAATTGAGAAGAAACTTCTTCACCCAGAGGGTTGTGAATCTATGGAATTCCTTGCCCAGTGGAGTAGTTGACGCTACTTCAGTAAATGTTTTTAAAGCTAAGGTAGATATTTTTTGAACAATAAAGGGATTAAGGGACACTGTGAGAGGGTGGGTAAGTGGATCTGAGTCCATGAAAAGATCAGCCATGATCTTATTGAATGGTGGAGCAGGCTCGAAGGGCCGGATGGCCTAGTCCTACTCCTAGTTCTTATGTTGAACACCATCCTCCCTCAGTCTTTGTCCATACAAGTCTGCAGTGACAAACCACCAACCTCACCACACTTTCAGGCTTGGTCTTGGATTAACCTGCACACTACTTCAGCCCTTCAATAATTTATTTTGGAGCTCACAGACACAGATCATATGTCATGCATGCTTCTGTCAGGTTTGTGTTTTTTTTAGTGCTCACTCACTTTGTCCTTACTTGGAGGCTGCCAGCCCCTGTTGCTTTTTATTTATAGGAAGGTGCAGGCAACTCGTCATGGTTGAAAGCGCTGAACATTTAAAGTGTTCAGTGTGTCCCTGTGTAGACCAGTCCACACATCATTATGCCTGCAGCATATGCTAGAAACTTGCATACTATCTGGTGTTTCAAGTAAATGGCTATGTCTGAAACTCAAAGAAGAGCAGTCCTTAGGGAGATCAAGGTGGCTATAGTCATTCATCAGGTAACCACCATGGTCTGAGAAGGGGCTCATCCGATTAAAGTCCAGGAGGTTTGCCACAGCCAGTCAAGCACTTGGTCTGTTACTAAAGTTCAGGGATTGCACCATGGTCAGTCCTGACCAAGTACAAACAGCCTGGGGATTCCAAGTCGGTCTGCTGTGAGGACTTCTGTCCCGGTTGGTGAGTGGAGTGCTTTTTTTGCTGAAATGAAATAAGGAGACAGAATGAGTATGGTCAAAGTGGCTGGAAGAGAACTTAATGGTGGTGCAGAAGCAGGACTTGGGTGAGATGTCCCCAGTGAGTGAGTAGGGAACACAGAAGGTAGGAAAATGAATAGTTTGGGAGGATGAGTTGGTGACAGCTGTTAAGCAGACATGATGCCTGCAGTAGTGAGAGTTGTTGAAACTTTATTGCTGGAACAGCACAGCAGGTTAGGCAGCATCCAGGGAACAGGAGATTCGACGTTTCGGGCACAGGCCCTTCTTCAGGAATCAAGAGTTGTCTTAGTCTGCAGTGCAATAATAGTCTGAGTTGTGGTCTTATGAATGTGAGGTAGCAGAGAAATATGGTGGCACTTACTCTTGCAGAGTGCAGAAGCTCATTAAGTTCTTCCTGGAATGCAGGGCTTTCCTTTTAGCCTTTCCTTTTTTCCTTTCTGTAACATAGGACTGACCTGGCTGTCAGCTGGACGGATGGGTCTGATTGTGAGCCTCCTTTAGTGGTCAGCAGGAAAAAGGTTCCTATTCTCCAGCTCCCTACCCACCAGCACTTCACAGTCTCAGTCCAAAAAATTCAAGATTTGCTTTCTTTTCCAAGTTTTCACTGATAATGATCAAGTACCATAGGGATAGTTCCTGTCTTGCAGCATCTGAAGTGATGTGCAGCTGAACGTGAAATATGGTGTCAGATGTGTGAATGCTGTAAGATCCCAGCAATGTTGAACACTTTCACCTTTCCTACTGCATGCTTCCACAACAAGGGCCCAAACAGCCTCGTTGCATAATTAAGGAGGTGAAGAGCCAAAGATTGTGTGCAAAAAGTCACTGCAAGCCATGATGAATGGGGACCTATGAATCTCACTCCACAAAAGACATTAACTGGGAAAATTCAGTAGTAATTCAGATTGGCAATTGCAGGCGAACTGTGGCAGTTTTGGATTTAACTTGATTTAAGATTGACAGAATAACTAGGACTTTATTCTTTCCTAAATCCCAGTTTTTGCAATTCTTTATAGTTCCTGTACTGATTCAGCAATTCAAGTAGCTTAAACTTGAAAACGTATAGGGATTTTCATGGATTTTCATTTGGTTTTTAATGTTCAAAGTAATAACAAAAACAAAATCAAAACAGTTTGATTCTCTTATTGGACAGTGGCAGCTTTGTGCTGAGTACAGGAGCTGTAATCAAAGCTCCAGACTGAAAAATTGCCAGGCAGAAAGCTGCAAGAAAGGCATATTCAGGAAGGGAAAGCCTTCCCATCTGTTTTTACTGACACAAATATTCCTATCTCCAAACTGCAATAATATTTAATTATATTATAGGATTATTGGCTTGGTACAGAAATGACTACATTGGTGACCACACTGAGGGGAATGGCAACAGTAGTGTATGCAAAGTAGTTGTGGTAAAACAGAAATTAATGCAATGAACCATGCTGTTGTTTTCTGTGATCTTGCCTATGGGTACCTGGAAGGCTTCCTGTGACATTAAATTAGGGACAGTGATGGCATTCACTGACATTGGAAGCACACTCTGAGTGATTGCTTAAACAGTGACATTCTTTTTTTTAATATACATTTTTATTGAAAAAGAGATTTTTTAATATTACAACAAATCAAAAACAATACAAATTCAAAACAGTACAAAGAAAAATAACAAAACTACACTCATGTACAAGTACGTATATATATATATATATAAATGAAAAAAGGACCAACTAAATAAATAATAACTAATAACTAACAACTAACTAATAAATAATAAAAAGGCTCAGTGAGACAAAACAATAGCTCTCGACTATCGAGAGTATTAATTTATAAATATTCATATGTTTGTAATTCTTCCCCTCTGGGTGTTAGATTCATTAAACACAATCGTTATGTCTATATAGAAGCCCTTATTAGTGTGGCAGACAAATCTGAGTCCAGTTAGTCCAAAAAATACCGCAACATTTTATAGAAATTCTCAGTTTTATGGTGCACTATACTTGTAAGAAAATCCAAAGGGCCATGTCATAGAGCCATAGAGATGTACAGCATGGAAACAGACCCTTCAGTCCAACCTGTCCATGCCGACCAGATATCCCAACCCAATCTAGTCCCACCTGCCAGCACCCGGCCCATATCCCTCCAAACACTTCCTATTCATATACCCATCCAAATGCCTCTTAAATGTTGCAATTGTACCAGCCTCCACCACATCCTCTGGCAGTTCATTCCATACACGTACCACCCTCTGCGTGAAAATGTTGCCCCTTAGATCTCTTTTATATCTTTCTCCTCTCACCCTAAAAACCTTTGCCCTCTAGTTCTGGACTCCCCGACCCCAGGAAAAAGACTTTGTCTATTTATCCTATCCATGCCCCTCATAATTTTGTAAATCTCTATAAGGTCACCCCTCAACCTCTGACGCTCCAGGGAAAACAGCCCCAGCCTGTTCAGTCTCTCCCTATAGCTCAAATCTTCCGACCCTGGCAACATCTTTGTAAATCTTTTCTGAACCCTTTCAAGTTTCACAACATCTTACCGATAGGAAGGAG